>NW_024070213.1:32182030-32677097 GCF_014754425.2 Oryx dammah | reverse complement strand
TGTTCTTGCCTGGAGAATCCCAGGGATGGGGGAGCCTGGTGGGCTGCCGTCTATGGGGTCGCACAGAGTCGGACACGACTGAAGTGACTTAGCAGCAGCAGCTTTAATTGATAATTATATATTATTCAATATAATTTAAATTCAGAAAGGTAATGATTGAAAGAACTAAGAAAAAAATACATCTAAAAACTTAATGGAGGAAAGAAAAGGTGTGAATGATGGTTTTAAGTTTCCTAAATACTCAAAGTTTTTATATGTAGTATTGGAAGGTGATAAATTAGTAGAGTACCTGGGAAATTGATTTATTCCTTTTATAGGGATGCAAAACTCAGACTGTTATTAGGTAACTTTCTGTTAATGTTGACACTGATCTTTAATTTCAAATAAATGTGTTACAATTTATAGCTAGGTATGGAATCCAGAATGAGAAAAATATGTAGGTTTCTACTGACATAGCTCTAGATTGATTTATGATAAAAGCAATAAATTCTTTATCATATAGATTAAAAGCAAATATTTCACCATATTTCTAACATATATTGTAAAGAAGAATTGGATAATGATTGCAAAGGACATTGAACAGCATAGAAAAATTATGTATAGCATTTTAGGTGATGTATATGAGAAAGCTTGGTATCACATCTTTAGTCACATCACATTTTAATTTTTGATAATCTGTGCATGCTTTTTATTATTAATTCAAAAGTTTTGATTTCTAATTTAAAAATAAAAGACATAGTTTTAAACTTTGATATTCTTGATTGGTTCTTGTTTGTTATTGGCCACATTTAGACTTCATTTTTATTTAAGATTGAAGACATAAGTGTTGAAATATGCAACATGGTATTCTTTCATTTATGACTGAAAGACAAATTTTGGGACATCGAAAATATCATGAGTCAATCTGTTCTTGGAAAATTACCAGCCAAATTTTGCAGAGGTTTAAATTAAGTTAGCACACCTTTGGGTACTTACTCCAGCAGAATTTATTGAAGATTAATAATAGTTGTATGAATCACATGTCATAATACGTTTTTATCCAGTAAGGTGTCATTTAGCTCCCTAAATCCAAAACACACAGTGTGCAAGCTGTCCCAAACTTGTGAACAGGTTGTTTCAAATAGTTTGTTTGGAATTTACAACACATTTGTCTACAGAAATAAAGTTATGAATTGTGTTTGGATAATCAGATAGCCCACAAAAGCTTATTTGATCTATAAATTTGTGACTGGGCTACAGTTCTAACAGGTAGACTACCAGTCTAGGGGAGCTTGTGGTTCAAGAGGGACAGGAAAAGCATTTTTTTCCCTGAGGTGCAGGGGTAGCTTAGAGTGTCTTCAACACTCTAAATTTTGTCTTCAACACTTCAGCCTCCCTTTATGCATCCTCCTCTTTTGCTATTATACCATTTTTCTATTTCTTCAAACATCAATCCCGTCAAGTGTACTCTTTTGGATGCAGGGACCTAGGAAGAGTGCTATACTAGAATGGCATCACTTTAGAGCATGTTTAAAACCGCCAAATTATCCCTTCCTACCTCCCTCTGAGTCTCCTCCATACTGTGTTGATGAGTTCAATGAAATGTTAGAAAAATTAATCTGTAGTAAATTCATTCATATGAAGTTGTGGATAATAGTCTGAATACACATCATACCTTCTTGCTATTGTCCTTATTTCTCGTATCCAAATAGTTTTTATCCAGATATGAATTTATTGATAATGCAGGGAAAGTAATGAGGTTAAATACAGAGTTCAGTCACAATAGAATAAGATACTGTGCTATATTTGAGAAAAGGGCCCATCTTACACACTCTTAAGTCCTCTTCTAACTCCTTTCCCATCTTTGCCTCCTATATTTGCTTTTCACAATTTCTTTTTCCTACTACTTCTAACCAGCAGATTTTTTTTAAGGTGGCATTAAAAAAAAACAATAGTGGATTAACAATTAATATGGGATCTTGGAAAGGAATTTGATGTTCTTGTACAGAAAGAACTGAATGTGTTATTATAATGACACAGTTTACTGACTTTTGTGACAGTTATAAATCTACCTTCAAAAAAATGTCTAAAGAACTTTCAAGTTATCTCAAGTACCATTCCCTTTTTTATCCAAATTCCAGTCTTAACAAATCTTATGTTCATCTGCTTTTCAATAAAATAACTAAAATTGGTCCAATCAATGAATCTGTTTCTTGGGTTCTAGTAACTTTCAATTTTTTCTCTTTCTTCTCCTTCTGTTAACCTTCCTTCTCATTTTTTTTAAAATTTTTGAATAGTGTTCACATCATAGAAATGTTTAAAGACATAGTCTGTAAGATACAATTTCCCCAAGATTTAGTCAAATTGTCAGTATTTTTTTAAAGCAATTTTGACAAAATAGGTTTTATATTTATTTAATTCCAGACAGAATGTTTTTAAAAAAATCAGTTCAGAGAATAATATTTTCTGACTATCCAAGGATTTAATTGTTATTTACGTTAAAGGAATTTAAATTTCTTCACTTTTAAAATTTTTAATTTGAGGATAATTGCTTTTAATATTGTGTTGGTTTCTGCTGTACAACAACATGAATCAGCTTAAGTATACACATATCCTCTCCCACTTGAGCCCACTTTTTTTTAAAATTAGCTGTTTCAAGAGTTGAGGGAAAAATTGTTTTATCTTTTAAATATACAGATTTAGCTTATATGAAAATGTCTTTTTTACTTATTAGTGTGCTTCATTTTCTGTTAACTGTATTTGAGACTGAATAGCTGGAAAGAATATGTTAATTCTAATTTACTCATCATAATTTTGCTTACAAGTAGGTTGAGAAGGATAACTTTTCTTAGGTTAAGTAGCATATTAAATGGTGGATTAAAAACAAATCTCAGAGTATAAAACTTTTGACATGCTTGCTAATCTTAATAGCCAAACTTAGTGCTTGTTATGCATAAGGTACTTATGTTATGCCTATTCATTAATTTATTCCTTACCATAACCCTATCAAATGGGTAACATTATAATTAGTCTCACTTAACAGATAGGGAAACTGGGGCACAGAAAGTAGCTGTAAGTGTCAAAGACAGTATATGAACCTGGACATTTGGGCTGACTAAAACCCATGGTCTTAGTCATGGCATCACATTGCCTCACTAGGAAAAATGTCACATTGCAAAGTTTCTGTAATACAAACAAATGATTCATAGCAGAGAGCACTCATGACTATAATAAAGACAAAACAAACCACACTTCAGAGCAACCAACCAACCAACCAATGCAAATCACCAAAGAAATTTAGATTTGAATGCGCGAAGAATACATAATACTCTAATCAATGAACTTGTTGTTTGTTGCTCTTTATTTTGTTTTATTTTTTAAATAAGCTCATCAGATTCATCTTAACAATTAAGGTCTGGTTTAGCTCTTTTGCTACTGTACTGAGTTGTCAGGTGGTGCTAGTGGTAAAGAACCCTCCTGCCAATGTAGGAGACATAAGAGACACTGGGCGATCACTGGGTCAGGAAGATCCCCTGGAGGAGGGCATGGCAGGCCACTCCAGTATTCTTGCCTGCAGAATCCCACTGACAGAGGAACCTGGCAGGCTACAGTTCATAGAGTCACACAGAGTTAGACATGTCTGAAACAGCTTAGAACACACATGTCAATGAGACAAGAAACCAATAAAGGAAGATTTAGGAGGTGCTTTTTCACTGGCTATTTATGTAACAATATTTCAAGATTTTTCTAAATCTCAGTTCAGTTCAGTTCAGTCGCACATTCGTGTCTGACTCTTTGTGACCCCATGAACGGCAGCACGCCAGGCCTCCCTGTCCATCACCAACTTCTGGAGTTAACTCAAACTCATGTCCATCGAATCGGTGATGCCATCAGCCTTCTCATCCTCGGCCGTCCCCTTCTCCTCCTGCCTTCAATCCCTCCCAGCATTAGAGTCTTTTCCAGTGAGTCAACTCTTCGCGTGAGGTGGCCAAAGTACTGGAGTTTCAGCTTGAGCATCAATCCTTCCAATGAACACCCAGGGCTGATCTCCTTTAGAATGGACTGGTTGGATCTCCTTGCAGCCCAAGGGACTCTCAAGAGTCTTCTCCAACACCACAGTTCAAAAGCATTAATTCTTCGGCACTCAGCTTTCTTCACAGTCCAACTCTCACATGCATACATGACCACTGGAAAAACCATAGCCTTGACTAGATGGACCTTTGTTGGCAAAGTAATGTCTCTGCTTTTCAATATGCTATCTAGGTTGGTCATAACTTTCCTTCCAAGAAGTAAGCGTCTTTTAGTTTCATGGCTGCAATCACCATCTGCAGTGATTTTGGAGCCCCAAAAAATAAAGTCTGATACTGTTTCCACTGTTTCCCCATCTATTTCCCATGAAGTGATGGGACCGGATGCCATGATCTTAGTTTTCTGAATGTTGAACTTTAAGCCAACTTTTTTACTCTCCTCTTTCACTTTCATCAAGAGGCTTTTTAGTTCCTCTTCACTTTCTGCTATAAGGGTGGTGTCATCTACATATCTGAGGTTATTGATATTTCTCCTGGCAATCTTGATTCCAGCTTGTGCTTCTTCCAGCCCAGCGTTTCTCATGATGTACTCTCCATGTACATGATGTTCTCATGATGTTCTCATGATGTACTCTGTTAAATAAGCAGAGTGACAATATACCGCCTTGACGTACTCCTTTTCCTATTTGGAACCAGTCTGTTGTTCCATGTCCAGTTCTAACTGTTGTTTCCTGACCTATTTTTTATTTAAATTAAGTATTTGAACATTTTCCATTGCTACTTTCCTGTGATTAACAGTCTACAATGCCTACCTATAAGTAAAAAGTGATTAATGGAAATTATCTTACTTTATACTTGTAACTTAAAAATTTAATACTAGGCAGGTACATAATGAAATAAAAATAATTTATTTTATCTCATCTTCAGATATAAGTGATTTACCTTTAGATGGATAATTTAGCTCCTTTTTGTCAACCTGCGTTTATAGATTTTTTTCTCCTAAACATATTTGGAAGATTTTCTTTCTTAATGTTTTATTTATTCTTATATTGATAATGCATTTCAAATTTTCCTTTTTTTAGTTTCTTCTGATTATCCTAATTTTCCTCTGATTCTTATTTTCATATCACTAAAACTTCATCCTTAATCACTTGTTTTCCTTTCCTGTATCAGTCCATTCACTTTCAAATTACAACTCCAGAAATTACTTTTCTGTTTTATTTTCTTGCAAAATGATTCATTCCTTTCCCATTTTATCTTTCTGTAATTCTTATCCAGAGCCTAGAGTTTTCAGAGAAACAAAGTATGGGTCTAACCGTTCAGGAAGACCACAGTCTAATATTTTGAAAAGAAAGGATAGGCTGGTTATAAATTCACCTACCAATAATGATTCTTCTACCCATAACCCCTTTATCTTTTAAAACTAGATTCTGTGTAGGCAACTTTTTTTTTTTTTTACCTTTCATTTGGGATAAGAGCATAGAGTCTTGTTTGCATCACTAAGATAAACAATATTATTATCAACAATGGCAGCTAAAACAAAATTTTAAAAAGGAAAGCAAAAGAAAAAAATTAGGACTCTATCCAGGATATGTTTAGTATCCCAACATTTTAGTTTTTAATCTGTATTACCCTGAGTTGTCTATGCTCAGTTTCTGATTCCTAAATAAAAATACTTAACTGACATTATAGCTTGAAGAGCATTGGTATCATCTACTCTTTTTTATGTCAAATTGCAGATAAAGAGGAAGTGTTGGTGTATAAGGTCTCAAGGTACATCTCTGATCTTTTCCCATCCTTGAGCTAAAGTGGTATAATTTCTTTCATATTTGGAGATGTTATGCAAGATTTTATTAAATTCCAAATTCATATTTATTATGAATAACTAGTAAAATCTTGAGAATCAGTGTTTCTTTAATTTGGAAAAGGAAATGGCAGGCCACTCCAGTTTTCTTGCCTAGAGAACCCCATGGACAGAGGAGCCTGGTGGGCTACAAGTCCATACATAGGGTCACAAAGAGTTGGACACGACTGAAGCAGCTTAGCATGCATGTTACTTTAATCCTACTTCTTCTCTAAATATGGTTCTTATAGAGCTTCAGTGTTTTATCTATACAATGGAAAAAATAATAACTATTATTATTTATTTTAGGGGAATATATAATATGGTGAGTTTAAAGTACTTGCACAGTATTTAGCACTGAATGTGTAGTCACTCAGTCATGTCCAACTCTTTGTGGCCCCCTTATACTACAGACTACCAGGCTCCTCTGTCCATGGAATTTTCCAGGCAAGAATACTGAAGTGAGTTGTCTTCCCCAGGGGATCTGCCCACCACAGAGATTAAATCTGTATCTCTTTGGTCTGCTGCATTGGCAAGTACATTCTTTACTGCTGAGGCATCTGAGAAGCCCATATTTCGCATTAAGTACCTCTCAATCTATGTTTTTACTCCTACCTGAATCTCTTATGGCAAAATAATTAACAGAGTTGGGAAAAGTACACAATTTAATAGTAATTCAAGTTTTCTCTCCAAAATGTGAGAATTATTGATAAGATATTGAACTGATTACATTTTTCATTTCTTAGATTTGGGAAAATGTGAAAAAAACAATCTACAGAGCTTTGCCGCCTGTGAGTCTATTGTATAGTATATGTGCTTAATTTATATTTATTTAAATCTAAATCTCTCCACTGTAGAAGAAGCAGTAGTGGTAATTGTGGTGGTAATCTCCCTGGATAAAATGTATGTGTTGTAAAAAATAAGTCAACTGACACATCTACTAGAGTCACTATAGTAAAACCACACAATCCAAAACAAATTGGAAAATAATAAATGTTGACAAGGTTGAGGCCCTCTTAATGTTGCTTATGGGAATGCTATAAAAAAAGATTTTGATGGTTCCTCAAAAGCTGAATAGAGTTACCACGTGATACAGTAGTTCTTTTCTGTATTATGCAATGGCAGCCCACTCCAGTACTCTTGCCTGGAGGATCTCATGGATGGAGGAGCCTGGTGGGCTGCGGTCCATGGGGTCACTAAGAGTCAGACACGACTGAGCGACTTCACTTTGACTTTTCACTTTCATGCATTGGAGAAGGAAATGGCAGCCCACTCCAGTGTTCTTGCCTGGAGAATCCCAGGGACGGGGAGCCTGGTGGGCTGCCTTCTATGGGGTCGCACAGAGTTGGACATGACTGAAGCGACTTAACAGTAGCAGCATACCCCAAAGAGTTGAAAACAGAGGCTCAAAGACATATAGCAGATGAATTGTACCACTGTCACAATAGGTACAATGTGGAAACAACCTACTTATCTGTCAACAGATGAATGGATAAGAAATGTGGTATATCATATCATAGAATATTGTTACCTAGAAAAGAAATAATACATGCTACAATATATATGAGCCTTGAAAACATCATGTTAAGTGAAATAAGCCAGACACAAAGAAATAAATAGTATGATTCCACCTATATTAAGTATAATCATGCTTTACACTGCAGAGAATTCAAATCACATGGGCTAACTTATGAGACAGTTGAGTGGTAAGCTATGACTCCTTTGATCATTTTGGACATCGTTGTAAATAAAGGTTTCTATTTAAAACTTAAAAAAAAAAAAAAAAAAAAAACATAAGGGACAGAATGTAGATTAGAGGTTATCAGAGGTTGGAGTGGAAGGTAAGACTGGGAGTAAAAAGTTTCTGTTTGGCATGATTAAAACATCTTGGAAATAGATAGTGGGGCAGTCACATACATTGTGGATGTCATTAATACCACTGAATTGTATACTTATAACAAAATAGTAAATTTTATTACATCTACATTTATCTCCATCCTTAAAGAATTATAATGTAATATACTATATACCATTGGATTATACACTTTAAGTGGGTGAATTGAATAGTACATGAATTATATCTCAATAAAGTTGCTAAAAAGCTGAAAAATCTTTGAGGTTCTCCTTTGTTAGGAGGAAGGGAGTCATTACTTTTCTGTTCATATGATAGGCTGTGGGGATAGGCCATTCTAATTCATGTCATAGTATAAAATAGAATGCTGCTGTGATTAACTGTTGCCCAGCAAGAATATGTTATACGTTAACAGTGCACCCATGCATACTGACATGCTATCAGGAAGTAAAAGGTTTCTGTGTTTCTCCAACTTGGTGAATGAGTCACTTAGCTGGGGGAGGGGACTATTGACCACAGAACGTCAGAGTCCTGCTTGTTAGAAAGTCATTGTGAGATACTATCCTCACGCTAGAGCTCAGGTAAAATATTCCTAGTGTTTGCTGGTTTGATTATAAACCAAAAGAATGCAACTTGGAGCCATACCCTGGCATCTTTGAAATGGTGCCTGACTCTATTATTTCATACATTTTGAACTTTTTTTATTATGTGAACCTATCACTTTTCACCCTGAAAGTAAGTGGAATAACAACTGATGCCCCAACAATGAAAACTAAAATGAGCTAGTTTATTAGTCTGAGCTAAAGCCACACTGAACAAGCAGAATTTAAATTGAAATAAAGTGTAAGATTGAGGGCAGAAGGAGAAGAGGGTGTCAGAGGGTGAGATGGCTGGATGGCATCACCGATGAAATGGACATGAACTTGGGCAAACCTTGGCAGATGGTGAAGGACAGAGAGGCCTGGCATGGTGCAGTCCATGGGGTCACAAAGAGTTGGATACGACTGGACGACTGAACAAAAACAAGGTGTAAGTTGATGTTGTTGTTTAGTGGCTAAGTCATGTCATACTCTTTTGACCCCATGGACTGTAGCCCGGCAGATTCCTCTGTCCTTGGAATTACCCACGCAAGAATACCAGAGTGAGTTGCCATTTCCTTCTCCAGGGGATCTTCCCAACCCAGGGATCAAACCCATGTCTCCTGCTTGGCAGGTGAATTTTTTTTACCACTGAGCCACCTGAGAAGCCAAATAAAAATTTGAATAAACATTATGACAAACAGAGAAAACAGCAGAGGACAGAAGCCTTACTCCAGAGATGACTCAGTACATCCTGAACTTGGAGCTTGGAGCTTGGTAGCAATAAAGAAGTCTTGTGTAGGCCATAGTATCGGTGATGGATTTTATTCTAATTAAAAATATGAAAATTGAAGGATTTTAAACATGGGAAATAACTTGATTTTTTTTTTTTTTTGAAGCAGATCAACTTGAGTATTGTGTGTGGAACAAAATGGAATGGTGGGAACAAGAGTGTGTAGAAACAGATTGAGAGGAAATTATAGTACTTTAGCAGGAGACAATATTCTTTTGTGGTAGCAATGACATTAGAGACAATGAAGCAATTCAAGATACATTTAGTACATGGAACTAGAAAGACTTGGAGACAAATAGATTTGAGACCCTGAGGTAGAGAGGAGAATATAAATAACTGAATCTTAGGTTTTGGACCCAAACATTTGGGTGGATGTTGACTCCATTTATCATGATAGAAAAATTGGGGTGAATAGTGGAGAGGTGATGAGGTTTACTTTTGGGACAAGTTGAGTTTGAGGTGCTTATAAGACATCCAAGTAGAGATATAAATTAGAAGAGGGGTCTGAGAAATATTCTTTTGGAGTCTTGAAATTTAGGCGTTGTCAAAGTTGAAAGATTAAATGAAATTGTCTAGTGGGAGAGTGGAGAAGGCAATGGCACCCCACTCCAGTACTCTTCCCTGGAAAATCCCATGAACAGAGGAGCCTGGTAGGCTGCAGTCCATGGGGTCGCGAAGAGTCAGACATGACTGAGCGACTTCACTTTGACTTTTCACTTTGATGCATTGGAAAAGGAAATGGCAATCCACTCTAGCATTCTTGCCTGGAGAATCCCAGGGACGGGGGAGCCTGGTGGGCTGCCATCTATGGGGTCGCACAGAGTCGGACACGACTGAAGTGACGCAGCAGCAGCAGCAGCAGTGGGAGAGAGAAGAGTGAGAATTGATGTTCCAACCAAGCAGCCACAACATTCAGCCACAGTGTAGAAGGAACAACACTCACAGAATTCCAAGAAGGGGCTGACAGAGAAAGATGATGAAAAACAGGGCTCTGCTGTAATGGAAATAATGAGAAGAGAATGTTGAAGAAAGGAAGGCTTGGCCAAGGTTAAGAATTGAAGTTTCCTCTAGGTTTGGTAATATGGCAGTCATTGTCAGTCTTAGAAATAGTAATTTTGGTAGTGCTGTGTGGGTGAAAGCTGTATTGTTTTTCCTTGAGAAGTGAATGTGAGGTGGTTAATGGTACCTGCAAAAGTAAAACACCCTTTTGGGGAAGTTTGGCTGAAAAGAGTTCAAGAACCAGTATTAGAGAGGCATGTAAAGTCCATGTTCTGCCACCTACTATTTGTTTGAACATGGAAAATTATTTAATATCTCTGATTTTGTACCCCAATAGGATCTTACTAACAAGAGTGCCTACCTGAAAGGGTTTGTTGAAGAGTGTTTATGACAATGTCTTGCTACTTAGTAAACATTTAATAAATGTAAACTGTGCTTACCCTTGATCTAGATATTATAAAATCCATGATATTATAGGGATCTTCTCAGTCACAAAACTAAACTTTATATTCTTCAAAAAAATTAGATGGAAACATCAAAGCCAGGCCAATCAATATAATGACAGAGAAATTAAGGTCTGTTTATCCTAAGTAATCATTTTAATTTCTTATTATTGGTTTAAAAGTCTTTCCAGTTTCCTATTCTCTTATATCCAATTTTTTTTACATATTTCCTACTATTCTAACATGTCTCATTGCAAAGAAAAAATGCAGTGTTTTTGTTATAGACATTGGCTTAAATTGTTTTGAATTTATAAGGATATCTTAAAAACTATTGTTTTTAATCAGAGAAGACATTTATTTGGGGAAATATTATTGTAGATAACTTACAGACCATACATTATCTTCCTATTTCTACTCCATGTTGCTTATTATCTGTATAATTTTATGAAAAGAAACTGTTTTGGCAGATACTAAATCACTAAATTAAAAAGTAATTTAGAATACCTTGCATACTTAGTTACTTTTTGTATTTCCTATTTATGTATATTTAATATGCCTTTTAAAAATACCATTTGAGCTTTTCAGATTGCTCTGTTTCAATTGCTTTTTTTTGAGCTGTAATCCATCTATTTTAAACACAGATATTTCTCACATTTCAATTTAAAATGCTCAGTTCATTACTATGGACCCACCTAGTGTCGACTTCTCAAATTCATTTTTTTACCACATATGCATGCTTATGCTATACATCATATACATCATATAATAAATGAATTGCTTACATAATCTTAACATTTAAAAGCTCATTTCCAGAATCTTAATGTTTTCGTTTCCTTTCTTATGGCATGCATTGTGTGCAACATAAACAATCTGAGAATAATTGACTATGGGCTAAACATACAGCTGCTAGAAAACAATCTTATTGCTCTTTTCAGCATCATTCACTCAAGAGGAAAATGTAATCACTGGTATGAAGGGTAGTATTATTGAGAGAGGTCATTTTACATAGGAATTTGTATGATTTATTTGATGCACTGGAGTTACTTTTCTAAGTTTATAAACAATACCTTATTGGCTGAAATAACTGTTAATACTTATATTGCATTTCACAGTTTACAAAGCATTTTTCATGTATATTGTAATATTAAATATTTATAACATCTTTGCTGGATAGGAATTGTTATCATCCCCAAGTTACTAGTGAGGCAGCTGAGGATCAGAGAGGTATGAGGGTAGAATTGTGACTTGAACTTAAGTTCTCTGAATTTGCATAATAAATGTTGTGTTGATGCCTGATATTATGTTGCTTCTGAGATATTTTTTGGTATATAATCCAATCAGTACATATCTGTTATAGAAAACTATGTACTCAGTATGCATATTACCTAAAATTTGGTCTGGATATCATGTACCTAAATTGTTCAGAAACTGGCCTGTTTGCAAATTACATTAATAAGATTACATTAACTTTACTGGGCAGTTCAGTATAGTCTTCATTGCACTTCTGTAATCTTATTTCTCATCAAATAAAGTATTTTGTTTATATCAACTTAATATAATGTTTATTTTCAAAATATACAATATATTGAAATATAAAACTTATTACTTCGCATTTAATGACAATCACTGCACAAAACTTCCTGCTTTTCAGTTTCTGCCAAAATAGAAACAGACTTGTTCCTTCCCCTTGTCTCAGAGGGAAAAAGTCCAGTACAGGCCATTTACCCAAGCAAATCTCTTAATGTGTTCACTTGCTTTTGGGGGAGGGGAAGGCAGAGAAAGGGGATATTGGGTTTCCCTTTGTAAAGGAGAGGAAGAAATGGAAGGGAGAGGAAGGAAAATAAATGTTGTATTCTCATCCTTTCTTACCCTACACTTAATCTGGAAAACTGAATATGCAAAAGGACTGAATAGGTGTCTTTGAAATCTTGACTAAATAAGGCAGTAATCTGCATCAAGTAATAGACAGCACAGAACTTCTAAGGTAGAATATTATTGTGGTCTGCTAGTCTTCAGGTGCTACAGTGTCGATTGTAAGAATGTAAAAACATAGGTCACTTAGCTCTGTACGTGTGCCTAGTGGTCCTGGTTCTTAAACGTTCATAGAATCACATGAGGACCATAAGCTCCTATGCAGAGGGTCAGTACACAGTTTTCCAGGAAGTTGTCCAGTGATGGAGTGCCTTACCTCTGGCCTTCTTGCCTGAGGCCCTCACTACCACCTGGCTGCAGTGGTCAGTGACTCTAAGGCCAGTGTCTATGGCCCAACATGCTCTGGCTGTCAGTGCTAAGCCCTAAGTAGTCAGTAAAATTAAAGGACAAGCTGATAGGCAAGTGGGTCATTCCCTCAAATGTGGCTGTACAGGCCACCGGATATTGAGAAGAACTGTGCGTGGCCCTGCCCACGTGCTCTGGACTCTAGGCATGGACAATTTGCACCTGCCCCCACGAGAAGGGCAGTGGAAATACTGCCCTACTAAGGCCACGGTCGGAGAAGGTGATGGCACCCCACTCCAGTACTCTTGCCTGGAAAATCCCATGGATGGAGGAGCCTGGTAGGCTGCAGTCCATGGGTCGCTGAGGGTCGGACACAACTGAGCAACTTCACTTTCACTTTTCACTTTCATGCACTGGAGAAGGAAATGGCAGCCCACTCCAGTGTTCTTGCCTGGAGAATCCCAGGGACGGGGGAGCCTGGTGTGCTGCCATCGTGGGGTCGCACAGAGTCGGACACGACTGAAGCGACTTAGCAGCAGCAGCAGCAAGGCCAGGGTAGATGGCATCTGCGTAGGCCACGTTGCTGACGTCAAAGCGCACACCAGGCACGTTCCCTTCCGTATCCTGTCTGCGCAGGAACTGCCAGGAACACCCGCCACCCTTGCCTTGGTCCCGGTCTTCGTCGTGGCCGATATCTGCACTCCTAGAGACTGATGCTTCAAGTTTAGTTCCTCGCACGTGCAGTCTACCAGCTTTCTGATGTCATGGGTCACTGTCAGAGATTCATTTATCAAGGTGGGCCAGAACTTACCCTAAACATGTAAATATACTTTTGATTTTGTAGATATACTGATGACCATATATACATACTTATATGACCAAACATACATTTATATTTAAAATAATCAAAGCTTTATTGCCCTCTTTGATGTACTTGAAGTATTCCTCAGGTATTCCTCTGCCATGCTTCCAGAATCTGATGTACCTGAAGTGTTTGAAAAACACGAAGGTAAATGGTCATATCGGGCTAGCTGGTATATTACATGTATATATATGAAAGTGTGTATGTAAGTTTTACTTATGTATGTGGTAAATATATATCAATGAGTAGTAAAGTATATGACCAACACTTAGGGAATTACCCATTGTTATTTGGACTTTCCACATTCAAACAATGAAGGATCTTCTCTAGGAGAGTATTATGTTGGCTTCCTTTTCAAGGTTGGCTTTGAAGGAGCTGTGTACGTTTAATTCTTCAGGACATCCTATATTGGAACCCCTGTGCTAACTGGACAGCTATATACCTTTCAGTGAGACATAAAGTACTTAGTAACTCAGGCATGTCTTTTCTGCCCCAGGATTAGTTGCAAAGTAAATAAAGGGGATATAGTGAAGAAGTGTTTCTGAGGAATACATGAGAATTGTGGGAAACATTATGACAATTACAGTTGTATAGTATTTGAGGACAGTGAAAAAATTAAGAGGGAAGAAGAGCAAACTGTGATAAAATAACATGTGGGGGCAATTTGAATGTACATTATAGCAACTTGTTTCTTTGTATTATTGATATACTTTAAGACAACAATTTAGTACTGTGTAAGAGACACTGAATTTAAATGAAATGAAATCTCATTTGCTGAAGTATTTTAAAACTTGAAATTCCTGACTTTTAAAATTGCTGAAATGCTTGAATTTAAATAAAAATTAACATATTGTACATGTAATGAAATGTTTGTAAATACCTAGTTTAAATTTATTTAATATTCTAACGTTTATCTCCCTAAGATAATATATCTTAATTTTCATCTGCTGACATTTAGAATTATTTCTGATGTTATGGCATTCTAATTTTTCTAAGGTTTAGTGGAATTCTCTTCCATCCAAACTCTGCTCTAGCTGCATACCCCCTAACTCACCATTATTCTCTAATTTAATATTTCTAATTCCATTACCTAAGTTTTGGGGGTTTTTGTTTTTGAGAAAGTGTTCTAAGGCTAAACAAGTCTGGGGATTACTGCTTTATAATTAATCAGTCACAACTAGTTTATTAGCAGCCTAGTTTTATTTATAGAATGCATATTTAAATATTATACACTTTAAATGCATTTGCTATCTATGGGATAAAATTTGTAGTCTTTCAACATTTTCTACTTCATTTGTTCCTGCCTGTGTGCATGCTGGATTTAGGATATAGTCAGCTGTTGTGATCCTGTTAAAGCTCTCTAAGATCAGGTCATTAAATTAACAAGTCTGGTGTTCCCTGATACTGAATTTTGCTCTTCAATGAATGTATCAGATTCAGAATTCAAGGACAATTTCTTGAATTCTGCATCTGCTTTTATAATTTCTTAAACTGTAGGTATGCAGACAGAACTGCTTATATGTGACAGAAAAGTGTGATTGTATGTATTTGACAAAAATTATAGAAAAGTAGAAATGAGATAAATTTACTGTTTTGAACTAATAGAATGTAAGTGATTTCTCATTTGTGTTTTTCATAACTAATCTTATGTTCAGGCAGTAATTCCCACTTTCTCCTTTGCTTTAGTATCTTGACAGGATAGCTTCTTATTGGTTTAATTACTTAAGGATTTGTTCAAATATGTTTTCATTTAGGAGGGTATTTGCCCTTTTTTGCACTTAGATGCATCCTTTAAAATGTTCTTTATGTAACAAGGCAGTTTCCTTTTAAAAGAATTTACTCACTTCCCTTAAGTTAAAAAAGGGTGGGCATCTTTAACATATGTGTTGGTATTTATCATTCCTCTGCCATGCTTCCAGAATATCAGAATGATAAGGGGAAACCATTAGATTCTCTCCATTTAATTTAACAGTTTTAATTGAGCAGGATCATTATTGCATTTTCTTTCAGTGAATTGTGGGTTGCTTTTTCAGTGAATCAAACTGTTCAGGTTACTTATGAGGTTCAGCCTTTGGCATAATGTCACTAATGATTTCTACAGGACCTTGAAATAAAGCAACAGGAAAATCTATCAACAAAGAGATATAAATGGAATATTTTAGATCAAAAATAAGATTCAAGTCTTTGTACTGGAAGAAAAGGACAGCAGTGGGCAATTTCATACTTGATCATTGTAAATGCAATCAAAATGGCAGTTACTGCCTAATTGCCAAAATAGCATCTGGAAAAATGTAGTGGTAGTTGTATAAGACAGGGATTATTACCATTAATAAATTAAGAAAGCCCATTACTTTTTCCTCAAAAACTTTAGACATTTTAAATTTTCTATGTTTTTCTTCCTCTCACTGGTGCATATTTCCTAGAGTATGCTGTCAGTTGATGCTTTTCTCTTTCTAATGTAACTTTTAATATGAAAACCCTGTGTTATTTGTAGAGTTTTTTATGGAAGGAAGTGAAATATTTGTGTGTGTATATGTGCATTTATGTGTGGGGTGTTTGCATGTATGTTTGCAGAGGGATGGAGAAAAGCTATGGAATTTATGCTTTCATTTTATCAGAGATGAACTCTTTTCTTCTGTTATTTCAAGAGCATCTCTCAACAGTTGCTGACTAAATTGCCAGAATCAATGGCTTTTTAAATAGGCCTCTTTTAGAAAAAAAAAAAGTCATTATGTCTGTCCTTTCCTGAAACTTTATTTTTCTAGTTTAGTACTTTAGTCATCTTGTTAAATAGACTTTCATACTTACAAAATAAAATCTACTTTTACTATGATACTTCTACACACTTCAGTTTCATATTTCCATCTCAAAGTTAGAAACCTTTACTCAGATGTTCTGCCACTATGTCAGATTCAACTTAGCATCACTTTTCCCACAAAAACTCCCAACTTCCAGATTTCTGTTAATTCCACCACAGTCTTCTGTGGACTCTGACCCTCCACCCCTTGCTGTTTCTTACACTTCAATCCTAGTCTAAGGAAAGCTTCTTTGAGGAGGTAATATTTAATCATGGTGTAAAAGCGATCACAGGGAGCACAACCTGTCATTGGGAAAAATATTGTGCAACAGCCTGATACCAGGACAAACAGATATAGGGTCCCAAAGGCTCCTGATGTTTTCTTCAGGTCGAGCATGCCATGGGTATTATAGAACATTGAAATGTTCTGTGGAGGGTCTGGAGGATACAATCATTAATAAGACAGAGCACCCATCTTTTTTAGAGTTTAGAGCTAAGTAGTTGGAACTTATTTTCTACCTGGTATTATGGCAATCCCAAGAAGGATAACAGGTAAGGGATCAACCTGGGATTCCAGTGGAGTCTTCTGCTTCAATAGACTTAAAGGGGGAGTAGCAATTAGCCTGATAAAAAGGGGTAAGGGAGTGTGGAAGAAGATGTTCTAGGAGGAATGTGCTTTTCACACAAGAGCATTGAAGGAAGGATTAACAGGCTGCTTGCTAACAGTTTTACCAGCCTAATATAGCAGGAGCTTGAAGTTCATGGCATACAGGGAGAGATTTCATGATAGAGCATGAAGAGTCTAATATGACAGGTTAAGGACTTTTTATTTATAATTAGGCTATCAGCTCTCATATTCTTCAAACTATATCCAATCCTCTTTTAAAGAAAAAATTATATACCCCAAAGGATATATTCAGTGAGGTCTTTGAATTTAAGTTAAAAAAACATTTATTTCAGAAACTAAAATTATAGTCTGTGAAAATATCATTAAATTAAGGATTATTATTTAAAAAAATGAGAATTCTGGTCTTTTTTAGTAGGTAAAATACTTTTTAATAACAAAAATTATATATAAATTACAGACCTCTCAGAATAAGATATGTGCGGTCTGCTGTTATGAATTGAAGTAATATTGTGTATAGTTGATGAACAACCATTGGAGAGGTTATATTTTAATTAGGTATGTACTTAACTAATGTATGTATATTTAAATTTTATGAAAGCATAATGGATTCACATTCAGAATAAGGAAAAAATATAAAAATCTTTCAAAAGCATATAGCAGAAGGGATTTAATCATAGCTATCTTCCTTCTGTCCAGTTCTGACTTCCCCCCTCCCTACAATTATAACCATTTTAATTTCATTTTCTTGTATATTCTTTCAAAGTTTTCTTATGTACATATCAGCAGAAAGAAATTTGATGTCTTATTTTCACAAATGTTATAGCACATTTTACTCACAGTGCTCAGACTTGTACCTTGCTTTTCTTCTCTATGTGCGCATGTGCACACACACACATGTATACAGGCTTCCTAGGTGGCACTAGTGGTAAAGAACTTGCCTGCCAATGCAGGAGACAAAAGAGACGCAGGTTTGATCCCTGGGTTGGGAAGATGCTTTAAAGGTGGGCATGGCAACCCACTTCAGTATTGCCTAGAGAATCCCTTGGACAGAGGAGCCTGATGGGCTAGGATCCATAGAGTCACAAAGAGTCACACACAACGGAAGTGACCTCACGCATGCGTGTATGTGTGCACATACATACACACAAGAAATTTTTATATTGAAGATGTTTTGTGTCAGTGAGTACTTACATTCTTTATTCTTTTGTTAATAGCTTTGTAGTTTAATATGGCTTTGTTGTTTCCCTGATTGGATTGTTAACAGTTCTATGCTATTATGTGCTGTTCCACAGGAACTAAATTTGAATACATGACATCCTGCACATTTGAAAGTATTTCTCTAATAAATTCCCAGAAGTAGAATTGCATTTGTAATTTTGGTAGTTATTTTCAAATTACTGTCCAGAAGGTTTATATCAATATACATTTCTACTAGTAATATACAAGAGCACGTGTTTCCATAAGTCACCAGCAGACTGTAGGTGTTAGTAAGTTTTTGCAAACAAGGCCACTCTCTCTATGGGTTACTGTTTTTAAAATAATCTTTTCTTGCATGTGTAACATAAAGTCTCTGTGGGTCAGCTGTGTGTTGACCTTATTGAACTAAGTCTCTTCTCATTCCTAGGACCCAGGCTGATTGAATAGCCCTTATCTGAGATATACTGTTTTCATGGTGGAAGACAGAAACAAGATAAGGTAGCTGAACCAAATCAGACATTCACAGAGAAAGCTGCATATTCCATTGACCAAAGCACATAACATGTCTAAGATAGTGTCAGTGGGGTAGGAAATGAAATCTGTTGCAAGGGAATTTAACAAGGGAGAGAATAAATTATTTATGAGTGAATAATACAGTCTAACAAAATGTTCAGTTTTTCATTTTTGCCAAGCTAATAGGTTAAAAATATAATAATAACCCTGTAGTTATAAACTGTATTTATGTTAAAGGATATTGAGCATCTTTTTCTTTGTTTAAGAACCAATTCTATTTCCTTCTCTTTGAATAAGTTATATCATTTGTCTTTTTCCACTATTGGATTGTTGACCTTTTCCTCATTGATTAAAAAAAACTCTTTATATATCATGGAGGTTATTGAATTCCTTTGATATAGGTTGCATAAACTGTTTTTCCAAACTAGTAAGACTACTCCAAGTTTATACAGCAGTTTACTCATGTTCTCTTCCGGTAGATTTATGGTTTTATTCTTTACATCTAAATCTTTATCCATTTGGAATTTTAAAAATTATTTTTCTTATTTGCTTATTTTTCAAGACAGACTTTTTAATTAGTTTGTCTAGTATTTTAAGCACAGGCTGGTATTTTAACTTGAACTTATTAAATCTATACATTCATTTAGAGAGAAATCATATTGATGCTACCTATCCAGGAACATAGTATATCTTTCCATATTGTGTTAAAGCATTCTTCAGATAGGTCTTTATTTATATGAATGATTTTATTCTTAGATATTTTATTGTTTGTGTTACTAATGCTGATGCGGTCTTTTTTTCCCATTATCTTTTGATAACTGGGTGTTATATGTACAAAAGTTATTGATTTCTGTATACTACATTTGTTTCCTGTTATAATTCTGAATTCTTATAGTGCTTCTGAGATTTTCAATTGATTCGATAATCTATATTTTCTTAACTCCAACAAACTAATACTAAAATTCTTGAAGGTCAGAAAATAAGTTATTTTAAAACCACTTGTTACTTAAACTACCCACAGAATTTTGTTTCACTGAATAATACTTTTATCATTTTATCTTATGGTGTGATAACTTTCAAAAGTAGCTCTCTTATCGAGTAGAACAGGCATGAGGTTTGTAATTGGAAGAAAGTGAAAATGAAAGTGAAGTCACTCAGTCGTGTCTGACTCTTTGCGACCCCATGGATTATAGCCAACCAGGCTCCTCTGTCCATGGGATTTTCCAGGCAAGAATACTGGAGTGGGTTGCCATTTCCTTCTCCAGGGGATCTTCTTGATCCAGGGGTTGAACCCTGGTCTCTTGCATTGTAGACAAATGCTTTACCACTTGAGCCACCAGGGAAGTCCATGGGTTTAAACAGTGGTTTTGCCTATTGCTAGTTATGTAATCCAAAGATAGATAATTTTTGTTCCTGTACTTCACTTACCATTTCTGTGACATGGAACTAATATTCATAACTGATACATTCCAGATTTGTTTTGAAAATTAAATGAATTAACCTGTGTGAAAATTGTAGATTTCTAGTTCACAAGAACTTGATAATTTTTTTATTGGAACAGAAAGTCCATATTTTTCAGTAGGTCCTAATTCCTTGGGAAAAAAAAAAAAAGAGTTTATCTTTGTGCCCAGAAAAGAGGTTCATAAAAAACATAAAAATTGTTATGTATATTTATTTGTTTTTTCCCCTCAATAAGTCTAGTAAAATTCATTAAACACACTCAATAATAGAAAAATGCTTACTAAGATGACTTATACTTTTAAGATTAAGAATAACGGTTCACCTGTAAAGGCTGAGTAAATGTGAAGTTTGGTCCCCAAACCAGGAGGGGCATGCATTTTTATTTTTTTAAGGTATGCTTGTGGTGCTGGCATATCTTACAAATTCCTAAAGTCTTTTACTATATGCTTTAAGTGAAAAGTGAAAGTGAAAGTTGTTCAGTCATGTCTGACTCTTTGGGACCCCATGGACTATAGAGTCCAGAATTCTCCAGGCCAGAATACTGGAGTGGGTAGCCTACCCATTCTCCAAGGGATCTTCCCAGCCCAGGAATCAAACCAGGGTCTCCTACATTGTAGGCAGATTCTTTACCAGCTGAGCTACCAGGAAAGCCAAATAAATGTTTCAGATTACAGACCCATGATTTGTTTAAAGGGCTTCCTTGGTGGCTCAGATCTGCCTCCAATGCATGAGACCCAGGTTTGATCCCTGAGTTGGGAAGATCCCTTAGAGAAGGGAATGTCAACTCACTGCAGTATTCTTGCCTGGAGAATTCCATGGTCAGAGAAGCCTGGTGGGCTACAGTCCATGAGGTCACAAAGAGTCAGACACAACTGAGCAATTAGCACACACACACACACACACACACACATGAAGTATTTTTAAATACTGATACACCTTTTGATACCTAAATAGTTCTTCAACTTCAGGGAAATTTACAAATATCAGTATGTCTTTTTTTCCCATTTATGAAAGTGTGCATTATAAACAATGACGTTTTAATATATAAAGGTGGTTTACAATACAAGTGTAAATTTTCTATCCATGCTTACTGAATAATTGTATGAATATATTTTTTGATAATATCTATTTTCTTTAATCCTGTGCATAGTCTGACTGAATTATTTTCTAAATTGTGGCAGTAAGTCATTTTAGTTAACAATAATGTGAAAAAAAAAAGCTTGTATTTGGCAGGAGTTCTACAGTGTCCACAAACTTCATTTTGAAAAGTAGGTTTTCTTGAACACAATTTACCTGTCAGGATTTCTCACATTTCAACTTTTCAGTTTGTCTTTGAGTTTCTCATTTGATATTTTGAAATTTCAGATAAAGACAGAATCCCTTGTGTTTATTTCTCCCTGCAATGCCAGTCACTGTCATCACACAATGTAACATATTCAATATAGTAATAAACTGCCTTTACTTCTCTCATTAAATCAGATAATACCAATAAATGTAATTGCACTTAGAAAAAAATGAAAGTTGTGACTTGAAAGTTTAAGCACAAAATTTTCAGAATCACAAATAGGTGAATTTAGTGATAGAATTAGTTCTTTAGAAATGTGTTTTTTTGTTTATAGGTGTGTGTGACCAGTTAAGTTCTCCTTGTTGTTTTAACTTGATTGAACTTAGCCAAATAAGTAATCAAAGATCCTCTGGAGAAGGGATAGGATACCCACCTCCAGTACTGTTGGGCTTCTCTTGTGGCTCAACTGGCAAAGAATCCACCTGCAATGCAGGACACCTGGGTTTGATTTCTGGGTTGAGAAGATCCCCTGGAGAAGGGAAAGGCTACCCACTCCAGTAGTCTGGCGTGGAGAATTCCATGGACTGTATGGTCCATGTAGTCACAAAGAGTCGGACAGGACCGAGTGATTTTCACTTCAATTAATCAGATACTTTTCTTCACAATCTTTTATGAATTAATTAATTTTATATTTATTTATTTTGACTGAGCTGTGTCTTCACTGCAGCATTTGGTCTTCTCCAGTTGCAGCTCATGGGTTTTAGTTGCTCCAGAGCACGTGGGATCTTATTTCCCTGACCGAAGGATTAAACCTGCATCCCCTGCATTAGAAGGTGGATTCTTAACCACTGGAGCACCAGAGAAGGCCCTTCACTATCTTGTTGTGGACTTATCACATACTTTAAGGGGTTAAAATGAAGTACAAGAATTGTTCTTAAAACATTTTAAAAAATGGAACATTTTTAAACTGAAACAAAACTGAGAAGGGTAAGAAATTTTATTTTGCAGATTATAAATTGATTTATCAAAGAAGAGATTACAGAATTGGAATATGAGAGTCAAGAAGGACTTTAAAAATCATCTTCCCTGAGATGTTAAAGGTATAGGCAAGATTGCACCACCAGTGAGGAAGGAATTGAGGCTCCCCCAGAGCTCAGGCCTTCTTACTTACAGCTTAGCCATGCTTCTTTCCTCTCAGCTGTTCTAGATGTAAGTAGACTGAACATTATTAATAGGTAACATTTTCATTTACTGTGAATAGGATATATTTGTCATTTACTTAGTATGCAAGCAAAGAAGAATATACAGAGTAGATAAAGTGGGATCAAAAATGAAACTAATTGTTCAAATATTTTCATATATTACTCTATTTCCCTTATTTCTATTCTGATTAGTTAATATTAAGAAATAGCTACCTCAACTACAATGGAAAAACTTCCCTGTAAGGCGTACACTAAAATATTTTTAATAAATTATCTAATAAGTAAGAATCCAAGCCACATTGTAGCAATATTACTACTTTTCACTTTGCTGCTGCCTCTGGGTAAAATATCAGTATAGTGCGTTCCCTAAATTTCTTTCCTAGTTGAGAAATACATAACAGAAAGTTCGGTGATCAAAAAGTGCACTTTTTAAAAGTATGATCCCATTTGGATAGATTCTCTTCTCATGGGTTATATGGTTTTTGTTTTTGTTTTTTTTTAACTAAATAGGAATCTTGACTTTTACCACCAGAGTGATTGGTCCATGTCTTTTTCAGCCTCTTGAACTGACAACAGTTAGACAACACTACTTAACACAAGGAGAGATGATTGTATAATGAGTAAAAGAGTAAAAGTGTACGTTAGATTAATCTTCCTAATAGATACCTTTTCTTAAAATGATTCTTTCTGTAAGACAGAAATTTTACTTCCAAATAGTTACGTGGTGACCAGAAGATGATATTCAGTTGGTAACTCATGTTCAACTCTTTGTGACCCCATGGACTGCAACATGCCAGGCTTCCCTGTCCTCTCTCAAATCATGTCCGTTGAGTAGGTGATGCTGTCTAATCATTTCATCCTCTGCTGGCCCATTTTCCTTTTGCCTTCAATCTTTCCCAGTACCAGGATCTTTTCCAGTGAGTTGGCTCTTCACAATGAGTGGCCAACTTATTAGAGCTTCAGCTTCCAGCATCAGCACTTCCAATGAATACTGAAGATTGATTTCCTTTAGGATTGATTGGTTTGATCCCCTTGCTGTCCAAGGGACTCTCAAGAGTCTTCTCTGGCACCACAGTTTGAAGGTATCAATTGTTTGGTGCTTAGCCTTCTTTATGTCCAGCTCTCACATCCATACATGACTACTGGAAAAACCATAGCTTTGACTGTACAAACCTTTGTCGGTAATGTTGCTCCTTTTTAATATGCTGTCTAGGTTTGTCATAGCTTTCCTTCCAAGGAGCAAGCGTCTTTGAATTTCATGGGTGCAGTCACCATTGACAGTAATTTTGGAACCCAAGAAAATAAAATCTGTTCCTGCTTCCACTTTTTCCCCTTCTATTTGCCTTGAAGTGATGGGACCAGATGCCATGATCTTATTTTTTTTAGTGTTTAGTTTCAAACCAGCTTTTTGACTCTCCTCTTTTACCCTCACCAAGAGGTTCTTTATTTCCTCTTCACTTTCTGCCATTAGAGTGGTATCAGCTGCATAGATACCTACATTCTGACAGAGGATGAGATGGTTGGATGGCATCACCGACTCGATGGACATGAGTTTGAGTAAGTTCCGAGAGTTGGTGGTAGACAAGGAAGCCTGGAGTGCTGTAGCCCATGGGGTCACAAAGAGTCGGACACGACTGGGCGACTGAACTGAACTGAACTGAATTGCACAAATAGGCCCCCTTTATCTGCCATTTCACTTTCCCTAGTTTCAGTTACCCATGGTCAACCATGGCCTGAAAATATTATATAGAAGATTCCAGAAATAAAAGATTCATAAGTTTTAAGCTGTGCACCTACTCTTAGTAACATGATGAAATCTCACACCTTTCTGTCTTTGCTCTGCCTGTGATCCCCATCCATTGACAATATTATGACTCTAACCCAGGATGACTTAAGCACATTGATCCTCTTCCTGACATATTATCAGAAGGTCAATAGTAGTTTAATGCTATCGTAATGCCTATGTCACTCACCTCACATCATCTCATTACATAGGCATTTTATCATCCCACGTTACCACAAGAAGAAAGGTGAGTACAGTATAATAAGAAAAGTGAGGGCTACTATATTTTCCTGTGGAGCCCCCAAATCATAATCATACTAATAAAGATAACATTTAGAAGTTAATTTTAAAGAGAGAGCCAAATTTTATGATGAGTGAACTCTGGGAGTTGGTAATGGACAGAGAGGCCTGGTGTGCTGCGATTCATGGGGTCACACAGAGTCGGACATGACTGAGCAACTGAACTGAACTGATACTAATTCTGATATTTATTATCATCATCAAGTTGGGATGAGGGTACTATTCTTTGTTGCTGTTGTGTTAATCACTCAGTTGTGTCCGACTTTTTGTGACCCCGCCTGTTGCCCACCAGGCTCCTCTGTCCATGGGATTCTCCAGGCAAGAATACTGGAGTGGGTTGCCATGCCCTTCTTCAGGTGATCTTCCTGACCCAAGGATCAAACCTGGGTTTCCTACACTGCGGGAAGATTCTTTACCATCTGACCTACTAGGCAAGCCTCATCTGTTTTTAGTTGTATAAGGAACAGTCTTTAATGTGAAGTTATTTGTGAGGATGGTGTAATCATCACTCAACCTAACTTTGAAGTTTAAACATTCACTTAGCATCAAAACAACTTTAGAAGCACTTTCCTATACACTTGATATTTAACAGTGTTAAGGCGATGGCACCCCACTCCAGTACTCTTGCCTGGGAAATCCCATGGACGGAGGAGCCTAGTAGGCTGCAGTTCATGGGGTCACGAAGAATCGGACATGACTGAGCGACTCCACTTTCACTTTTCACTTTCATGCATTGGAGAAGGCAGTGGCAACCCACTCCAGTGTTCTTGCCTGGAGAATCCCAGGGACGGGGGAGCCTGGTGGGCTGCTGTCTATGGGGTCACACAGAGTCGGACACGACTGAAGCGACTTAGCAGCAGTAGCAGCAGCAGGGTATATTTGAGAATTTGGGAACTTTGGAGGAAAGTTACCATAACTTTGGTGTTACCCATTTCTTTACTTATTAGTTTTGGGATATCAGACAAATACTTTGTAAGCCATGGTTCCCTCATTTGTAGTTGGGATGATACAGCTACATATCTTATATAGTTGTTTTGAATATTAAATGTGATTATTTTATATATATCACAGATACTGGTAGAAAGTACTCAGATATTGAGAGCTATCACTTTCAAATTACTAAAAATTATTCTGAAGGAGATAAATGGTAAACATCAAACAGTGGGAGCTATTACTGGGAATGGATCATGCCTTTGAGAGAAGTATGAGACTGGAGTTTCTAAGGTGACCACGTTCTTAAACTGTTGTTGAAGAACACTAGTTGGCCAAATATGTGATCTGAGGACAATTCATATGTTTATTCTAACTAACCAGGTAATAATACAGAAGAGTGTGAGGATGGAAAAACCTTGAACTTACAGACCATTGTATGTCAATTTTCTTGCATAAATGTGTTATGGGGAATTGAAATGCAGGACTTTGAAAAGGAAGAGATGTTATTGAATTTCTTAGGTGTGTTTCTAAAGAAATTCAATTACAGGACTTTATTCTACTCTAAGTCAGAGTTTTAATCTGCCCCTGATAGATCAGTGGTGAGCTCACCAGGTATTTGGTGAATGGCTCACAAATGTACATTGTTTGGAGTTTTTGTTGTTTTTTTTTTTTTTTTAACATTTTGTGACAAAGTTAAATAATTGCAGGGGAAGGAATAAGTGAATATTTTCTTAATGTCCATTGAGGCAGGTTAGGGCAATATGATATTGGTATTGTCTGACACTGGTATTAAATTCATTGTAGTTATAACATTAAAAATTTCATTTCTCAAAAATAACCTTACAAATTCCATAAACTGATAATAGGAACATATATCAAATATTAAGATGCTATCTGTACCTGTGACTACATATTTTAGTTATTAAAATAGAAGATGTTCAACAATTCTATTTTTAAATAGGGGAATGGACTTTCTTCCTTTTAAAATGAGAAATATTAGAAAAAACTGGCCTGAAACAGTGCCTGAAAGAGGTTAAATTTGGAAATAACTTGTTTGTCATTGTAAAAGATTCTGATATTTCTTTGAGAATTCTCCAGCAGTATTCACTAGCATATCTTATATTTTCCTAGCTTATGTGAGTATCATTTTTATATCTACAATAGAAACAACATAAGCTCAAAAGCACACTTTTTTCAGCTTCATCCCATTTTCCATGATACTGCTACAACTATGTCAAAGAGACTCATTAAATGTTTTATGGGCTTTCTGTTGTAGTTTGTGCTTTGGTTCCCTCTGAAGATGTATTTATATTCATATCTGTGTTTGTAGATCATTTTGTATTTCCCACCAATTTAATTATTGTTCAGTAAGTTCTTGTCATTGCTTTTCTTTCACTTGTTTTGGTTTTAACTTTGCTTACCATATTTACCTTGGGGAGCCTGCATATGAAACAATTACTTTGAATTTTGCTCATATATATTTTTAAAATTAGATTTATTGGAAAATTTTCTTGATTCTACTTTTAAGGCCACAGGCTGTAGCATGCTGTTAAGCACTTAATAAATGTTCAGTGAATGATAAAGTGTATCTCAGTCTACATACATTATGAAACTTCCTGGAGATCTACCTATAATAGTGTAGGAAAATCACATTGAGGTAGACATTAATTCTAATGTACAAAATACCAGATATATAACCAATTGAATATCTTGAACTGTTCAGGTAATTGATAAATAATATAGATTTATTTAACACATATGTGCCAGTTACTAGCACATATTTAATATTTCAACATTTTAACATTTAATGTAAAATAAAAAGATTTTTAGTAACAATTTATGGTTAAGCATCAGGTTGCTTGGATCAGTTCAATTATTTAATAAAATTATCAATGACAGGATTTGAGAGAATATTTTGAAACTGCCTTCTCTTTTGCTGACTTCTAAAATCTTGCAAAAGATATTAATTTGCAACGTAGAATTAAAATGAAAGAAACTTTTGCAGCCTAGAGAGGTACATTTAAAACTATTTCATTCATTTATCAAATGCAGTACTAATTTAATGACAGTGAGATTATATCATTAACAGTTATGTAAAAGCCTTTTAAATCACTTAAAAAATCCCATGTACCATCTTGGGATTTTCACTGAACTATAAATTCTGGAATGTTATTTTATTCTGTATTATGGTATCAAATGTGAAACCAGTTGTAAGACTTTAAATTCCTTTTGCCCAAGTTTATACACTGGGAAACTTATTAGGAATATACATTCCCATACACTTTTCTATGCTGCATATGATCTGTGAGTTAATCTATGTGAACAGAATTCTTTATGAGCTTGGAGTTCCATTCATTTAAATTATCATTAGGATATTCATTATTATATCTGACAAATTTTCTTTCTAGTTCCTAGTCTGTTTCATGCCATTTAAGGATAATTTTCCAAGAAATACTTTGTATTTTTGAAGGGCTACAGGAATGTTTATATAAAATATTAAGATCTTAAACTAACTTATAAACCATTTAACAGTTTCCTATATGTCCTTTTTTGTTTATTTGGCATGTGTGTACTTACACAGGCACATATTAAATGTCTATAAAAACAAAGCCAAAGATAGGGTGATTCTGATATGAGTATCTTTCCTTTACACTACAGTTGGCCTCAAACACTCATACTCTCTTTCTTACCTGCTCTGGTGACCTTCTGAATCAGAGTTTTAGAGAAACAACCAGAGGTAGTAGCTGTAGCAAGATAGCAGCTGGGACCATACGGATCTCAGCATCCTGCCTTATGGCCATTATCTTTGTTTCTATCTTTATGCTGCCACTGTGTCTCCTTCTTGTGTTCTCCCTGCATCCTCTCTTCACTGCCTCCTCCTCTTCCTGACCCCAGCTCCCTATAGCCCCTTGTAACTTACCCTTCCTCCTTCATTTTTCTCTGTTGATACAGGATGAAACAAGATTCCCTAATTAAGTCTTAAAAAAAAAGACTGTTTTTTAAAGTGTATGTAGCCATGCATGCTACCATTTCCTAAATCCCATAACCAACATTAACAATAGAAAAATTATTTTTGTATACTTTATCAATTAGACTATATGAGGTTGTAGGGCCCTTAAGTGCTGAAATAATAGATATTTAAAATAAATGCAACAACTTTCTCGTTTTTCTCTGTAGGAATGGGTTGTTGCTGTAATAAAAAATAATTTGAGGCTAATAACAAGAAAGTATAATGAGTAATATCCTTTCCCCTTCCCCAACTGCTGAAAATGAAAATCATGTCAGCATCCAGTCATTTTTGCCACATCCCTTGTTAACAGCTTTTTCAGGGTGGGTCATGATTCTGTGTTTTGTTAGTGTCTTAACTCCATAGTGACATGCTTAAATCTTATTCCACATTGATTTTGTAGTGTATATATGTGTATTTTTAGGATAGTCCGTGAATGATGGACCTCATTATTAAGTTATTATCAACTTTGACAAAAATTTTATAACCTTTGAGCGAAAAATAAATTGATTAATATGATAAGGTTAATAATTGATTTTGCTCTTTGGAATTTGTGTGTGCTGTCTCACTGTGTATGTCTAAAAAAGTAAACTTACTGTCTGACTGTCGCCAGGAAAAAAAAGTGGGACCTAATCAAACTGCTGTGGGGTCAACCCTTGTGGTTTTAAAGGCCCTTAATGTTGTCCAGCTGCAAAATAAAAGGGATTGGGAGGGGAAGCTAGAAGGAGTGGAGGGGGTTGGGGGGGAATGTGTGGAAAAGAACAGGGAGTCTGGCTTTTATTTTTTTTTTTTTTTAAAGTGAGTTCAGTGCCAGCCTGGACATTGGCTGTGCAGACTATTGAGCCATTGTCTGCTCCATTTCCAGAATAGCCCCCAGTTAATCACTTCGGCTTTGAAGGGAATTTCCTCGTGGAATTCTCCACAGAAAATCTAATCAACTGACCTGCCCTCTCAACAATGGAAGGCTTTTTTTTCTCTCTTTCCCTTATTGGGGCGGGCTCTGTAATGTAGCCTTTTGTGCGGAATGAACCCTCCCAGTAGGAGTGGAGAGCGTGTGTGAGTGACTGAGTGTGTGTGTGTGTGTGTATGAAGAATGCACACTATCTCGTGTTGGTGAGTGTGTGCTTACTCCCTGACCAGATGCTGCGGTGCACGGGGCAGCCACCATCTCTGCATGCGTGTCTGTGTAAGTGTCTCTCTCTCTCTCTCTGTGTATGTGCCTCTGTGCCTCTGTCATTTCATGTCAAAGGTACATTACCTGATTACCTTCCTCGCCTGCCAGATTTTTATCTAGATAATTGGAACTGCTATGGAGGCTGTGCCTTGCCAGCCAGCTTAAGAGCTGCAGAGCCCTAGTTTGTCCACCTTGTTATCTGTGGCTGCCTGGGCAGAGGAAATTAAAGAGATCCCCAGCCAGGGGAGCGCTTCCTGCCCGACTTCCCCAGCCATCCCAAGCAGGACAGTTTGTGAGGACCATCTTTTTGTTTTCTTCTGTTGGTTTGGTTTGGGGTTCTGTTCCCTGGAGTGTGTGTTATTTTGGCACGTGGATACCTAGTCCCCTCCACCTCGCACATCGTGTTTTATGGAGTTTGGAGCTGAGGAAACTTTGGTTGGGTTGCCAGGACGTTCGCACCACTTTGTGGAAAGCGCGAGCTAACAGTGAGACCGACAGAGTGAGTGACAAGTTGTTTACAGGTTTCCTTGAAGGGGCCTCTGCTATATTTCAATCTGTCAAAGTTGCTTTTCTTCCCTCAGAACAATGCCTGATTGTTGTGTGCAAGTGTGTGTGTGTGTGTATGTGTGTGTGTGTGTGTTTCCGTGTGCGCACGGAGAGAGCCTAGAAAAGGGTGAGAAGGCATAACAATTCTTTGTGTAAAAATGCTATTACTAACATTTAATCTTTTTGCTCAATGAGTTAATCAATGCAGTTGAATCGGGGTTGGGTTCGTGTACAGATTTCTCGTTTAATCAGTAGCAAATGCATTTTCAAAAATCATATTTTGTGTATGTATGTGTGCATGCGTGTGCGACTTTTATTATTTAGAGGAGAGAGTATGGGAGACACACTAAATGAGTTGACTTCTCACATTTGGTGATGTCTAGAAGGGAGAATTAAAAGGAAAGGACAGGCACCCTGAGGTTGTCTAGTGCCTTGCAGCCGAGCGTGCGGCTGGAGGAGGGGGGAGCGGCCAGACCCCGCTGCTGGAAGTGCGCTACCCCTTTAAGAGACTGGTCAAGGAGTCCTAGGAGTGGGAGGGGGGAGAGGGGGAGAGGGGGGAGAGAGATTGAGAGAGAGAGAGAGAGAGAGAGAGAGAGAGAGAGAAAATCAATTGGTTTAGAAGGTTTGGACTCACTTGACAGGTTCAGTTGGAGACGATCATAGGTGGCTGCTGTGACAAAGGGAAATTGTGCTTTTCCAGCATGCTTACTGACCCTGATTTACCTCAGGAGTTTGAAAGGTGAGTACAGTTTTCCCCCTCTGATATATTGAAGTGCAACTCTCCCATTTTACAGTAGTCTCTGAATCCATTGGAAGATGCTCGCCTAAAACGTGTTTGTTAGAGAAGCTTTTAGCGAGTGCTTCTGCAGTCTTGTTAGCTGATTTTCGTTGTGATTGCCCAGACCAAATGGAACTGATTTGCAAAGTCTCCGAGATCTCTGCTAATGTTTCTAGGTTGTGTCCTATAACAGGAAATTAAATGAACATTAAGCATCTCTCTCTTTCTCCCACTCTCTGCTTTTCTCTTTCTCATTCACTCTCTTACTCTCTTCACTGATATTTTTCTCCCCTTCCACACCTTTTTAAAATGCTTTTGTGCAAAATGTTACCATTTTCAATATCTCTGTGTCGTAATTTCTGGGGTGACAGAGGGCTTTGGTGGTGATTAAAACGGACGCTATAAGTTCCTATTTGATCCTTCTGTAAAACTTTGGAAGCTGCTCAGTAAAGCACATGATCTTTTGTTGATATAAGAGAGCAGATCTTTTTTTTTTAAGAAAATGTAACATCACAGTAATCTATTAGTACATTACTCTTGAAATGTCAAAAAAAAAAAAAAAAGAGAGAGAGAAATGGGGATGATCCCTTTCTAAGTTTTGTGGCCACTTTTGCACTGTCTTAAGTTAAATTTTGATTTATTTTATTTTCTATTTTGCTCTGATGGGAATACGTTTTTTGTTATTAATATTTCTTATTAGAGAAATACGTGCTAATACCCTTCCATTTGATGTTGTTGCAAGTAAAGAGAGCTTTGAAAGAATTTTAGCCCTCTTCGTGTTCCTCTAAGTACACATTGCAATTTTAAAATCTGAGTTCTTATCCCAGCATAAGTTCATTTTTTGGAACTATAAATAGAATTTTGTTTGCCATTAAAAAGAATTCAAACTTTGTATTCTGTATGGTGAATTAGAAAAAAAAAGCTAAAAAAAGCCAGGATGCATGATACCCAGGCTTTTTTTTTTTTTTTTTTCATTTTCATGAAAGCTACCTTCTGTATAAACATTTGTTGTATCTGACTATGCAATGCAAGCTAGGTGCTAGACCAGCTGGTTAAAAATATGCTAAGTCAAGCTGTTCATCGCTCAAAAGACTGAATTTGATATGAAAAGACGAAAAAAGAAAGGACAAAGATTAAAACATTCTAGAAGTGAAGCAGTGGAAGAGAAGAAGGGTATTGAGAAAAAAATAATGCTTGAATATGGTCATATATTAGAGAAACCAACATCAGATCAGGGAAGAAAATAAAATAGCCAGTACATATACTTTAATACTGTCTTCTTTCTTTCATTTCGTCTTCTTTTTTTAAAAACTTAAGATGCATCTTCACTACATAATTCCAGCGAATGGCTGAGCTTTCTTAACAGTTTTGAGTGATTTTTTTCCCCAAAGTTCTGTATATTAACTCTTTAGAATAGTTAGTTTTTTGGGGTAAACGTAGCCTGTTTCATATGTAGATACTGAAGTTGTTTATATTGGAACATACTATCGCTTAATACTACAGTGAGTTTTCTAGTATGTACAGAGCAGCACGAAATGATAGTATACTTTAACTCTATACTTTTCAAAAATAAAACTCTGAGTCTGATTTGTAAGTCTGTTAACCTGACTGTTCTTATAAAAAGGTAGTTACATATTAACAGGCTGTAGCCTATTCCTTTATATAGGCAAGCTTTCCTGCTGTGAACTTTATTTGTATCTTTTCAATTATCTCTTTTTAAACTAAACTTTTCCATTTGCTATTCTGATACTCAAATCTCTTAACATTTTTTTTTCCTCCTAGTGAGAATTTCATTTTTTATCACCCAGAGGCATGCTTTTCTAACTGCCTAATTAGATAAGCAAGTGATAATCAATAGAGTTGTCAGTATAGACAGCATATTTGGAAATATTAGTAGCTAAAATAATTTTGGAAAATGTCCTACAGTGTAAAATTTCTTAATAATTTCCCCTGTGGTTATAATTGGTAGTACATACAAAATCTCAGTAAATCATTACTATTTGTTTACATTGAATACGTACGGCTGAGAGTATCTATAGTTACCCACACAGAGTATATATCATGCAGACTCAATATTGAATATTTATATTCTCCATAGGAGGGATATATGCTGTAATTATACTACTCTCTTATGTAGTCAGTGTTCTTTTTGCCTTTTCAACTATCTGCAACTTTCATTGAATATGTAGGTCATTTCTATCAAGTGTTAATTTTTATTCTATTTGCTCACCTGATATAGATGAGTAGTTCACTCAAACTTAGTCATAAATTCAAAGAGAAGACTTTTAAATTTCTATATGAAATAAAGAACATTGCTCTGGAGGGCATTAATAAGTTGCTTGGAGTTTATGTATTTTGGAAGTTGTAATTTTTTTTTTCTAGTTTCATCGATTAAAGTCTTGACTATCTTCTATTATCCTTTCCAACCTGTAGACTATTTGAAACTTTAAGGAATATTCAAAACAAGTATCTGAATCAAAATTTGGATGTAGATTTCTATGTCTGTATTATCAGCTGTAGAAATGAACATGATCAATACTGTCATAAACAGTTGTTAAATAATTCAGAAGCAGTAACAATTTCATTGTCTGCTAAAAAATATTCAAGAGGTAAAATAAAAAGTGATTACAAAAAGTAAAGAATTTGAAATACTTAATTTTTATTTTCAAACATCTCTAACATAACTGATTATAATTAATGAAAAACATAGTTCTCAGGTGGGTGAAAATGTAAAGCATGTTCTAAGAAATTATTTGTAAGCAGTTTTTTATATCATCCTATTTAGAAGAAAGATAACTGGCAGCATAGTCTAAATGTTAGTAATAGTGTCTAGAAGGAGCGCTTGAACTCTCCTAAAATTTTTTAAATGAAGATAGTGAATTTATATTTTTACCTGAAAATAAATAATAAAAATTGTGACTAAGGGCTTCTCCTTTCAGAATATCATTTATTGTTTTCATATTCTTAGAATTAAAATATTTAAAACATTTGTCTTAAATAGACATATCAGTTTGTTTCTGATAAGTGATAAAAGTATTTTGTTATTGTCAATAATAATTCTATTTTTCTTCATTATATATTTATCCTATTTGATTATAATATAATAGTTTTATGACCAAGCTACTTGTTACACTTTCTGATCACTTTATGTTAGAGACTTCATTAAAAAGCTAGTATAACATGATTGCTTAAGAAGACAGTCTGTTAATGTCTAGAAAAAAAAAAAGTTGAGCTTGAAGGTAGTGGAATGAAGCAAATTAAGCTTGTAATAGCACCTATTTGATGGCTTCTCTCAAAACGGGTGCAGACAACACACTGCCAGTTTTCTACATGTTGAAGGGAACACTACAAGAGTAAAATCTTCTGCAATAAAAATTTAAATTATTATTTACTTTATATTTACATCTAATTTACATATGGTTATATTGACTAAAGAAATAATTTCTCATATTAAAAAGTTTGTTTTTCTGAAGAAAGAAATATGCATCAGGTATTATAAAAAATTAAAATTCATAATTACTGTGAAAAATTACCATTAATGGGCTGCAAGAATATTTCTGACATTAGCAGTACTTTACCTAAAGTTTGGCCAGAGTAATAAAATACTTATTACCGGGGACAGATTCATACAGCTTAATTGCAGCCTCTTTTTTTAAAAACCATTGTACTCATTAGTGGATACATTCAAGTTAGCAGGTAACCCCTAGGTGTGAATCAAAGGAAAGTTTTCCGCTCACATTCTGTCACCTAATGGCACCTGTAAACCTATTTAAGTCTGATAGTATATTTTCAGGATGTTCTGATATTTGCCTTTGTTCATTTTATTTACTCACTATTACTTTGTAGAGGAAAAGGTAACTACAACTGATTATAGATCTTGATTACCATCCCAATAATTTGCAAGCTAACTTAGCTAAGATATTAGCTTGGAATACAGCCTGCGTGAAGCAGTAGACAAACTGTACTTCTATCACACTCACCCTGGAGGACTGTCCTGAAGACTTAGCAGGCAACCCGACTGATTCCCAAGAGCAATTAAGGGTTAGATGTCAGGTAGTTCGGTGTTTAGCAGGTTGATAGATATAGAAATGTGTGGATGTTAGGATTACTTCACACATTGGTATGTTCTTATCTTGTGTTTTTAAAGTATAATAAGCGTACAATAATGTATTTATCTGTGCTTAGGGAGCTTTTAACTAAAGTCTGTGTATGTACCATACCTGAGAGGCAAATAATAAGACCTATTCTAATACTTGAGCACATTACTCCTCCATAGAGCTGGAAGCTTTTTCAAATGGATTACATTCATAATGCATTTAGAAAGCAAAATTACATCCATGGATAAAGTGTGATTTTTACTGTCTGTTCTTTCCACTATCCCCAGTCACCTACTGAGCATGAGTATAATGCAGATGTGTATTACGTATGTTGAATACCTCCCTTTCTATAGACTAGTTACATGTAACTGATAGATTTTGGTTTTCTTCCATAATTTGTTACTCATTTATAATTCCAATGAGGTTAACTAACAACATGGAAAATAAAGCAGTCTTGATATTTCTCTTGTTGGGACTTAAATATAGTTTGATATGTCAGGTTTCTGACTCAGGTGATGGCACTCAGATAGAAGTATGTTCAAAGATTTAACCAAAACATGAAATATCTTCCTTTCAAAGGAAATTTTTTGTTGAACAAGAAATGGACCAAAATATAGCAAATTCTTTCTTGCTTCATTCATTCTGTCTGTCCCCCCCCCGCCTTTTTTTTTCTTTTCACTGATTGAGAGCTTTGTCATTTATACTAAATATAAGGTTTGAATGTTACATAGACAAAACATAATCAAGTGATATTCCTGGAGAAGCAAAAAATGTAAAGACTGATAATATTTTGCTTCAGCGAACAGCATTTATTTGGACTTTGTTTAAGAGAATGCCTCCTAATTCTTCATTTCAGTCAGAAGCTAATAATGGTGCAGGAGGTGATCTTTTCATCCTTTCTGACTTCTGTGTTTTCTCCTCTAGTTTGGAGGCTGCTCTTCCTTCCTCTTTAGCATTATCTATTCTTCTCTTCACTTACTAGTTGAGAGTCCATACATCCCTGGAGATCCTGTGGCGTGTGGTTCTGCTTGTCCAATAGGGGGATGTTGTATTTCTGCACACTCAGTATCCTTTTCCCTCCGAGCCTGAGAGTAAAACCTCAGCGGTACTCCCTGCCTTTGCCAGCCTGAGGAGTCAGAGACTCAAAGTTGTTCCCAGCTCTTGAGCCTTCATTGTAGAGCTGCATTTCTGCTCAGTGGGCTGCCGAGAAGGACCAGACCGAAACAAGATTTAGAAGAATTCTGGTGAGAACTGTTTATAGGGATATGGTATTTTAAAAGAATGTCGTAAACAAACAGAATTGTGGCATAAACAAAGATAATTAGCATAAACAATGTCGTTTTAGGACAGGTGGTTTTAAAAAACAAACAAAACAAAAAACCCAAATATGAACCCAACTTGTATGCTGCCAGTTTGGAACCACTGAACCTTAATCTGTACTTCATGAGAATTACCCAGGTTTGTTGATAAACTTATTAACATGCTTTTTCTGTTTCTTTTGTATCATTTTCCGGTCATTATGCCCTTTTGTCACCCAGCTTGAAAGTAATTAATCTATTACAAGGTAGTTTAAGGACTTTTTACCCATAAAACTTGACAGAAGGAAAACTAAAAACAAAAGCTTGTGGTTGTTCGTAGACATCTGAAATCGGTGTCGAAGCTTAAATCAGTTCAAACCTGAACTCAGCTCATTGTATTTCAAATCTCTCTTTCTTTTTATGTAAGTGACATTTCAGTCACTTGGCTGTTTAGTATTAATACATTTACTTTTGTCTTGCCTTGGAATTCAGAGATTTCTTGCTATGGCTGAATCATTACTTGTGTTTTATGTTTATTTCTAAGTGTTGCTTTTGTCTGCTTCCTATTTTCTCTATAACTTAGTGAAGGTGGTACAGCAGTATATAAACGTGGCTGGTGATCATGCAGAATGAGGATGCTAACTGTTGTGAACTACATTATTTAAACCTACTACTCTGTTGTGATGAACTTTTATCTGCAGACATTTAGGTTTATCACTAAATGACATTTTTTTCTTAATGCCTTGTACTGGAATATTTTGATTTAGATGAAATGTGAAGTGTGGAGAACAAAAAGCTGTTTTTTTTTTCTTGCATTAAGGACCAAAGTTCTTTATGGGAATTAAAAAAAATTTTTTTTTCTATTTGTTTTCTCATGGAGATTGGGGATCAGGAATTCAAAGTAGGTATTTCTAGTATTCTGTAGCCCTTTTCTTTGCTGAAATGAAAGCATTTGTGAATGAGTTTTGGTTTCTTGGAGTTATAAAGATGTGTGTAAACTAGTAAACCATGTCTCATTCATGTGCTATGGAGATTTCTCATACTTCAGGACAAAAATAATTTGGCTACTAACGAATTAGGGCTACCTGCCAGTGCCAACACATACTGTAGGTAAGAGGAACACTATAAAGAAAAGCTTCTGGCAGCAAATCCGTTGAAACTTTCATATGTGACAGTGTTTCTATTTCTGCTTTTCACATCTTTGAAAGAACGTGTTTTTTAGAAAAGAAAATGTTAAAAAACAGAAGATATAATCTTTCTTTAAAATGTATTACTAGCTTCATTTTTAATATTTCTCATTGTGGAGACGCCTAGAATTTTCCTGTGTTCTATGCACACATGCCTCCCCTCTTCATCCCAATAAGTTCTGTGACACTGAAACCTAAGAATCAGATGCATTGAGAGTAGATGTAATATGAAGAAATGAAATTTACTGTCGAGGGCTCCCCCACAAAAAGGTACACTCAAAACCTCGTAAGATTTTTATATTGGCAGTTTAAGAGAGGTTAGTTGGGGCACTGAGCAGCAATTTCATATAAGATGTGTCCTCTCCTTTAGGGCTTCAGGAACATTATTGAGAAAAGAAAGGAAAGAGTTAACTTGCTTTGCTTGTTGATAGTTTTTTAATCTAGTAGTATAACAGGACACAGGCCCAAATCCTGTTTTCTTGGTATATTTTTAATCAAAATTTATTTTAAATGTAGTAAATCATTTACTTCATTACTGAATTTGGTTTTGTTTTTATATGAATTAAGATGATGACACCAAGGGGGTAGATTGTTTGAGAACTGATTGTGGAACTTTCACAGAAGGTCTGTTAATTTGTCATTTTAAACAATTTTTATCTAATAAAAGAGCATCCTAATGAAAAAAAAAAAAAGCACAAAGATTGAAAGCGAACAATATGCCTTCATGTAAGAGAACACAAGATGAAAAAGTAAAGCTTTATTTATGCTATTAATTTTTCAGCGACAGTTAGGATAAGTTCTAAACATTGACAAAGTTCTAAAACATTTTTATTCTAATTCTGGAGTCAAGGTATTACTTGTTTGCTTACATTTCTTCCTTTGGGTTATTTACCCTGAGCCAGAGTTTGTTGGGCAATAATTTACAAAGTCCAAAGACTTTTTTTAAACTCGTTTCTTGATGTCCTTTTGTTTCAACCCCCATTTAAAATTTTTGCTATTGAGTTTCGTAATATGTTTGAGAAGCGTTTGCAGGAAGGTGTCATAAAATTAATGTTAATATTTTTTCTTTTTTTTATCAGCGCTACAAGAGATCTATGTTGAAGATTTGTTAGGACAGTGTGTAGTGAAAGGAGTGAACTGGTAATCAAAGTTCAATTTTCTGATTCATTCACTAATTCAACTTTGACCTTGAATGAGTGATACCTGAATATCCAATATCAGATTCAGATTTTCATCTCCCCCATAGTATCATCAGGATGTGAAGAAAACTTTCAATATGCAAAATACCATTATCCAAGCAGAACACCTTGGAGTGGAAAAACAAAGATAAAAACAAATGTTCTTTCTGAGACAAGTACTCTGTTTCTCTCTAGTTCTAAACAGAATTTGGGAAACAGAGGAAAATGTATTGTTTTTAAAGCCCTAAGGACTGTGGGAGATAAATATGATAGTGTAATCTTTTCTTAAAATTTTAGCATTACTGGAAGAATAAAATGGATCTGATTTGACCTATAAATAGTTTCAGAATATTTAATGCTTTAAAAGCATTCTTCTAAAGAAAGAAAAGCATATCCAAATGCTCCTGATATCAATTTAAGGAACAGAAGTGAAGAAGCAGAATAAATAGACTTTCAAAAGTAAATTAAAAGATAATTGGGAGTCACTAACAGTTTTGAAAATAATTTATTTTGAAGAATATGATAGACACATATACACATACAAAAGTTTGGAATTCAGGAGAAACTTTTTTGCTTATAGAATAAGGCAGTTTTGAATAAGTTGATTTTGAATGAATCATACTAAATCCTGACGAAGCTGTAGTTTTGGGGAGACAATTTTGAAAGGAAGAATATATTTTGTAAAAGTACAAAGCCCATTCCCGCTTTCTCATTTGCAGCACAGAATTTTATGATATGAGCAATAAGGACATATAATAATATTCTAGCTTTAAAAATTGGAAGGTCATATTGTAGTTCATATTTAATGGAAAATTTGCATTCAAGAGGTTGGCTAAATCAAGATATGCTTGAGTAATATTTGAGGATATTTGAGATTTCTGGTTGAGATTAGAAATTTAAGTGCTAAAATATTGACACACATATAAAATGACAGTTTCTTAGTGGATTTTTAGTATTTCTCCTAAAGCATAGAATAATTTCCTCTTTTTTTGGTAGAAATTTACATTTTTCAATGTCTTCAGTGATTTGCTTTTGGAAGTTTAACCGAATGGAAACTGTTATCAGCTGGGTATAAGTTCTCAAGATCCAGTTCTTCTGTACATAATGAAAAGAAATTTGGGGTCTTAGTGTATGCATCTATAACATTTGAAGATGGGTTGGGCAATCTCTAAAATCTCTTAACTCCTCTAACATCTCATTGCTTTGAAATAAATACATTTGAAAGATTCCTAGCGCCTTACTCTAGTGATCAGAATTCTTGCGTTTCTGCATTTACTTGGAGGCAGACTATCTCATTCAACCAGCCTTTAACATGTGGAATCACTTCTCAATTTCCCTGTCAATAGAGCGATGTTGTGCAGGAACATGCAACCATAGTATATTTTAGGAGTTCTAAATCTAAGTAGTATGTATAATTCTTACTCAGTATTAAGTACTCAAATATGCTGTGTACTATTTTGAATCTAAATGTTTCAAAAAAGATTCACAGTCTAGATGTTTGAAACTCTCAGGTGCATCAGATTCCTAGCCTCAACTTTTACAAGTATTGTAAAAAAATATATATATATATATATTATATATAGAATGTTAAACAAGGCACTGAGGGGGGATATGAAAAGCAGGAGAGTAGCATTTTAAGTCAAAGAGCTGAAAGTCTATTTACAAAAATTAGATAAAATAAGAAAATGAAGACTGGACAGTAGAGCATTAGGACGATGGTGGGGGAGGGCGGATAGCTCTGGACAGTGTATGTCTTTATATGAATAAATAAAACATTGGCCTGGAAAATGGCAAGATCAACTAAGATTGCAAACAGGTAGTCCAAAGAAAAATTTTAAGTGGTTCTCAAAATAAATTAGACAACTATTAGTATTAGCATCAGGCCAGTCAACCTAATATGCATTAGTAGTTGGCAATGTCAGGAAAATGTTAAACAGTAGGAAGCAAGAAGTAGAGGAACAGCCAGTGAAAGATGCATTAAAAACCTATATAATCTGAGAGGGGCAAGCATCATATATTGCTAACATCTTACATTTGGCAGATTTTGTGCTTTTCTAAAAACACAATATTTTGGGGAGAAAGTTAGTTATTCTTGCCTGGAGAATCTCATGGGCAGAGGAGCCTGGAGGGCTGCAGTGCATGGGGTTGCAAAAGAGTCGGACACAACTGAAGCGACTAAACAACAAAATACTATCAGTTACATAATCTTTGACTACATACCCAATGACCTTCTGTGTTATCTACATTTTGAAAATATGACTGTGATATCAGGAAGTCTCTGTACAAATGAGTTGTAAATTTCAAATATAGATTTATATATTTGAGATAAGATAGGTATTAAGTATATGTTAAAATTAATTATTTGCTGAATAATTATGATGGTGAATTTTTTTAATTCTATTCCTGCCAGTTTAATTTAGGAATAAGGAATAGATTTTATTCTCTTATGCTTCTGGAACAGGTATAAAGGATGTTTAAAAAATTTAAAAAAGCAGAAAAGAACCGTATTGAACCAGAATTACATTTAGAGGGAGGGAAATGTGCAAATTTCCTACTGTTAAACAAGAAAGAAAATCTGGAAGTTATCCCAGTTGGGCAACTTACTGCTAATATATTTTATAATCCAGCATTTAGTGATATACAAAGTTGGCATATGTTCCTAGAGTTTCTAAATCAAGAATTAAAACTTTATGATGTATAAGTCACTTACATTTTTTGGGTTTCAGCCATACATCTATAAAATGGGCTTTAAAATGAGTATAAAATTATTTATCCTCTGATGCTAATGAGGCATCTTAAACTTATGAAAATTTATGAAAATATTTGGATATCTCTGAATGCAAGCCATTCAATTCAAACTTGAAAACTAGGTTTAATTCTGGACAATATAAAATGGCCAGAACGTCAAGGAAAAGTGTATATTTTTATTTTATATTTGAAATTATTTTAGCATATAAAATATGTGTAAGAAATTTATTGACTTATTTTTAAAAATTTATAATTAAGACAAGTATAATGGTTTTACATGTACTTATGATTATTGATCCCAGGTAACTTGTACCTAAATAGCAGCAATATAGCTATAGTTTCCTCTGACTGCTTACTGCTAGTTATGAAATATCCTAAAAGCACATCTCTTCCCATTTTATGTGTAGGAAATCTGATACGTCAAAAGTTTTTTTTTTTTTCATGAAATCTGTATAACAAGTATTTAAGGAATGAATTTTCTGATTAAACGTATTCCTGTGCCTTAACCTATGCAAATTAAAATTCATTTATTTGTGTCAAATTGTAAAAACAAATAATTCTATAGAACAAATTATTGGACAACAAAAAATGATTTTCTGTTAAGGTAAAAAGGTCACACATTATTGGTTTTTAAATTATTATTTAAAAATTAGAAAATAATTTTTAAATTATTATTTAAAATTAGAAAATTTTAAATAACTTGAGGAAACTTACTTATGCAAATCATAGATTTTCATAGTAAAAATAGCATGACTCATTTTGTATTAGCTACCTATTCCTTTAAACCAGAGGTAAAGCTTGGGAAAATTTATAGATTTCTCTTTATGGGCAGCTGTATAATATGCAAACAAAAACACCCCAGAAACAGAACCCTTATTTTTGATATAAAATTGTTTTCCACTGATATAATCTGTTGAAAGCCAGAAGCCATCCAAAGTGCTGATACCAATTTAAGAAGATGATCTTTTGCCTTAATTATACATCTGGGAAATATTAGCTGAACATTTTGTGGAGAACAGTGAATACCTTATTTGCCAGTTGTCTAAAATGCTGCTAATGATCGACATAGTGCCAGTGTTTGATGGCTCAAACCTAGGCTGAATATGAATACAAAGAACACAGTTGGGGGAAAAAAAGCACACATTTTATACAAAACAGATTTCAACCATCTGCTTGGCACTTAAGTTTGTGACTATAAGCGATATATGAAAGAGACCACTGTCCACGTTATGAATGCTATCACTTTTATTGGTACCTTAGAAAAACCATAGGGTTTTGCAAGCGTATATAACCAATGATTTTCTTCAGCTAAAGAATGAAAGCAAGGTCCTCGGCCAAAATTTTGTTCTCTCCATAATCTCTTCTATGTCAGTCGTCTTTTCCTAGCAAAGTGGGTTTCGCTAAAGTAGGTCTTTAGGGTTAAAATATACCAGACAGCCCTATGCAAGTGGCCCTTAGGAGAAGAACCCCAGATGGTTATGAGATAAAATACTGTTTGCTTTAGGAATAGGTTATATTCCTGAGTCTGTTGCTTGAATACTGTGGTGCATGTCAAATCAGCATGGAAGTTAATGGTCCAGAAGCACTTCTGATTTTAATGCTTTCCCATTTGTTCTGAATTTATAGTATTAAATCAGGCCGGTGCTATTTCGTCACTAGTTCAGTAAGGGAAAATCATATTACCGACAGCAGACTATAAGCAAAATCTAATTGTTTGACCCATTTCATTTACTTTAAAGATATAGGAGAAATTCTCACTAAAATGATATTGGTGAATATTATATACTAGAAGTTTATAGATTTCTAGAGTTGCAAGCGAGAGATGTTATTGTCTGGTAGGACGTAGTAAGCAAAAAATGAATTTTTGACAAGTCATTTGACCTACTGTATTTTTCTTATCTGAAGTATATTTTGTATTGTAAACATATGGAAAATTGAGTTCGTAGAATGTGTTAGCTTACTGATTTGTCTACACTGTATGAATTAGCATAGATATATTGAGACCTTTTTAGCTTTTGTGGAAGAAATACGTAATTTAGTGAAAAGTACAAAGAAATGTTCTCAGAATCTGTCTGTACCTGTGCTTTCCAATATGGTAGCCACTAGCCACATGCTACCATTGAGCACTTGATATGGGGATGATCGGAATTGAGATTTGCTGTAAGTACAAGATACACACTGGAGTTTTGAAGACTTGGTTTGAATGAAAGGATGTAAAATACCCTACTAAGATTTCTTAAATATGATTATGTATTGAAATGATAACACTTGGATATGTTGGCGTAAATAAAATGATTCAAGTCTTTTCACCTGTTTTTTTTTTTTTTTACTTTTTTAGTGTGGCAACTTGAAAATTTCAAATTAAATATGCAGCTCATATTTGTAGCTTGTATTATATTCCTATCGAAAGATGCTATTTTATGCCTTTCTGTGGAGGGAAGGAAATTAAAGCATCTACCTTTGTCTAGATTCCAGTAGTTAACAGCTCAAAAGTGTGGCAGTGCATCAGAAAGGTTTAAGTTTTTATTAACAGTCTTCTTTCTTAGCTTTCTTCTACAAGAAGGTGAAATTTTATAACTTTAAAAAAGCCCTAATAGTAACACTGACTTTCATAGATGCTTATATCATTTACCCAGTGGATATTGTCAGTTTCTCCAAACTTCTGTGGAGTTACAGTGGAAAAAAAGATGTTTGCCTAGGAATTGTTTGGATTATTTTGGAGATTATATGTTTGAAAGGTACTAGTTTATTTACTTTTATGAAACACAGTATGTCTGTAATTTCTTCACTGGATATAAAGAAGTTGGTGGTAAGTAGGAATACCTTCTCTTTTTGCATCCCAGCTAATACTTCACACAGTTTCTAAACTTGACCCTCAAGATGTTATCCAAGCTCTTCATCTAGAAAGATAACAGTAACATTCAGTGTGTGCCCAGACTGCCTCACAAAAATCTTATCTCTATTTTATGAATGAAGAAGATGAAACAGAAAGAGTTGCCTAATTTATCACAGGTAATAAGTGGCAGAACTAGGGTACCAACTGAAACAGTCCAGCTCCAAAGACCTCACTTTCAACCATGAAAGTGTAGTACTGATCTTGATAATAAACTACTTCCATAACTTTATAATTATCATTTATTTTTCTGTTAGAAATGTCTTTATTCATTGAACAAATGTATTTCATGTACCTATTTTGCCAGGAATCATTTTAGTTGCTGAGTAAGTCACAAAATTGCAGATACTGTAAATAAATAACATATAATGATTGTGATATAGACTTCTAATTTTTCCTCTTGGGATGAATTCATTCATGGCACAAAGTGCTAGGTGGTGAAATCCAGATATCTGGACAATTAAATAAAGGGTTTCTTGGTAAAGGTTCCCTGGAACTATTTTTGAGAGATACCAATTTTCAGTGCACATTATAGAGGGAAATTCCTTACTGTGAGAAGTGTAACCATATAAAATTTCTCAAATATCTCTTTCTCAAATCCTTTACAGTGAACTACCTACTGCATATGTCTTTATGGACAGGCAGTGCCTTCATTCAGAAAGTATGTCTGTTTAGTTTTTGCTATCTTAATTGGGCAACAAGCTTCTTTACTGTAATTTTTAAGTATGTCAATGTTCACATCTTATATGGTGATTTTATATGGAAATTTGTGATGAATTGGTAAATAGTTAATATGATATTGCTCCTTTGATCTAACTTGTAGCTATGACCTATACTGATTTTATTGGGTAGCAGGCAGAAGTACTGGTAATTTTGAGTAGAAAACTCAACCAGGTATGTGACAGGTAAAAAAATTACAAATTCTTGGGAATAACAAGGCATTTGGAAATGGAGATGAACCTTGTGGTTTTACTACACAGATTTTCCAGTTTCACTATTAAATTTATATATGATAATATAGACATAAGTTGTTCCATGGATCTCTGTTTTATGTGTTGGATCTTTTAAGTGTTTTTTCCATATGTAGATATGGCTATGGTTTCTGGTGCTCTCTGATTTCTCAGTACTTATTAGCTCTAGTTCCTGGTAGACCTTGAAATTAGACTGCTAGAATTTATTCTACAACTTCACCACTTATTAGCTATGTGACTTTTGCAAATGACATAAACTCCCTATACCTTAATTTCTTTATTTGTGAAATGGAGATTATAATAATTCCACCATTTAGATCATTTTGCTGCTTAAATATTAAAGAAAACATATATTTCTTCAAACAAATTTTAATCATATAGAAGGAATTCTAAGAATATTTCAAATAATATGGCAAATGATATCAGATAGCATACTAAAATATAAATATTAAGTACTTAGTAAATAATTCTGAAGCCAGTGGTTTGTATAGGATTCATTAGAACTTCAGATACTTCCTAAATGGATTAAAATATTAAAAAATAAAATATTCACATCATAGAATAGATATATTTTATATATCATATAAATATAGTTTATATAGAATGTATTATACACATTTTTTATAGTTACATATAATGCATATATTATGCACAGTATATATATATTTTATAAATATGTGTGTAGATGTATAGACACAAAATAAGGAAAGAGAATTATTTCTAAAATCTTGTCTAAGAATAGCTCTGTGTTTCCTAACAGTTATGAGGTTTATGGTTATCATATTCTGATAAGAATAAAAGCTTACCATTTAATCAGTAATCTCAATTGTTTTAGGGGACCCTGATGTCTAAGGGAGTAATTTATGAATTTGTAAATTGTCTTCAATAGAAATACTGCAGAAGATTCATAAGGCATTCTTCACATTGCCATTTTTAGTAGAGACTAGATAAGAGAAAGAATGTTGAATGATAACTAACTTAAGTGAAGGAAGGCATTTCTATAAGTAGCTAAACTAATGTTTGCCAGGTATGTAGATTTCCTGGTGAAAGGATACTGGCAGAGATCTAAGAAAAGGCTAACATGTCCCTTAAACTATCTCCTTTAAATAACAGTTTTTACATCCAGGCTGTTGCTAAGAGATGAGGAACAATCACTTCTTGACTGAGTTGTATTCTTGCCTATATTGAGGGCACTCCCACCTCTGTCCTTAAATTGACTTGAGATTCAAGACTACATAGAGACAAAGCAAGAAGTTTCCTCAGGAAACACTTTTTGGATCTGCTCAAGTACCTTCAGAGCATCATATTGAGATCATAGAGTTTGGTATAGTACACCATTAGTGGCTATCTTCATTTGAAGCATGTTAAGGCTGTCTGTTATTTACTGTCCACTGTGATAACTGTTTTGTTTGCACATTTTGAACAATCTGGCATCTCATTGGGCCCTCTGGGTTGATTTCACTTTAAAAATTACCCCAAATTATAAGTGAAATAAATTAACAGTTGATTTTATATGCTTTCATATGATTTAGTAGTACATCTACATTTAGAATGATGTAGACACAGAAACATTCCCATCTTGATTTACTCATTTTAAAATATTTGGTGAATATTTAATATGTGAATAATTTGGCAACATGAAAGTACATACCACTGTGAATAAATGAATGAGCAGGAGTGGCAAGAGCAGGAATAAAAAGTACTCTACAGTTTATCACTTTATCGATACAAGAGTATCATTTAAAAGCACTGATTTTTCTTTTTTTCCTTTGAAAGCTAAAGTATTTCCCAAACTGATGGTTTTTGTGTAGATATAACTGTTTTAAAGCTGCTATTTATGACAACATCTAGGCACTTATAGCTTATGATGTCAAATCTAACTCATAAAAGCTGGAAAATTTTTGATTTTACAAATCTTTTTGAAAATTTCTTGCAACCAAAAATAACCTGATAATCAAAAAAATCACATTTATTAAGAGATACAGAATTCTTCTTAATATTTTCCTTTACTTCAGAAAATTCCAAATCTACGAAAAATTTGAATGTGTTGCACAGTGAACATTCGTATTCTTTCACCCTAATTATTAACTTCTGGCCCCTTTGCTTTTTTTTTTTTTCTTTTTTGAAAATAAAGTAAATTGCAGGCTAACAGTGGTAAAAACGAGGGTATTCTCCTACATAACAAGAAGTATCATTAATATAGTAATATTATTTGATATGGTCAATATTTTCTAATTGTCTCAATAATGCTGTTTTAAAGCTTTCTTTTCTCTTTAAATCCAGGATCAAGTCAAGCATCAATTATTGCCTTTACTTGCCATATCTCTCTAGGTGCCTTTTAATTGTAAATAATAACCTGCTCTCTTTTGTCTTGACATTATTTTAATCTCATATAGTTATTTCACAATCAGAATCTGTCTGGTTGTGTCCTCATGATTAGATTCAGATTACATACAGATTTTAAAGATAGGTATTATACCATTGTCTTTTAAAAAATCAGACAAGATTGTAATTAGACGGAAGTTCAAATTCTCTGTACCAAATCAGGGAGACTTTTTTTTTCCTTGGCTTAGATTTTAAGAGATACCCTCTATCATCAGAAAGCTATCCAAGCCACCGTGATTTGCCTTGTAGAGAGTTGGGTGTTTGTTGGTACTAGTTGAGAAAATAGGACCTCCTTAATCCAAGAAACCATGACAACTTATCCATAAAGTCTACTCTGAAGATGCCCATAAATACCCAAATTTTTTCAGGTAATAATTTAAAAATATTGATTACAAATCTGTGTAATAGCACTATAAAAGTATATTTTGTTAGCCTGGAATTTATAACCACAGTGTTCCCTCTTTATGAAAATAATGCTAGAAGTCAAAACAAATTCAGGTCTTTTCCTCATTCTTCATTCACCATTCACACATCTTGAAAATCAGAAATAATCTTTTTTAAAGTTTCTAACATTTTGTAAAGTTTGTAAACTAGGCTATCTTATTCCAGAGCCACACTAATGACCTATATAACTGCCTAGGTCTGGAATATCCTACCATTCTACCATTCTTCAACTTCACTTCTCACTCCTCAAAAAGGCTCTAACACACAGACCAGAATTAATGCCCCATAACATGTACTTTCTTCTCCACTCACAATGTGAATTTTAAATTTTGGAAGAAATTAAGAGATAAGTATAAACTTCTCTTGTTTAACTCTACTACTTAATAAATATTTTAAGATTATGGAATAGAGATCTTTTTGTTAGCAATACTCTAGCTGCTTTATGACATGAAGCAGTTATTCAAACAAGAGTGTTTAAGAATTTGAAAATCACTATTTAGAGGTTGCATCCTATTTAGACACTTGCTCCTTGGAAGAATAGCCATGTCAAATCTAGACAGTGTTTTAAAAAACAGAGACATCACTTTGCCAACAGAGCTCCATCTAGTCAAAGCTGTCATTTTTCCAGTGGTCATGTTTGAATGTGAGAGTTGGACCATAAAGAAGAGCACTGAGCACTGAAGAACTGATGCTAAATTTTGAACTTTGCTGTTGGAGAAGACTCTTGAGAGTCCCTTGGACTGCAAGGGTATTAAACCAGTCAATCCTAAAGGAAATCAACCCTGAATATTCATTGGAAGGACTGATGCTGAAGCTGAAACTCCAATACTTTGGCTACTTGATATGAAGAGCCTACTCATTGGAAAAGACCCTGATGCTGGGAAGAATTGAGGGCAAGGGGAGAAGTGGGCAACAGAGGATGAGATGATTGGATGGCATCACTGACTCAGTGGACATAAGTTTGAGCAAACTCAGGGAGATAATGATGGACAGAGAAGCCTGGTGTGCTGCAGTCCATGGAGTTGCAAAGAGTTGGACATAACTTAGCAACTGAACAACAACAAGAGCTAGAGTAACAACAGCACAAGCTGTAGAGTCAGATGCCTGTGTTCAGATCCTGGCTGTTTATTTCACTGGCTGTGTGATATGTAGCTAGTACTTAACCTCTCTGAATCTCATTTTCCTATTATGTAAAAAAAATAGTTAAGTAATTGAATAAAAAGTACTTTAATTGGACCTAGAATAGCAAACCCTGAATATATATTAGCTAGTATTATTGATGGCAAATTGTTGATATGTACTTCCTGAATGGCACTTGCGAGAACAGATTTTTTAAGCAACAGTAAAATATACATCCCTTCATGAAATATTTATTGAACACTTTGTATATACTAGACAGTTCTGGGTTTGGAGATTTAATGATGGACTGGGCATATATGACTCTTGTCCTCATCAAACTTACAATCTGATAGGGAGACAGCCTTCAAGCAGTTGCAATAAATAAAGGTAAACATTGTGAGTGGAGAAGAAAGTACATGTTATGGGGCATTAATTCTGGTCTGTGTGTTAGAGCCTTTTTGAGGAGTGAGAAGTGAAGTTGAAGAATGGTAGAATGTTCCAGACCTAGGCAGTTATATAGGTCATTAGTGTGGCTCTGGAATAAGATAGCCTAGTTTACAAGCCTGGTTCAATCTTAAGCAAAATATATACCCTCGGGTAAGTTGTTTAGCCTGCCTGTGCCTGCCTCAGTTTCTTCATTTGTTGAGTGAACCTAGGAACAGTACCTACTTCATAGAGGTGTTCTGAAGATTAAAAGTGATGATTCAAGGACAACTCAGGAGTGTCATTTTGACATTGTAAGTACCCAATAAATGTTGGCTTATATTAATTATCACAGGATTCAGTTTATATAAAGTCCTGATGACACTAGTAGTATATCAACTGAAATGCTTGATATTACTCCTTGTGAGGGACTGCACCAGGATCCCGTGTTGCTGATTTCTTTCAGTTTTTATTCTCTTTCCCCTATAAATAGTTACAGAGCTTTATTTTGTAGGTTTATAGTAGTCTGATCCTCAAAACATGTCAGAATATCAAGCCGAACATATTTATATTTGTCCTTGTTGTATTAATAAAAATGGCATTTTGTGAGGGCAAAAAATAACCTAGTCAAATTACTGCTGTCAGGTAAATTTTAAATGGGTTTGAATGAATTAAAAATGAAGCATTCTACTAGTGTTCTTGGAAAGTTTATGGAACAAAGTAGGCTTTACCAGTGTGAACAACTTAGCTGTTTTCTCTGCAGGTTACCCTCTCCCCACATGAGTCAGTAACATAGTTACATTTATTGGTTGTTTACTTACTTTTAATGCCCTTCATTCCACTAAGGTTTGTGAGGGGTGAGAAACAGAGTTCCAGAATGGATGGTTTGAATTGAAAAGAGACTTTGTGTGGTTAGAATGAGGATGAGTGGAGAAATTGTAGGGAAGTTTTGGTTGTGAACAGCCTTTTGATTGTTGCTTTTTATTAAATAGAAATGCTAAAGAATGATTTAATCTTATGAAACTTATTATTCTCTGCTAATTGATGGGGTCTGATAAACTTCAGTGCCTTTTTTTTTTTAATTGTAGAATTTCTAGATGTAACATTTTCAGTTGCTTCAGTATAAGTTGTCATGTTATGTTAGGGTTCAAAACAATTGTATTTCTAAAAATTGTTTTCAAAGGTATTATATATCCTCAGGTGAAAACAGGTTCATACAAATTTTTAAAAATGTGCACGTATAGTTATCATGACATATGCTATTTAATTATATTCTCTGTTGTGACCTTAGTGTGATTAGTTGGATTCCCTGTTTTTGGAAAAATTTTTTTTCTTCACACTGTTCTTTAATTTCACTTTTTCTGTATTGGTTATTCATTGGAAAATGCTGCACCCACGACCTGTGAACTTTGACTCATACTTTGAAGACCCCTTAATTATTTAATTGGCTACTCAGCATAATTCAGCTCACAATAAAAAATTTGAACTTTTTTTTTTAATTAAGGAAAGAGTGTTAAGGGTAGGAGTTGTACGAGCAGCATTTATTACTTTAACATTTTTCAATGATATATTTGCTTCCGACCTTTTTAATTTCATTTATATCATGTCATGTATAACTTTCCTTGTAACATAATTTTATATGATTTTTGTAAGATTTTGTATTGGTTTGTTGATTTTACAAATTTTCAGGTGAGAATAACCCACATTTTGAGGAAAATGTGCCACAGTATCTAAGGAGCTGCGCTCTGGAGGGTTGTATCAAATTCTCTGTTGTTTCCTTTTGAATTTCTACAATACATCTCTTGGAAATACATTTTTCATGTTAAGATTTTCTACATTTATTTTTTAGAAGGTAGATTCAAAAAAATATCAGAAAACTCAATCAGTTCTAATTTTGATTAAATATTTTCATAATTGCATTTATTTACATAAATGAGTAATAACTAAGTGATAAAGAATAGGTTATTTAATGTAGTAGTGGGTGATAGAAATTAAGACATTTATATGATAGACAATTTTCTTTGGAGTTTCTGATTTTTAAGTGTCCAAATTTTTACTTATTAGTTCTTGCTTACAACTTTTATTAGGTACAAGACCTGGGATGCTTAAAGATCATTGTCAGAAGGATAGCCACATTTTTTTTCATTGAAATTCAGGCAAAGGAAAAGGCTGTTTTACTGTACCCATGAGCAGCCAACATTAACTTCCTTATTTATCAGTGACTATTTTGCATATGGAATAAATATTGAAAAATCAAAGAAAAGTGTTTATATTGCTTTATAAAAATACATTTATGTTTTCCATACTTTACCTGTGTTGACTTAGAGATGAACAAAATTGCAGAAACATATTTTTAAGAAGTTTATAAATTCAGATGTCTAATAAATTTTATGCATCTTCCCAGTGTCAGTTGGAGAGCTTTAATATTAAAAAATTCTATTTCAGTTAAGATGGCTGATCAGTTCCCATAAAATTCCTTGGCCACACATAAGTACTGAGCTCCATGAAAATCCACATATCTGCTCAAAAAGGCCTCTGCTAATAGATATTGAATCTCTGAGACCTCAGTTTTCTTGGCTGCTAGGACTCACGGCAGCTTGGCCGTGTGTTTCCCTGGTGCTCGGCCCTACTCAGACTTCTTGGCTTTTCACTCAGTATTTTCCTGGACTGATCTGGCTTCTCTTCAGGTTTTCCTATTTCTCCCAAGAATCATTCTCCAGCCCAGTGTCCTTCCTCTTTTACTCCATGGATTTTCACTGGGGAGCTCCATGACTCTTCCTGGTTCCATCCTCTCCAGCTGCTTCTTGATGCTCTGGTTATTTTGCAGTGCATTCCACAGCCATCTAATAGACACTGAATCTTTGAGGTTCTGGAAAATGTCACAACCTTTTGGAGACAAATTTCAAGGTGAGCTTCTTTGTGAAATCACGTGAAACTGAACAGAAGCACTGTTTTGCCTATTTGTCAAAGATAGATTTTTACATTATACTTTTATTTCTTTGCAACAAAATACAGATGATAAAACTTGTTACTAAACAATGATAGTGATTTGTATGTACTAAATAGCCTATGAGTTAAAACGGGAAAATTAAAATAACTCTTTGTTAGTGGTCATCATCATTAAACAGGTGAAGTATTTTCCACTACTTAGGAAAAGCATACTGTGTCACATCTTAAGTTTTATAGCTGTACTGGTATATAGGTATGCATGTATGCCTGCCCAAAAAGTAAGAGAGCCAGATCAAGAGTTGGCAGAAGACAGAGAGAGAGAGGGAGGTGGGGACTAGGAGACAAAGAAAGCAATGAAAAATGAGAGGGAGTGCCTTTTGTAAAATACCATGAATTCTTCACTGAAGTGATATACTTCTAGTGGAAAGAATAACCCTGCTTTCTCTCACATGTAGAAGTTATCTTAGAATCAAGAGCCACAACAAAGAGGTTATACAGCTTATTTTAGGTGAATTTGATTACTTGATATAATGGTGAGGGACAATGAAAAAGGACTTTGCTAATAAAAATTTTTGAGATAGTTGATACATGTAATCCAGACTACTGTTCTTTTGGAAAAAAGAAAAGCAAGGAATGTCTAATTTTAAAAAATCAGGTTCTCAAATTAATTAGGACTATTCTAATTTTATTTTTATTTGTAGAGCTAGACCCTTTGTTTCTTCTTCATTTTTGTACTAAAGATAATAGAGAAGAATCATGGGGTCCTTGATGGCATGTAACAAGAAATTCTTTATCCTGTTGCTGAATGCATATCCATGTTAAGTCCTCTTGGAAACAGGCTTCTTGACATCTTCTCTTCTGAAGTTGGTGAACCTTCCAGTCTAAGTTTTTGAGAACTGTGCTTCTGATAAGCAGATTTCGTGGGCAGCCTTAACTATTCTCTTTCACACCATTTCTTTCTTTCTTTTTTTTAAATCACTCAAATCTGTCACCAAAATATGCTTTTGATAGGACAGAAATGGATTTGGTAATGTTTCTGTTGGATCAGTTAACTGGAATAACAGGCTAATTACAGCTCAAGCAGGCAGGATTTCTCGGCTCTTGTCTTGTCCTAACAAGGATTTGAAACAACAGAGTAGTTTTGCAGCTCAGTTACAACTCAAGCAGAACTTATTTAAAAAATTAAAAAAAATTTTTTTTTTAAGAACTGTTATTAAATAGACAGTGGATAGTATACTCCTGAGATATGGGAGCAGGCCAGCCCCAAAGGAGAGGCCATGATCCCTCTTGGCTTCCCCTTTTTACACTTCCTGTTTCCTTGTGGTTCTGCCCTGTACAAAATAGGGCTTGTGCCCACCACCAATCAGGAAAGAGAATGCAAATTGGTGTATGCTCAAGGCCAGTCAGGAAAGGGGGCATTTCTGGGCACATGCAAAATAGGGCTTTTACGTATTCATCTAGGTGGGTGTAGACCGACTTTTAATTGACAGTTGCAAGTTACCAGCCTCTATTGTGCATATCGTTCTCATAATTCAGTCTGTTATAATCAGATATATGTAGGTAATATTTATGAACTCTTAAAAGGCTCCTGGCTGCCTAAGGTTACTTGAGGACATGGCTGAGCCTTAAGGGAGTATGTGCTAGAGTTGGAGAAAAACTTGTGGTTAGTTTGTATCCATTGTGTGCCTAGGGCACATGCAACAGGAGTTGAAAAAGTCTCTCTGGTTATTTTTCTAGCATATCTGTGAGCTCTCCAGGGTGTGTCTGTGGGGGGCTTTAGAGATCAGTTGGTGTTCTTTTCCTCTAGGCCACCCTTCATTGCTCATGCCTAAATTCCTACCTAACACTTTGAAATGAAGTACTATAGAAAAAAGCATAGAATTTTGAATAGACTGAACATAATCTAAAAATTAAATTGTCCACATGGGGATACTGATCAAAAATAGATTGATAATATTTTATATCTTTATAGTATTTACTTTTCCCATATAGATGACTCTTTGCCTGAAAAACAGCTTATTTTTTTCCTCCCCTTCTACTGCATATATAACAGGCTCAGGTCCTACAGTAAAGAAAAAGAAATAAACTTTTATTGTAGATTTCTTCTAATTTATTTGATGAGAGAAACTTTCTTTTTAACAACACCTATTTACTTCTTGGAACATGTGTCACTGAATACATTATTGAAAATGCTTATGTAAAGAGAATCTATAAATGTGAGGCTGAAGAATACAAGTCCAGATTCAATCAAATCCAATAAATAAAAAATTAAAAATGATAGTAAATTAATGTGAATTAGCTATTACAAGTCATCCTAGTGTTATGGAAATATTACACTGATTGTGTATATTGATTACTTTGGTATCCTCTTATCCTTACTGAATCTGTATCCTCATCTAGTACCTTACAGGGCTGATATGCAGAGGCTTATTACCAGTATGGCTATATAGGTTATTGTTAACCAGCATCCATGCTACTGGTTCATGCCATGCTATACTCCCTAGTGAGATATTTTAATTATCATCTTTAACCACATATTGTGAGGATTAAGAGAAATAAAATATTACCTATAATATTGTCAGAGCAGCATACAAAAGTATATCATTTGTCAGGTTTTCAAAGTGCATTTATTTATAAGAAAATTGGGATAAGGAAATGGGTTTTATATTGTTTCTTAAAAATATTGTTGGATGAAAACAGATTTATTTTGGTAAAATGGTGTATGGCATTGAGTATTGATCTTTAAACAATGTAATGTGATTATAAACATCTCAAGATTTTAAAACAGCACTGTAATTACTTTCCTAGGTATAGATTACTATTCACCATTTACATTTACTATTCATCTTCATATTTAACTGGATCTTGGGATGGAGTTTTCAAAGGAAAATGTTTATGGAACCTATCAGTAAATTGCCAATTATATTATAAGATTGCATGTAAAGTATTTCTTCTTATATAAGAGAAGTGCTAGAGAAGAGGGGTGCTAGAGAAGATTATGTCAGGGACCAACTATGAGCCACTCTACTATAATTTGAATATTAAGGAGATGATAAAAATCACACTAATGTAGAACTTGCTTTCCACTAGCATTGAATTTACTCAGTAAATTAATTCAGATATAACACATAGAATTATTAAAGCACTTTATGCATTCTTGGTGCATGAAATTCCATTGAATTTTACCTGTAGCAAAGAGCCAGTACTTATGTGTGAGGTTATAATTGTAGTTTGTGGCTATATTATGAAAATAGTACATAGCTATGATAATTGTATAAATTCAAATCCTTGGTAACATATTTGTGATAATTTATTGATATGATACATGAGTTTTCTATTTATTTCATGGGATAAGGATTTTAAAAATATAAAACTGAAACTATATGAATTGAAAAATATGAGGTTATCCAAGCTTTTGTTAGGTTGAAAATGATGACCATATTGAAGTATCAATTATTAAATGCCCTAAAGTCAATAGTAATAATTTATATATCTTTAACAAATCTTTTTGGTATAAACATTCTGTGAATTCCTTGATACATTTTTTTTCAATTTTTTCTCTTTATATTTAACATTATAGCAAATATTCACTTATCCTTTAAGATTATATCAATTGATAGGTTAGGTTATGGATAGCCTGTTACTACTGGACCTTATAAATGTTGTAATATTTCTCCATTGCACCTGATATAAACATGAATCGTTTTTACTCATACCTGAGGAACTTCTGATAGAGAAGAAAGCATTACCTCAGTACTTTTGGTGCGTTCAATAAAAGTTCACCTTAATTTATCTACTTATATAAGATTTGTATTTTTAGCTTCAAATATCTTATTCTACATGTTGTCTTTTATATAATTTCTTTATGTTAAATTTGGATTCTGGGTAGAAAACATCCAGGAACGCTTACCACAAGTTCCAGAGGCTAAGACAGCAATGATTGTGTAGTATGTCTAATTACCTGTGTAATTACACTGATATGACATGCTTCAGGTGTTTCATCTCCGATGTTAAATTCATATCAGAAGTTTGATATATCTGCTGCCTTTATAAATTTTTATGATCATTTAAAAATACAAACACACTTAGATAATTTATCTGGATACAGTTCAATAAATATTCATCTAATATATAACCAGAGCCTTTTTAGTTGGCATTTCAGAGAAATAATGAAGGAAATGGCAGGCCATTCCAGTATTCTTGCCTGGAGAATCCCATGGACAGAGGAGCCTGGCATGCTACAGTCCATGGGGTCACAAAGAGTTGGACATGATTGAGTGACTATCACTCACTGGGGGAAATAATCTCCCTCAACAGCCTTCATTTGGATGGTAGAAAAGTTCATATAAACATCATAAAAGTAAATAATGAAGCAGCTACAATAGATCCTCATATAACTGCCTGGAGCTCAAAGTAGGGAAAAATAAATTCAAACCAGAAAAACAGAAGAAAGTTTCATAAAGGTGCTGATTTCTGAACTGGGTCTGGAGGTTGGTTGTATAAGCTCTTGGAGCCCCTGGCCTAGGGTTGCAAGATTGAGCTCTGGCACGAACCAAACTGTATAATCAGGCTCAGCTTTGGACTTACAAGAATCTTCTACAACTAAAACGTAAGGTATAAAATACATAAGCTGGGGACAACCTGTGGAGGGTCCCAAACAATAGGACTGGCTAGTAGGCAGAAAAATTAATTTTTCAGCTTGGAGCAGGAATTGCATGATGGGCCTTATGTTAACATATTTTGGGGGCATTTGCTTCTTAATAACTTCCGATAACTCTGCAGCATACTCATACTAAATAACTCAGGTACTTTGTTGGTATTCAGGGGATGTTCATTATATAATTCCACGTTAATCACATCTCCTGGCTATTTTGTTGTTGTTGAGTCACTTAGTGTGTCAGTCACTTAGCCGTGTCTGACTCTTTGTGACCCCGTGGACTGTAGCCCACCAGGCTCTTCTGTCCATGGGATTCTCCGGACTAGAATAGTGGAGTGGCTTGCCATTCCCTTCTCCAGGGGATCTTCCTGACCCAAGGATCAAACCTGGGTCTCCCGTGTTGCAGGCAGATTCTTTACTGTCTAAGCCACAGGGAAGCCTGCTCCACCACTTACCTAGTTACTGAGGTATTGATTCCCATCTCTACCCTTATCTCTGGGCACTCTATGTCACTCTGCACTTATTTCTGTGCTTTTCTTTCCTGTGTGTGTGTGTGTGTGTGTGTGTGTGTGTGTCACCTGTTATCACCTCATCCTTTAATTATCTCTTTAGATGTTATCTGCTTTCTGATGCCTCTTTTGACTGACTTAGAGTTAGTTACTTCCTCCATGACTTTCATGGGATCTTCTTTCTATATCTGTTTACAGTATTTCTCACAGCTGTGTCTTCTTACCAGGTTGTGATGTCACTAGACTGTGAGTACATCAGCTATGATTTAATCATCTTTATTTCCTTACATGAAATATAGTGTCAACACTCAAGAAATGCTTGTTGAATTGGATTGAATTTTCAAGCAGGATAGATTTTATGGCCATTGAATATATATATATATATATTTATGTATGTATGTGTTTATGGTGGGGTCTATCCGACACAGTCACATATGAATACTGTAGAAACCATCATTTGTCAGTAGCATTTGACTTTCTCTGAAATATCAATATCATCATCTATAGACTGGTTTGAACTTCTACTACACATATGAAGCTAAATGTAGTAAATTGGAGTAATATATATGAGGCACAAGTGACCCATGAATGTAGCCGGATTTCCTGTTCTCTTTGTACTTATACAAAACAGAAATTGTTTTTTGTTTCTTTTCTCTTTGGACACAAAATCCTGGGTTTATTTTGTGGGTTGTTAGTTCTAAATTTAAAGGGAAAATACATAAGCACGGTGTGTGGATAGTTTCAAAATAAGCATCTTTTGAGGAATCTTGGTAATATTCTTGTATTCTAAATGCTATATTGATTATTCATGGCAGCATGGCATTAGACAATTTGTCTTGTTATTTTTTTAATCTTCCTTTTTTTTCCTTTTATTTATTTATTTATTTGTTTTTTAATCAAGACTGAATAACTGTGTTGGCAACCACCACACCGGTTGGGATTCAGAAGGAGGTATACTAGAAAGGAGTGAAAACAAAGGTAGCTTTGGTCTTTTTTAAGGAGGAACACAGTAGCTAGTTTATAGGATTATTCATCTCTGAGAAAAGTGTGGGCTCAAGGAGAAAGGGTCCAGTATGCCTACTAGTCCTTTTTTTTTTTTTTTTCCCTGCAGACTATAATCATTTCTGTGCTCCTTGCCCTTAATGAAATAATTGTTAATATGTTGGAAGTCAGCGATTGCTGTTTTGGATAGAATGAAGGAGTTTTACTTTGGAAAAAATAAATTAGTAATGGAGTGGCAAGGAAGAAAAGACAGAACAGCTTTTCTGTTTTCCGGTTTGGATTCTGCTAGTGGCTTTGCTGCCTTGCCTGCAGTGATGGGTATTGCCAGAACTTAGGGAAAAACAAAGCTAAAATGGCAACATCTCTTAGGAAAATCTGTAAGATTGTAAGAAGGCTGGGTGCTTGTGGGAAGTGGGAGTTGGAGAGCAGATGCCTTTGGTCTGAGTTTCAGTCCTCACAGTCTGTTTGCTTTCTTGCTTTGAAATATTTTTTGTTTCTACCTCCTTGGTTTACAGGGAGCTAGGGAGGCTCGTTTTTGTTGTTGTTTTGAAATGTAAGTTTGCCAACAAGTGAAACAGAAAATAACTGCCGTGACAGACATGTCCCCTAAGACCTTTGCTTCTAAGGGAAACACCTCTGCTTCATGTTTAAAAACAGAGGCCCCAGCATTGGAAAACCAAATTCTTTTTGTCTGCAGTGCAATATGAAAATGTAAAATTGTCCCTGTGGAATTTTTAGTGTTTTTTTTTTTTTTTAAAGGTCATATCAACTTTGAGGTCTTGGAGCCATGGTTTCACTGCTGCTGTGATTCACATTGTTTTCTTTTTTTTCTTTTTTTAATTCTTAGGGCAGACATTGTGCTAGTGCTGTGCCAGTGGTGAACAGCTGCTTTAAATTCTACTTATGAACGGAAATTTGAGGTTTTTAAAAATGTTCTTATTTAATCACGATCAGACCTCCTCTGATTGATGCACTGCTCCTGTTGATTATTTTTGGACTTCTTTATTAGGCTTCTTTGGCAGTACAGAGCTGATTTTAAGTTAGTTCCCTTTGAAAGGGTATATTAGGTGGATGGTGTACCAGTAATTGTTTACACACTGTAGAAGAAAGAGTCATGTATGTATTTGAACAGTCAAAAATTATTTAATGTGTCAGACACTGTATTAGCCCAAGGTGCACAGCAAGAAGAAAATATACATGGTCTCTGTCTTCATAAAGTTGCCAGTCTAAATAGTAGTTCTACCTAGTTATCTCTCTAATCTTTTTACTATATTAGTTTTACAAAACATGCTGTTAGCCTTTATCAGCATTGTTTATAGACCCCATCTTAATGAACAAGATACTTTTGACTTGAATCATGCTGAAGTACATACCCTTTACAAATTGTTTATTCTGAGTCCCTCAAAGTTAATATGGACATTTAAGTCTAGGTGAAAAAAATTTTTTTTTCAGATTTTTCTACTAATATACTCACTTCATGGGAAATAGATGGGGAAACAGTGGAAACAGTGTCAGACTTTATTTTGGGGGGCTCCAAAATCACTGCAAATGGTGATTGCAGCCATGAAGTTAAAATACGCTTGCTCCTTAGAAGAAAAGTTATGACCAACCTAGATAGTATATTCAAAAGCAGAGACATTCCTTTGCCAACAAAGGTCTGTCTAGTCAGGGCTATGGTTTTTCCTGTGGTCATGTATGGATGTGAGAGTTGGACTGTGAAGAAAGCTGAGTGCCAAAGAATTGATGCTTTTGAACTGTGGTGTTGGAGAAGACTTTTGAGAGTCCCTTGGACTGCAAGGAGATCCAACCAGTCCATTCTGAAGATCAGTCCTGGGATTTCTTTGGAAGGAATGATGCTAAAGCTGAGACTCCAGTACTTTGGCCACTTCACGTGAAGAGCTGACTCATTGGAAAAGACTCTGATGCTGGGAGGGATTGGGGGCAGGAGGAGAAGGGGACGACAGAGGATGGGATGGCTGGATGGCATCACTAACTCGATGGATGTGAGTCTGAGTGAACTTCGGGAGTTGGTGATGGACAGGGAGGCCTGGCGTGCTGCGATTCATGGGGTCGCAAAGAGTCGGACACGACTGAGCGACTGAACTGAAATGAACTGATACTTATTGTCTCCAATTTATAGACAGTTTTTGACAGGGGTATCTCTTAAAGGATAGGGTCAAACCAGTGGCATTCATGTTTTCTTTTGGCTCTTCATGAGATGCTTTCATGGAAAAAACATCAAGAAGCTTCTCCTTCTGATTCATATGTAATCTCTGTGAATGTTTTGATTCCTGTAGTCCACTAAGATCTAAATAAAAATGGGAAATAGAATGCCAGAAGCAAAATGTTATTTATCTATGCTGGGAATTTTGTTTCTTAGAACTAGTTTATTACTCATTTAAAGAATGACCTGACTAGGCTACCTGAGTCCTTTAAAGATCAGACTAGACAGTCTTAAAGTCTTGGAATGTACACTGAAGATCACCTTCAACTGAAATACAAGTAACATATGGGAATCAGGGAATTGTACCTCAGGTATATGAAAATTAAGTGGCAAATTATTGAAAATAAGGTTTCTTTTCTATCACTGTGGTAGAATAATTTTATTATATTAGAATATTTCTGTTTGGAAATGTATTACAATTAACGCTTTTATACCCTCTCCCTGCTTTTTTTCATTTTGCAGCAAAAATAAGAAAAACTTTCAGAAAAGAGAAAGTGAATAGACCTTTGGGCAAAAAGGGTGCTGATTAAATAAATACCAATATTTGGCAACAGGGCTACAGACAATAGATTAGATTTATAATAGAGTCTATTAATCATGTATGGGATTTTCTGGGACAGTTTTAATGTCAAATATTATAATAAACCATTCAAATTATCCCATGGTTTCAGCATTTTGGAATCTAATTTTCCAGACTGTCTTACTCATTCATAAGTGGTACAAATATATTTGCCAGAAGATATGTCATTTTTTGGGTAGGTTTGTTTTTTGTGAAAGTTTGTGTATTTAAGCCATGTTAGAAATCGGCAGTAGAAATAATGTAGGGCTCTGGGACCAAAAACTCAGAATTAAATTCTTCCCTGATGCCTACTAATTGTGCAACTTTGGACAAGTCACTTCAGCTCTGTCCCTTGGCTTCCTTAACCATAAATAGGGAAAGAATTAGTGACTGCGTGTACAGTGACAAAGATTAGATAGTCAGGTACGTCAGGAGATTGGTAGTTCAGTTCAGTCACTCAGCCATGTCCGACTCTTTGCGACCCCATGAATGGCAGCACGCCAGGCCTCCCTGTCCATCACCAACTCCCGGCGTTCACTCAGACTCACGTCCATCGAGTCAGCCATCTCATCCTCATCCTCTGTCGTCCCCTTTTCCTCCTGCCCCCAATCCCTCCCAGCATCACAGTCTTTTCCAATGAGTCAGCTCTTCGCATGAGGTGGCCAAAGTACTGGAGTTTCAGCTTGAGCATCATTCCTTCCAAAGAAATCCCAGGGCTGATCTCCTTTAGAATGGACTGACTGGATCTCCTTGCAGTCCAAGGGACTCTCAGGAGTCTTCTCCAACACCACAGTTCAAAAGCATCAATTCTTCGGCGCTCAGCCTTCTTCACAATCCAACTCTCACATCCATACATGACCACTGGAAAAACCATAGCCTTGACTAGATGGACCATTGTTGGCAAAGGAATGTCTCTGCTTTTGAATATGCTATCTAGGTTGGTCATAACGTTTCTTCCAAGGAACAAGCGTCTTTGAATTTCATGGCTTAGAAAGTTAAAAGTTGGCTTAAAAGCTTAAAAGTTGGCTTAAAACTCAACATTCAGAAATGAATATCATGGCATCTGGTCCCATCACTTCATGGGAAATAGATTGGTAGTTAGGTAGATAGAATAACAGAGTCATTTCATTTTGTGTGATATGTTAGGTAAGTGTCCATTTTGTTTCTGCCACATTTAAGTGAAAGAACCGTATCTAAAATGACAGCAACACTGACATATTCTGGGATACTTCTCATATCAGATATTCTGTTCACTGTTAGAATCACGTTAAAGCAAACATCACAAACTGATGGACTGGCTGTAGTGTATGTTGCTTTTTTATTGATTTTACTAGATTTTTACTAGCATTAAAATTTTGAAAAAAAAATTTTTGGAGATTTCTTCTAAAATTCCAGATTTGGGGGTTTTCCTCTTTATTAGATGTTTTGACAATGTTGAGCCAAAAGTCTCCCCTGAAAACTGTGAGCCTGAACAAGGTCACAGCCACCACTCTAGTCTGGGCATATGCTCTGCAAATGGCCACTATCTTGCTGTGGCCAGGACCCCACACAGTGCAGGCATTTGCACAGTCATATTCTTTGCTGAGTGATACTACCTGTCTCAGGCCTGTAATTCTCTGAAGCTTTGTGATATCCTGCAGTGCATCCTGATTTTTAACCGAATTTTTAAAATAATGTTGATTTCAGGCAAAATATTTAATTGATGATTTAAGGAGCATTAAAGAGTCTGCCTTCAGTCTAGGAGACCCGGGTTTGATCCCTGGGTTGGGAAGATACCCTGGAGAAGGAAATGGCAACCCACTCCAGTATTCTTGCCTGGGTAATCCTATGGATGGAGGAGCCTGGCAGGCTACAGTCCATGGGGTCACAAAGAGTCAGACACAACTGAATGACTTCACTTTAGGGAGATAAAACATTTAAAAACTGTGATCAGATACAGCTGAAGTTTAGTATGTACAGTATGCTTACACCTAGGAATATGCTTAGCAAAAAAGAACCAGATTCATTACCTGAAATGAGTTATAAGTTATGAGTTTTATTGAGTTTTTGATTGATCCTAAGATGTTGTTGATTACTTTTGTGTTGTTGTTGTTTAGTTGCTAAGTCATGTTTGACTCTGTTACAGTCCCATGGATTACAGTCTGCCAGGCTCCTCTGTCCATGGGATTTCCCAGGCTAGAATACTGGACTGGGTTGTCATTTCCTTCTTGAGAGAATCATTACTAGCTTCAGGTTTTTTAACTTGTAACTTAAGACTTACTGTTAGTTCTTTGTAGTAGATTAAATGACACTTGGAGGGAAATAAGATGTTAAATTGTATGCCCATTTTACCTCAAGTTAAACGTCTCTTGGAACCATATGCTTTAAAGTACTTTAAGTAAAAAATATTCTGTAAAAGACCCTAAAAATTGTTACAAATGGGCAAACAAAGTTAAGGAAATTACTATGGTTGTATTTTTAGTAAATATAAAATGTACTCATCATCTGTCTATGTTTATATCAAACGTAAATACATGCTAATGACTAGAAAGAAGAATGAAGAAAGATTAATCATTTCATCTACTATCAATTTTACAATGTAATTTATATTACTTATTACTAGTTTTGTACTATTGTCTTTAAAACTATTTCTAAATATTTTCAAATACTTTGAATTTTCATATTTTAAATATTAATAAAACATTTATATAATTTGTGTATTTTATAAAATATTCACATTATCAGTTACTGTGTCATGAAGAACAATCCATAATCCCATAGTAGATGTCCAATTGATTGGTTCTCATGAAACTTCTTATTTAGACTATTATAATTACCATTTTCCAACAGTTTCTACTCTGACCTTAGGCTGATTCAATTCTGCTGCTCACCATAATATATACCATAATATAAGTATTAACAAACCATACTCATTCTTTTTAAAAAGAATAAAATCTTAGCTTTCAAAGGAACTATAAAAGTCAACTGGTCCAGGCTTTTAGAGGTATGCATGAATCCTCTCACTAGCATTTCTGATATGTGATCCATCTGTCTTCTGTTTGGGTGCTTAAAGTATTGTGATGTTCAGTATCCAAGCATTTTTGGTTGACTCTGACAGTTGGAAGGTTCTTTAAACACTAAGCCTAAATGCAGTTTCTCTTAATTTCTGCTTTTAACTCTTCTTTTATTATATCACTGTAAATCTTTTGTATATTATATAGCATTATAATTATATGTTTATATGCTAACTTCCACAAGATAGGGCCCCTGGCATGGAGTAGACACTCAGTAAATATTAAATGAATGAGTGAATAGTTCTGCCTCTGTCCTCTAAAACCACATGATATAAATCCAAAAATTATTTCTGCCACAGCAGAAGGTTACCTGTCAATAATTTTCTTTGATCTGTATAGAGAGCTGTATGTGCCCATAAATAGCACACAAAAAGAATCCATGTATAAAATTTTAGAAGTTAATACTTCTTTAGATACTCAAAAATCCATGATAGAAATCCCCGTAAGCAGAAATTGCCACCCAGGTTGGTAAAAATTTTTAAAGTCTAAACTTTAGTCATTACTCCAGGAATGATGCCCATGTTAACACAGAAGTGGGAATTCTAATAATACATTCCTTGATAATACTCTGGATTCAAGATTCAGGAAGTCTACATGGATTATTTGTTAGAAAACAAACTTTACCCAGAGTTTGTCATTAAAACAACGTTGCTAATATTAAAGTTCAACAAGCAATATAATTTAAATGTAATTTCCCTTAGAATATAATTTTACTGTTTTTTATATTTGCTCACAGTACCCCATAATATGAAAGAGAGTTTACATTTCTTGACAGTACTATGACATCAGTGCTTATTAATTCTGAGTAGTTTCTAAATACTCCATGAGCTGAGGGGATATAGTCCATATGGCAGGTAACTGGTGATGTTTAAACTATCTTGATGGCTTTCCCAGGTGGCTCAGTGGTAAAGAATCTGCTTGCCAATGCAGAAAATGCAAGAGATGCAGGTTTGATCCCTGAGTTAGGAAGATCCCCTGAAGCAGAAAATGGCAACCCACTCCAGTATCCTTGCCTGAAAAATCCCATGGACAGAGGAGCCTAGCGGGTTACAGTCCATGGAGTCAGAAAGAGTCGAACATGACTGAACACATGCAGAAAGTATCTTGATATCACTCCATTCTGAAGTTGCTATGATTTCAGTCTGCTTTTTGGTGATAGCCAGTAGAAATCTACCTAGAACTCCACATTTTCTATTGGGTTTCTTCTGCCAAATGACTGATGGAGCATTCTAACTCAATTGTTTCCTCCTTTAGTTTTTGTGTTTACATTCACTTACTTTAAAACACTTACTAGCAAAGCATTTTAGGTGAACCACATGGTCATTTTGGGATGTGTATGGCTGAAAGTATTGATGATAATTTATAGGGAAAGAACAGTGTTAATCAACTCTTTTGGCAGCTAGTTACAGAAATTGACAAGTTCTTACTAGTTTTTTGTTTTTTTTTTTTAACTCTTGTCATAGCTAGATTTTTCAGGTTAAAAATCATCCTTTAGGATATAGCCTTATGGTCCTCAGATAGTCATAAAAAAATTCTTGGTATGAATCTAAGCTAAACTCTTGAGTTTCTTATAGTGCTAGTATATCAAGTCCAGTGATACAGTATGCGTCTGTCCCACATTGGTTCTTTACAATAAAAGTCCAGTTTTGTTTTGTTTTTGATCTGAAATTCTTAAGTTCTACTATAGAATGGGGAAATTGTTTATGTGAACAGAAATTTTTAATGAAACTTTTGGAATGACTGAATCTTTATAATAACATGTCCTACTCTCCTTTATCTTAAGAGGATTCAGTTTACCCTTAAGAAGGGGTGGAAGGAATCTATTTGATGTAAGCTGTTTGGAAATAAATTTCTTGCAGCAAAAACCATATTCTGAATTCTTAGCAATGGAGAATTGGTACATTGGTGATTGGAAGACTGCTAGCCTCGCTCTTGGGTCACCCAATAGTGACTTCTTTAAACTTAGTTTGAAAGTAAAATTATTTGAAAGTGCAGAATGCTGCAGTACCGATAGTAGAACTCAAATAGTCACTTTTCCCTCAAGATGCAGAAATCTTAGTCTTGCACAGTAAGTTTTAAATCTATTTTTTTAATTCAAAAATAAAAAAAGTTGGCTGTATAGGTATATTAAAATAACTTTTGGCTCTTTAACATAGGTCCAAATATATTAAACACAGATGGTTTCTCATAGCTAATTAGATTGTGTCTTACCCTAACCTTAACTGTGCTTTACAACTAAGTGATTTAAATTATATTTAGTTCAAGTCAGCTCAATTCTAAATAATAGTAATAATAAATAACATTATTTATACATGTAATATGTTTTGTACAATGCTCCATCCTTTTAGATGTACTCATTTATTTCTCAAAATACGTAACTAGAATTTCCTATAGTGAAAAAATGAAGACTAAAGAGGATAAGTAACGTGGTCAAGATCATAGAGCTAGGACATAGCATAACTAAGACTCAGCCCAGATTTTATCTAATCAAAGCTCATGTTCTGAAATATTGCCCTCAAACCTCCATTCTGATTTATCACAAACTGTGCTAGATCTTATATTCGATTAAAAAATGAGTCATAGTGTTTGTAATTCAAAGAGCTTACAATTCAAAGTGAGTAATTCACAAAACAACTTATGAAAATGAAAATCCAAAATAAGTGAACTTATGTTCATTTTGGTTAAAAAGTTTCTTCTGAATGAAAAGTCCATTAGATGGATCTCAGTATTGGAGATACCAGAAAAGGTCAGTTTTCATTCCAGTCCCAAAGGCAATGCCCAACGAATGTTCAAACAATTGCACTCATTTCACACGCTACCAAAGTAATGCTCAAAATTCTCCAAGCTACGCTTTAACAGTGAACCTAGAACTGAGAACTTCCAGATGTTCAAGCTGGATTTAGAAAAGGCAGAGGAACTAGAAATCAAATTTCCAACATCCATTGGATCATGGAAAAAGGAAGAGAATTTCAGAAAAACATCTTACTTCTGCTTCATTAACTATGCTAACACCTTTGGCTGTGTGGATCAAAACAAACTGTGGAAAATTCTTAAAGAGATGGAAATACCAGACCATCTTACCTTTCTCCTGAGAAATCTGTATGTAGATCAAGAAGCAACAGTTAGAACCGGACATGGAAAAACAGACTGGTTCCAAATTGGAAAAGGAGTACATCAAGGCTTTATATTGTCACCCTGCTTATTTAACTTATATGCAGAGTACATCCTGCGAAATGCTGAGCTGGATGAAGCACAAGCTGGAATCAAGACTGCCAGGAAAAATATCAGTAACCTCAGATATGCAGATGACACCAACATTATGGCAGAAAACAAAGAAGAACTAAAGAGGTTCTTGATGAAAGTGAAAGAGGAGAATGAAAAAGCTGGCTTTAAACTCAACATTCACAAAACAAAATATGGCATCTGGTTCCATCACTTCATGGCAAATAGATGAGGAAACAGTGGAAACAGTGACAGACTTTATTTTGGGGGGCTCCAAAATCATGCAGATGGCAACTGCAGCCATGAAGTTAAAAGATACTTGCTCCTTGGAAGAAAAGCTATGACCAACCTAGACAACATATTAAAAAGCAGAGACATTACTTGACTGGCAAAGGTCCGTCTAGTCAAAGCTATGGTTTTTCCAGTAGTCATGTATGGGTGTAAGAGTTGAACCATAAAGAAATCTGACCACTGAAGAATTGATGCTTTTGAACTGTGGTGTTGAAGAAGATTCCTGAGAGTCCCTTGGACTGCAAGGAGTTCAAACCAGTCCATCCTAAAGGAAATCAGCCCTAAATATTCATTGGAAGGACTGATGCTGAAGTTGAAGCTCCATTACTTTGGCCACCTGATGGGAAGAACTGATTCACAGGAAAAGACTCTGATGCTGGGCAAGATTGAAGGCAGGAGGAGAAGGGACTACAGAGGATGAGATGGTTGAATGGCATCATCAACTCAATGGGCATGAGTTTGAGCACACTCTGGGAGTTGGGATGGACAGGGAAACCTGGCGTACTGCAGTCCATGGGGTCACAAAGAGTTGGACACAACTGAGCGATTGAACTGTACTGAGTATTGAAGATAAAGACAGAAATGTGAGATTTTTGTATTTAAATCTAGAATTCTCAAGCGGATCACTTAGTGTAATAAAAAGTTGTTCTAAATTTGGACAAAGATAAAAATGAATAGATGTGAAGTATAAAGACAGGTTTTAAAAACAACTCTATTAATGATAATCATAATTGATTATTAAATATCTTCATTCTTGAGAATTAATAATTTCCTATGATTTACTGTTTTTATTACATAGTTTGAAGTTGTCATTACAACCTCAGTGTCTGTGCTTCTTCCCTCTATTTAATTTTATTTTCTATACCATTATATTCTACATTATTTTAAAAAAATAAAAATTGAAATATCTGCTTCTAGATATACTTAAAGGAAATTCTGAGTTCTAAGTTGGTTTAAAGTTGCTTGTTTGGTCAAATCAGTATTTATTTAGCTAAACCTAAGTTGAATTGTGGAGAAGGAAATGGCACCCCACTCCAGTACTCTTGCCTGGAAAATCCCATGGACAGGGGAGCCTGGTGGGCTGCAGTCCATGGGGTTGGCTAAGAGTTGGACATGACTGAGCAACTTCACTTTCACTTTTCACTTTCATGCATTGGAGAAGGAAATGGCAACCCACTCCAGTGTTCTTGCCTGGTGAATCCCAGGGACAGGCGAGCCTGGTGGGCTGCCGTCTATGGGGTCGCACAGAGTTGGACACGACTGAAGCGACTTAGCAGCGGCAGCAAGTTGAATTGACCTAAATTAATTCAAACCGCTAAACATATTGAATATATCATGGAATATTAATAATTGAGGATCATGTGTTACTTTTATATTAGTGGAAACAAACTACTAATAAAAAGTTTTTAGCAATCAGCTTATCCATTCTGCCCCCCCTCTGTAATTTTTTAAAAGACTGCATCATATAGTTAGCACCAACAATAGTTGATTTCATAGGAAATGAAATTATTCTGAACTGAGGATGGAAGAAACACATATTTTAACAATTAATGATAATTATTTTGGAGATTGTTCCACAAATTATTTACAAAGCTTGCGAGTCCTTTAGAAGTTTCCTCAGATAAACTGGAGCTTAAGTTGCCTTCCCAAAGTTTCACTTATATGAACAAGACTGAAATTTTGGATCACACTGTTCCAGACTGAACTATCTTGGCAATATGATAACACGTATTATCTTTTCTAAGCATTTAAATGGAGAAATCAGTAAGATTCAAAGTAAGAAATTGATAACCTAACCCTGGGAACATATCCTGGGAGAACAGGATATCATCTGCCCTATGTATACATTAGGAATGAGCTGTGATTCTGTTTACTTTTAGAACAGTCATTAAATAATTGCTTATCATGGTTCCAAGAAAATAGCATTGCAAAGAAAGTGCTAATAAATAAATAAATAACCTAATGAAAAAATGGAGAAGAAAAAAGATTTACTTGGTATGGGTCTAAGAACAGTGTTCAATAAAAGCTTGCATTCCAATAAAAACAACACAAACTATAAATGTATTTCTAGTTCTTTGGAGAAAAAAATCAGTTTTAAAGTATACATTTGTATTTATTCATAAAAAAATGTTCCATAATGAAAATGTGATAATAATTAGATGAGGTCTAGCTCAAAATTCTAGTTCAGCCACTTTCTAAATGCAAGACTTTTATCAACTAAAGTAACAGCTCTCAGTCAGTTTCTACAGGTAAAATGGAGGCCATAATATCTGTTTTGTAGACTTTTAAAAAATTAATTGAGATATAATTTACACTGTCCCATTTAGTGTACAGTTTGGTGATATCTGGTATGTTCACAGTTATTCAGTTATCACAACTTAGTTGTAGAGTATTTTCATCATTTGAAAATCCATCTTGTACCCATTAGCAGTGACTCTCCATTCTCCTCCATCTCCACTATACCCCTATCCTAGAAAACTACTGATCTACTTTCCTTATAAATAGATTTGCTTACTCTTGATATTTCATGCAAATACAAACATACCATATGTGTCTTTTTAAAATTTATTATTGGAATATAGTTGATTTGCAATGTTAGTTTCAGGTGTACAGAAAAGTGTATCAGTTATACATATACATATATGCATTCTTTATTTAGATTTTTTTGCCATGTGGGCCATTACAGAGCATTGAGTAGAGTATATTTGTCTTTTTTTAAACTGGCTTCTTTCACTTAGCATAATGTTTCCAAGGTTCATTCATGATGTAGCATGTATCACTACTTCATTCCTTTATATTACCAAATAATGTTTCACCGTATGCATATGCCAAATAATGTTTCATCATATAGATATGCCAGATTTTGTTTTTCCAGTCATTAATTGGCAATATCGGCAATAGTTCTATTTGGGTGCCATTATGAATAATACCGCTGTGCACATTTTATGTGCGAGTTTTTATGTGTAGGTATTTTCATTTCTCTTGGGTATATACCTAGGACGTGAATTTCTGAGTCATGTTCTTAGTCTATACTTAACCTTTTAGAAATTGCCGAACTTTTCCAAAGATATCACACAATTTTGTATTCCTGCGAACAACCTATGGTAATTCCCATGTATTCACATTCTCTCCAACAGTTATTATTGTCTGTCTTCTTAATTTTAGGCATCTTAATGAATTATTAGAAGTATTATTGTGGTTTTGGTATGTGTTCACCTAATGGCTAATAATTTTAACCATGTTATGTGTTTACTGATCATTTGTACATCATCTTAGATGAAATGCCTAGTCAGATCTTTCATCCATTTAAAAAATGAATTACATGTCCTTTTATTGCAAGAATTGCTTAATAGTTCTTTCCGTATTTACTTATACACACATGAATTGTTAGAATTCTTTATACATTTATTCTAGATACAGCTCCCTTATCAGATATAAAATTTTCTCCCATTCCTTGGGCTGTCTTTTCACTTTCTTCCTATTGTCATGTCCAGCACAAAAGTTTCTAATTTTGAGGAAGTACAATTAATCTATTTTTTTTCTCTTGTCTCTTATGCTTTGGTATCAGATCTAAGAAATCATTGCCTAACTTGAGGCCGTGAAGTTTTTTTCCTGTGTTTTCTTCTAATAGGTTTATGATTTTAACTCTTATATTTAAGTCTGTAGTTAAATAGAGAGCTGTTATGATGACCAGAAAATGTATATTTAAAGCATTTAGCAGTGACTGGTACATATCAGTGCACTATTAGTGAGTCATCCAATACCTCTCTGAAATGAAAGTGAATAAATATGTCCTAGAAAGTATCTTATTTCCCACTCATAGTGTTACTGTTCTTACTGCTTTTTGCAATGATATGCGGTGGTACTAGTGGTAAAGAAACTACCTGCCAGTGCAGGAGACATAAGAGACATGAGTTCGATCCCTGGATTAGGAAGATCCCATGGAAGAGGGCACGGCAACCCACTCCAGTACTCTTGCCTGGACAATCCCCATGGACAGAGGAGCCTGGTGGGCTGCAGTCCATGGGGTCACAAAGAGTCAGACATGACTGAGCGACTAATACACAACGCCCAGATCTCCCTCATTGGAAGCAGATTCTTTACCATCTGAGCCACCAGGGAAGCCCATATAACGACTGTACATTATCTTAAATAACACTTCCATAGAGATTTGAATCATTATAAATTTTTATCAATAAGTTATTTATAGTAATTAGAATGCAAAAAGATGGAAGGAAAAAGAGCAAGCTTGAGCAGATTAAGGTTCTGTTGCTCGTTTAGGTAAAAGTTTGTAAACATGAAGACATGTTACAATATAATCAAAATATTCTTTTGGAAAACGTATTGAATTTGAGGAAATTTAGTTTATATGTGATAATCATTTAAATTACTTTTAATTTTCTTAAAATGTCACAGAGTTGTGCTATCTTTTGTGGTTTGGTTTTTCCTTTTTAAAGTAATATGTTAGTGTGTGTTGTGAATAGCTGATAGATGATCTGCAAATGTTTCTGGAGAGTTTAGTAAGTATATTAAAGAAAGGCAAGCTGAGAAGTTCATGATGGTAAAGAAGTGAATTTTTAAAACATTGCTCCCTCTTACAATGGAGTATATAATTTTTTCTTTGTACCCCACTTTCTTCTGAACGACTATTCTTCTGCCATTATGACAGTGAAGGTGTTGTTTTTGATACACTTGAATATGCTCAGCTTGTTTTCTTAAGAACCCAATATTCATTAGAAAGGGATTATTTAGTTATTTCTGGAAATAGACTACCACATGAAGCAAGTTGGTATACTCATGGCTATTTCTCTAGTACCTACCCCAGCCATGGATGTGGCAAGAGATGGGCTCTGGAAGCAACTGTAGTTCAAAACTCTAAAAATTATGTTTTGTATTCTGAATATACATTTCATGTTAAATATAAAAGTATACAGATTGGTGAAGGAATCACAGTTTACCTCATATAAAAAAGGATAATCCTTTTAGATCATTAACAGAGCTGTGTGAAGAAGCCTTGCACTAAAGCTGCAGCAGTCTTTGGATAAATAGAGGATTTAATAACATTCAAATATTTGTCCCAACCTCAGAGGACATCCTGAGATAGAACTAACTTTGCAGATGATACAGCTCTCTCTCTTTGGGTTCTGGTGGCTCTTGCCCAGGGATTTCCTTGGCCTTTTAATGTGTTTCTCTGACTCTTGAACTACTGCAGTTAACAGTAGCTCTGAGTGAGATTTGGCTTTAGTCCTTTCTAAATAATGTCAGCATCGTATGTAGGAATGAGAAATCTGAAAATAGGAAATGCATATTTAAATCTCTGGAAAATCTGCCCCATGGTTTGATGTTCTTAGACATGTGAGAGCCAGGGTTTGAAAGGATTAATTAGCTCAGTCTAAATGTCTTTCAAACTTCAGAAGCATTTCTCACAGTTGTTACACTCTTGAGTGTTCCCGTAGCCGATCCCCTTCATATTCTAAGGAAACCCATTCTTTAAAATGTAAGATACATACCTTTGACTTCAGCATTTATTTTATCTCAAATACACTATGCTATCTTTTAAAGGAGTGTGTCATTTTCTAGAGTCTTTAGAAGAAATAACTATCTTGCAATTAAAAACAGTTGATAGTATTTTGGTAAAAAAGAATCCAAAACAAGTAAGTTTATATAGCTATTAAAAATGTTTTCAGAGAACTGTGTGTGGATGGTTTCATGGAGTGAAAACTAGTATTTTAAGAAGTCTTTAAATGATCATGCCTCCATAAACGTGCCATCAGCAAAAACACAACAACAAAAAAGCAAAGCAAAAAAAAAAAAAAAAAAGAGAGAAAGAAGGCTGGGGAGGATTCTGTCCCCTTTGGAACACAAAGGTCTTTCAGTTGTGGGTGATTGGAATGGGGGTGTTTGGGTAGTGGAAAAAAATGTTCTAGCATGTGGTAATGAGGTTAAAAAAAAAAAAAAACAGCAATGGATGATTACTTTTCTCCATCAAGGCTCCTTTATCCTCATAAGCTCAGACAGTGGTCAACATGTTAGACACCCCTCCCTGTTTTATCCATCCCTTAACTGTGTTCTTTGACAGGACTGGTTTATACAGCTGGGCCTTTGTTCAGCTTTGAGGGAAATACTACATAACAGCATAATATATGGCAGAACACCTATAAAGTGGTAGATGGTAAACACGCTGATCCTATGCAGGATTCCACCTTGAAAGTCTGCTTTTATTTGATTAGTTTTTCTTTTAGGGATTTGTAAAGTGAACACCTTTAAAACTTTTGTGTTTTTTGTAATGAAGATTTTATGGTGATATAGGAAAATTGATTGTGTTAATCAGTAAAATTTCTTACCAGGTATAATTTTAATAAAGAAAACTGAAAGTCGCTCACCTATCTTACTGACTAAAATTTTAGTCTATAATTAAGACATTTCTATTATAGAGACATAGTATTTTAAGGAACATTTAACATGGTATACACTTAGCCATAGAATTGACTGAAAAGAGAAAGCAAATAGGAAAAGGTATTGATTTCAAAAAGTTTATCTATATAACATACTCTAAATTTGTTTTTTTAAAGACAGAATTTGTTAGTGACATTAGTGTTAGCCCAATTTTTAATCTACTGTAAACCTTATACTGGAAACTTCTTGTGTCTTTATACTAGTCATACCTTTATAAGAGTTTGATGAATTTCTTCTCTATAGTGTATGCTGTATCTTTTGAATTCTTATTTCAGAGGCAGGAAACTGGTAGCCTTTACGTTCCTACTGAATAGTTTGTACCCATTTACAGAAAAGAGCTAACATTCCAAAGTCATCCACAGTGGCAGTATGAATCATACTTTTAAAGCATTTTTTCCCCCTAAAAACAACAGGGAATGTGCTAAAACCAGAAAGATTAATGGGGGGAGAAGATAAACAGTTAAGATGTAAAATGAGTTTAGAGGTCAAGCTAGAAAAATAAGAAAGCTTATGGATTTAATTCATATTCATCCAAGCAAAGAAGCTTTGGCATGAAAGGGACCAATGAAGAGGCTTGGAATTCTTAGAGCATCAGCCATAGCTGCATCCTGCTGTTTTGGAGTTTGGGTTGATAGATGCTCAGCATCTTTGGCACTGCACCCTTCCCTTTGGACTTGTCTTGATTATTACGCCAAATTCTTCATTTTGCCTGGAAGTTCAGAAAACTTGTCTTTGCCTAGTATGCCTCTCTCTCACATCAGAAGCTGTTGTTGTAGGAAAGATTTGTGCACTATATATGTGTTCTTTGCTGTCCCTTTTGAATATAATATAAATATTTTCCACTTTACTCATTTTTTTCAACAGCTGTTATAGAAACAGGCTGAAGTCAAGTCTGTATGGGGTATGGAAAAGACAGTGAGTCCTCTTAATTGACCAGAATTGAGCAGAATCACATAAACTTTTTCTTGTTATTTGGATTCCAACGAGGGTAGAGGTCATAATATTTTTCTTCATTGGACTTCTTAGACAGTCATTCTCAACAAATCTGATGCTGATATTCAGTATTACTTTTAGCTATGAGCCTCCTTTCTCATCTCTGCTAGGGGAAAAAAAAAAATCTCACATCATTCTCTAGAGGTTTGCTTTTGAAGGCTTAACTTGCTTGATTTCACAATGACCTTTGAAAACAAAAGAAATTAAAACTAGACTGGTTACTTAATTATTTTTGTCATCATTATTAGATCCTATATAAATTAAACATGCCACAGATTTTATTTCAAGATGTACACCATGCTAAGAATAAGTCACTTTTGATTATAGAATAATTTGCTATTTATTTAGATTTAGCCAGTAATGTGAGAAGAGAGAGCAAGAGTTGGGTGGATACTGTTAAGAGGAAGCTCAAATAAGGAGACAGAGAGGGAAGCTCAAATTTGGAAAAAAAAATATATATCCTTGTGATTCTGCTGTAGAGAGATTCTCCTGGGAGAGTCAAAATGACCAAGTCATTAAAATAAGTGACATGTTTTTTTTACAGAGGTGTCAATATCATTAAGCCTAAATAGATGTTCCTTCCTACTTCAAATCAAATTGATTTTTTATTTTTGATATGTGCACCTTACCTAGCCAGTTATCTTCATAAATGAAAAACTGTATTCTTCTACTGTGGCTAACATAGATAAAGTGAATAGGTTATTGCACACATGTATATGTGTATGTACACACACATATATGTACATGTGAACATATGTAGACACATGTACATATACATGTTTACCTCCTCATGAGGTAAACGTGAAAACAATCGACCGGCATTATTTTAGTGATCAATAGTTAAGAGATTAGTACTACTCCCTGTAGTAGTAATACTTAGAAATAGTTTCCTTTTGGCTTTTTTCTTTATTTTTATGAGTTAACAAATTGGAAGGAGTTTGTTTATATTTCTTTATTTTTTTCCTTCAAAATACATACAACTTTTAACCAAATAGTTTTGAATTCTATAGCAAGTAAAAATTGTTAGCATATGTTATGATTAAATTAACATGGTCCTGTCTCATCGTTAAAGAGGTTCCATTTGAAAAACAAAAGAAAAGAGTATTAATGTCAGTTAATATCAGTAAACATCTTTCCTCTCTTCCTCTTTCTTCTTCTCTCTCTCTTTTTCTCTCTGTCTCTGTCTCTCTCTCACACATACACAGGGTTGCTTAAATACACGAGACACAGACTTCTCTACAAGGTCAAGGATGGAACAATAGGAATTGAATTAATCCCTGTTTCACAGCAGTTGTTCTGATAGAGAGCAAAAGAGATTGCCCTTCTCAGGTATTCTACAGACAGCTTTTATATTGAGAATGGATATACATCTCCATGTTATTTTTCCAGTATTCTGTCCAGCTAAGTACAACCTGAAATTTATACATGTGGCAACCATGTGTCTCAGAAAAATTCAACAGGCTTCTGATTTTTTAGACTTTCCTTATTTCTTTAACTCAAAGCACACAATTACTTGTTGAACAATCTGTCTCAACTTTTGATTTAAAAAATGGTACTTTTTTTGTTGTGTTACTTCTTCTTAATGAGAGTTTTACAATGTGTGTAGGAAGAGATAATTTTTGTTAATCCCTAGATTTCCCCGTTCACTCCTCTGTCTGTCCCAGGAATGGATCGTGTGGCTACTTAGTGCTCAGCTTTCAGACTCATAAGGAGCCGAGCATCTGGGGAAACTCAGGAGGTGAGCACTTTCACGCTGACTCAGAGACCAGCCGTGTGACTCCAGTCTGGCGCTGTCACGCCTGGTTATGGAAAGGCAAGAACAATGCCTCCCTTGAGAAAGAGGAAAAAAAGTCTAGTGCAGTCACAATTTTGATGTAAAATTTAAATCATCCCTCCACATCCTGTGGACTTAGAGCTGTCAGAAAGGCAAAACTCATGCTCAAATGGAAAAAAGCTTTTTATTTCCTTAAAAAGTATACCCTTTCTAACTCTAATAACAAGTTTCAGAACCACAAATCTTAATGCTAGATTATTCCAAATAATTTTTAAATAATCAGAACAAAAAGACTTTATTTTTTAAACTGTAGGTAGCTGAAAGTTAAACATTATTTTTCTGTTTGTTTCTGATTAATGACAAATGTACAACAATACACAAATTTAAAAAATCACAACAAATTAGTACTTTTCTTTCATACTCATTAATTTGGTCATTTTACCTACAATGTAAAAGAAATTTCTCTTCAACATTTAAAGGTCTTAGTCATTTTCTATCCTGTTTTAAGCAGATTGGCTGAAATTTAGTGTATCTGATGATTAAAAAGAATCTGATCAAATGTTTAATAGCTCAGATATAGGTGTTACTATTTTTGAGATAAGGAAACAGAATTTTAGCAATTATTGAATTTAAGTCTAACTTTGGGCTTTTTAAAGTACAGAATTCTTATTACCATATTCTTGTGCTATAAATGACAAATTTTTTGATAATTTTTTAAAGAATCTAGAATTCTATAAGAGCATTTACTTTCTCTTGTCTTTATGAAAGTAACTGTACCTCAGATCCATAAAAGTTCACCTTACTAATTTCTTTCAGTCTTAAACAGACTTACACTGAACTCTGTTTTTTCTAAGTATGAGAACATTATAGAATGATTAGAAAGAGAGTTTAAATTTAATGCTCTATATATTTATCAGGAATACTTTTGTTTTAAGCACTTAATTTTAAAATAGCACAATTAAAGCATAATATGGTGTTTTGGCCCCAGAGCCCAACTATTACATTACTCATGTAAATCAGTCTTCCGTTTAGAAAATTTTCTTGAGGTCTTCATCTAATAATGTATGGTCTAACTTTGGAGTCAGTTTTTAGTAATTACAATTAGTAAGACCATAAAAGAAAGTAGGAAAGGAATCAAACTTTGAGTTCTGAATCATTGTAGCCTGGAATTTTTCTATCACAAACTGTTATTAAGTGTTTACCTTTGGTATTTGTCTCTCTTGTTTAGAATACAAAAACAAATGTACATTTTAAAGTTTATTTTCCTACAAACTTCAGGTCCATCTATTCAGTTCTGAAATATACTTGTCCAACTAGTAAAGAACTCATTTCTTTCAGATACTGACAAGAATTAAGTTCTGTTTCTGAGTCCTCTCTTTCTAACTTCTGATGCATACTATTTTTCTCTTTCTTTTCCACACTTCCCTCAGAAATCTCTCTACCTCTTCATTTTTTTTCTCTTCTTATCCTTTCCTTTTTCTCTGACTGGACAGGCTGGGAAAAGTTATTCAGTAAGAGAGAGATGCTAGTAAAGAGAAGGCAGAAAGGTGGTGAGACAGTTCAGAGTGGTCCTCTTCTTATCAACGAGAAGGGATAGCATAAGGAGCTTCTTTGTCTCAATACAGAGAGCATCTCAGGACCAAACATATGACAAGGTAAACATGGGAATCCACTTTGGTCACTTTAAAAGTTCTTTGTGACTATGACATTTTTCATTAACACAGTTTTAAATACAGATTAAACTTTTGTAACATTTATTAAATTTTTTGTAAATTCAAATTATATTTTATAACAGAATAAATTTATTCTTAAGTAGCAGTAACTCAAAAATTGCTTTTGATTTTAGATTTCAGTGCTGTGGTAAATTTTGTTTGAAAATACTGGTAGAAATGAGTTTCTGGTGACATGTATAGTAAAGATTACAAGGGAATCTAGACTCTGTGTCATCTGTTTTTATATTTTTGTGAAATCTGTATATCTCCTTCTGTTTATCGTGTATGCTAGGACCTGATGAACTTGTCCATGCTTCTAAATAACAATGTAATAAATATGTTCTTTGTACATGGGCAGCAATGGGTAGAGAACATAGATTGGACTGTTCTGTAAGAGAAACTGATGGCAAAGAGGATTTATAGAAAAGAAAAATGTAAACATTTGAAAGACTACATATTTATCACAAATACCTTTTCTATCTAAAAGACTTTTAAATATTATTAATATATATGACATACTTGGTTACAGACTTTATATAGAATTTACAGAGTATACACAAAGCTGACTCTAAACCTAGTAGGAAAACGAAGATGTTCAACACATGCAAGGGGGAAAAAAGAATACACCATAAGATATGAAGAACAGTAGTTGAGATTTATAGGTAGAAAGTATGAAACTGACCTTTCTCTTTAATGAAATGACATGCTAAGTTTGTGTAAATCTATGTTTATAAAGAGTGTTAGTATTTTCATTGGTAAGTGGACAGGAGTCAAAACCTGTCCATTCAATGTCTATGTTGATTCCCTAGGTGGAATAGTTAACCATTCTATTGAGAAAAAAAAAAAAAATCTTTGAAAAACAATGGAGGTTAATTTCTTATCTTGAATAACCTTCTCACAACAAGCTTAGTTACAAAAGCAACAAGACAAGTAAAGGCAAATATCCTGAACAAGTAGTTTAATTAGTAGAAAAACTTGGCATAACTTCTAGAAAAATAGTACTAATATAATCTTTGGATATGAACAATTACCAATTTTTATTGTATTTGTAATATTCCATGTTTGTTATTCCCTTAAAAGAGGATTCATCCTTTCAGATATTTCAGTTGTTTTTGAAATGTTTTCTGCCTACCATACTTAAAATTTAACTTGAGAAAATGGATATGAAAAGGGAATATTTAGGAGATGAATCAATGGAAGTTTTAAATTACATAGATGTCATGGTCCAGAATTTTTAGAGTTCATACTCAGAATGTTTAGTTTTGTAGAATTGTTTAGAGAATAACTACATTTCTTTGCATATAACTTGATTTCTCTTTATTTGTCTTCTGTGCTCTATCCTTTTCATACACTGGTCTCCCAAAGTTGGATGGAGTGCAAAATTTAGATTTTCTCCCCCTCCCACTGCTCTATTTTCTGTTTTTCTCTTGGAGAGACAGCTTTGCTCTTGCACTGCTGTTTATTATAGTGTGAAGACAGAGTAGTGTAACAAACGATAATTAACCATTTTTATGACTCAGTTTTATTTTTTATAGACCAAAACTCTTAAGAATACCAAATCAGAACATTGTGGAAGAAATCAATGACAAATAATTACAAGTATTGGTCAATGCTCTACCTGTGTTTAAAAGATTACAGTGACTTAGTTACTTCCACAGAAGTAACTTTAGTTACATAGAAGTCCTCCATTTTCTGATAATCTGCTATTTCTTTTTAAAATTCTCCAGTCAACAAAGATTTATTTCTAAAATGAATTTAATATTTTCCTCCAAGCTGGCCTTCTTTCTAAAATATATATTTTTCTTATTAGCAGTATCATTCTGTAAATCATCATCAAGGAATCTGTTTATCTTTGAATTATCTCACCCCATCTTTCCCCTTCTCTGGTTTCCACCCTCACCCTTCTATCAGTTGCTGGTTTTTGAAGGACTTCCTTCCTAGAATATAATTTTGATTATGTTATTGTGTAGCTCAGCAGTCATCTCCAGTTTCCTTCTACCTCTAGTATCAATCTCACATTTGGTGCAGCTGTTCACACTTGTTAGAATCTAACCTGAATCATTATCATCTGGTCCCTGCCTTTCACCTTTATCTGCTTTTACTCCTCGTAGAATATTCCGCTTGAACCAAACCGTTCTACTCACTATCACGTATCATTCTGTGTATTTCTTTAATCTGCTGATGTCATTTCTCCTATCTACAATCTCCTCTTCTCTGTGTCTAGTTACACCTGATCTATCCTTCATTGCCTTGTTGAGTTCCTCTGATTTGTAGGAAGCATTCCCTGATTATTTTAAGCAGGGTGTGCATGCCTGCTAAGTTGCTTCAGTTGTCTCTGACTCTTTGTGACCCCATGGACTGTAGCCCACCAAACTCCTCTGTCTATGGGGTTCTCCAGGCAAGAATACTAGAGTGGGTTGTCACACCCTCCTCCAAGGAATCTTCCCAACCCAGTGATCAGACCCAAACATCTCCTGCGTTGCAGGCAGATTCTTTACCATTGAACCACCAAGGAAGCCCTTAAGCAGGACAGTATCCCTCTAGTATCTGTTGTCCATGCTACTGCTAAGTCGCTTCAGTCGTGTCCGACTCTGTGCGACCCCGTAGACGGCAGCCCACCAGGCTCCACCGTCCCTGGGACTCCAGGCAAGAACACTGGAGTGGGTTGCCATTTCCTTCTCCAATGCATGAAAGTGAAAAGTGAAAGTGAAGTCACTCAGTCGTGTCTGACTTCGAGACCCCATGGACTGCAGCCTACCAGGCTCCTCTGTCTGTAGGGTTTTCCAGGCAAGAGTACTGGAGTGGGTTGCCATTGCCTTCTTCTATCCTCCATAGTACTCATATTTATAAAAATCATTTACCTTAAATTATTCTTTCTTGATTTCTTAATGATGTTGCTATCTGTAGACACATGATAGTCTTTCCATAAATGTGTTTCTGTGAATGAATGAATGAATTACTGAATATATGTCTTCTATTTTCATCTACACTGTACTTCTTTAAAAATAAACCAGAAGCGTCTTTGTATCTAAGTTACCTGTTTCCTCTGTAACACAAAGGTAACGCCTAGCACGAAATAGACACTCTGACCATTCATTTACACATATAAAAATACAATGAGTGACAACTGTGTGCTAGGAATTATGTGGTTATATGATTAAATGTAACTCATTTAATATAGCAGATTATATTATTTAGGGAAAAAGTACAGAACAATTTGGAAAGATTTTTGTTCAGCTTGGAAAAATCACATGAAATGATCATCAGTAGACCTGTGGTTTGTTTTAAGTGGTCTACTAACAAGAGTTGATGATACTGTCTGAGGTGGGGAAAAGTCATTTCATCCTTGGTGGTTGGGGCAGGTTTTAATAAGAGTTGGGATTTTAATTTGTTCTTTCTAGATTTTTAAAAATATTTTTATACATAACTGCAAACCTTAAAAGAAATAATATTATCATTCTAAAAGAATAACCAGTAGAAGGCACTGCTTCCTAGGACTTCATCTCTGAATTAACTAGTCAAAGGTTAAAATGTTTAGAGAAAAACAGAAACTTAAGGGTAACTATTATACACAGAAAGCACTTCCCAATCTGAGTCTTCCATTTTGTACTTGGTCTGTATACAAATTTCTTTGACTTTGTACATATCGTTTTCTAGAATAATTGCAGCAAAGAACATTTGCTAAGCAGATGAGTTAAATTTAAAGCAGTAAGTAGATGAGATTCTTCAGTAACAGACCTATTAATAATTAACGCTGTAGCATTTTTTATAAAGTTACTTCACTTTTATAGTATTTTACTTATTGCATTTTAAAAAGAACTATAGGGGTTTTTTTTTCACAAGTACTTAAAACCTAAATAAACAGGTTTACCAAATCCTCTACATAGAATTATTAAAAAGAAATTCAGTGTTATCACTGAGCTGGATTTCTTTTTTTCTGACATTAGAGCATTTTCTAAGCCTACACGTCCTGTAAGACTGAATCTTACAACCGTCTACAGTTAGAGAATAATAAGATAGTTTCTGGTTTTCAGTAGTAGACTTCATTAAACACACATTGATTGAGAGACGACTATATTCAGGAAGGATTTTAAGTCCTGAGTAAGTAGTTGTGGAAAGTAGCTGTGGACAAAACTAAAGTCTTCCTTCTTCAATCTTACAGTGGGGAAGACATATAAACAAAGAAAATAATTAAAATACCACAGGTGATAAATGCTTGGAAGTGATGTTGGAGCAGAAAACTAAATGAGATGAAGGAACAAGAAAGTGTGTATTGGATGAAACTAGAGCCGATTATACAGAGTGAAGTAAGCCAGAAAAAAATACACCAATACAGTATACTAACACATATATATGGAATTTAGAAAAATGGTAATGATGACCCTGTATGCGAGACAGCAAAAGAGACACAAATGTGTAGAGCGGACTTTTGGACTCTGAGGGAGAGGGAGAGGGTGGGATGATTTGGGAGAATGGCATTGAAACATGTATACTATCATGTAAGAAACGAATCGCCATTCTATGTCCAATGCAGGATACAGGATGCTTGGGGCTGGTGCACGGGGATGACCCAGAGAGATGTTATGGGGTGGGAGGTGGGAGGGGGGTTCATGTTTGGGAACACCTGTACACCCGTGGTGGATTCATGTCAATGTATGGCAAAACCAATACAGTTTTGTAAAGTAAAATAAAGTAAAAATGAAAGTGAAAGTGAAGTCACTCAGTCGTGTCCGACTCTTTGCGACCCCATGGACTGTAGCCTACCAGGCTCCTCTGTCCATGAGATTCTCCAGGCAAGAATACTGGAGTGGGTTGCCATTTCTTTCTCCAGGGGATCTTCCCAACCCAGGGATTAAACCCAGGTCTCCTGTATTGGAGTCATGCTTTAACCTCTGAGCCACAATAAATAAATAAATAAATAAATAAATAAAAAGTTTGGACAAATGATTAAAAAAAAAGTGTGTAAATGGGTTAGGAGGACTTCAGATTGAGAAAATCCCTAGTGTGAAAAAATATATTTCAAATAGTGGTGAATTAGTTTTCTGTGGCTTTTGTAACAAATTATCAGAAGTTTAGTGACTTAAACTATACAAATGTATTCACTTAACGTTTCTAGAGGTCAGAAGTTTTATAGTCAAGGTGTTGGCAAAGCCCATTCTTTCTAGAGGTTCTGGGGGAAATCTGTTTCACGGCCTTTTATAGCTTTTTAGAGTATGTTCTCCGGCTTGTGATTACATAGTCCATTTTGAAAGTCCCACATAGTATCTTCCTATCACTCTCTCTGACTCTGATGCTCCTGCCTCCCTCCCTTATAAGGACCTTTATGATTACTTTGGTTACACTCACAATATCCAGAATAATCTCCTTATCCCAAGTCCTTAATTATATCTACAAAGTCCCTTTTGCCTTGTAAGGTAACATATTCACTGGTTTCAGAGATTAGAGTTTGGGCATCTTGGGTGGGAGGTATTATTCTGACTTGCACAAATAACAAATACCACCTGTTAACTGCACATTAGAATCACCTGAAAGTCTTAGAAATTTCTGATAAGCTATGTGCATTCCAAAACCAATAACATCAGAATATCTGGCAGTGAGACTCAGGCAGCAGTAGTTTTTAAACCTCTCCATGTAAATCACTGCAGACAGTAATTACAGCCATGAAATTAAAAGACACTTACTCCTTGAAAGGAAAGTTTTGACCAACCTAGATAGCATATTAAAAAGCAGAGATATTACTTTGTCAACAAAAGTCCTTCTAGTCAAGGTTATGGTTTTTCCAGTGGTCAGGTATGGATGTGAGAGTTGGACTATAAAGAAAGCTGAGTGCCGAAGAATTGATGCTTTTGAACTGTGGTGTTGGAAAAGACTCTTGAGAGTCCCATGGATTGCAAGGAGATCTAACCAGTCCATCCTAAAGGAAGTCAGTCCTGAATCTTCATTGGAAGGACTGATGTTGAAGCTGAAACTCCAGTACTTTGGCCACCTGATGCGAAGAGCTGACTCATTTGAAAAGACCCTGATGCTGGGGAAGATTGAGGGCAGGAGGAGAAGGGGACGACAAAGGATGAGATGGTTGGATGGCATCACCGACTCAATGGACATGGGTTTGGGTAAACTCGAGGAATTGGTGATGGACAGAGAGGCCTGGCATGCTGCGGTTCATGGGGTCACAAATAGTCGGACACAACTGAGCAACTGAACTGAACTGATGTAATTCCAATGTGTATTCAAAATTGAGAATGTGAGTTTGAGCAAACTGGAAGATAGTGAAGGAGAGGGAAGCCTGGCATGCCGCAGTCCATGGGGTCGCAAAGAAATGGACACAACTTGGCAACTGAACAACAAACACTTCATAAATTTTTTAAAGCAGAAACCCTGAATTGCATTTTTTAATTCCCATTAGATAAGAGTCTTATGCATAGTAAGCAGTGATTAAAGGGTTGTTGATGATATAAAGATTCCTTTCTGTCCTAGAATTGGATATCACTTCTTTGAAGAAGATTTTCTTGTCCACACACAAAATGAGTTAAAGACTGCTTTATAAGCTATAATAGTCATTGTTATAGTTATAAATGAACTGTATAGTTATAAACTAACTCCAGAAGTTAATATTACACTAGATTGTAATTGTTAGTCTCATGTCACTTTCTTTGAAGTCTGAGTTTTGTTCCTTGTCCATCTCGCACTTACCACAGGAATGACAAAAAGCATCTCTGAATGGATATAGTAGAGCGTGCCCCAGCCTAGATCCTCAAGTTGTTCTAAGGTGTTCTTGCTCTGTAACATAGATGTGCAGTGTGAGCTGCAGGAATTGGAACCCTACATTTCCCAGATAGACAATACATGGAAATTTTCAATGCCTCCTTAATGCTTTTTTCAAAATTGAGACTTTCATCTATCCAAAATGAAACCCTTTGGTAGATGAAAAAAAAATCAAGAATTTAATGGTATTGGCTATTTTGTTATCAATAGTTTTAGAAGTGCAAAAGTCAAACATAGATAATGCAACCAACAGATTATTAGCTCTTAACACAATTTATGTATTTCATTTTGCTTCTCATTTTCTAGCCTATTACTCAACTATAACCATAGTTATTATTATTCTAGTAATTTAAAACATCTTTAAGAAATCTTTTACCTGAGCTACATAACATACTCTTATAAGTCCAACACATTTAAGAACATTCTATAAGTCTCTAAGAATGGAATTGAAATAAACCTAAAATATATAATATTTTAGAATCAGTTGATTTTTAGCACCATGACTCCTTGGTATTTTAGACCTTATAATTTTTTCTCCATAACATGATATGTATATGGAGAGACTGTTTATCCAATTAGGTGTAAAAATAGTTTAGATATTGAAAGAACTGAAAGTTTTACAAATAGCAGTATCTTAACTATCTACCTTATATACCTTTAATCTACTTTAAGACTTTTAATTTTCAGTCATTATTAATAATGATATTAATAAAGTAGAAGTCGGCAGAATAGTAATGCCTTCTGAAAGTCATAAAATTGTATTAACTAGCCAGCTGGCTATTAAATAAGCCATCTGATTTGGTTTTCTTTTTGATAACCCAGGAACTGACTCTTGCCAAAAGCCTGAAATTTTCAGACAGCTAAGAAACTGACTGTATTTAAGACTGAGGTAGGCAGCAAAATACCAGTTTGTTAATTCCAGCAAGAATAGTAATCCCACACAGACCATAAATAATATGGTTTGTGTAATAAATGAATAAAATTGTAGTCAAGTTTCATGTGAAACCAAGAAATAATTAAACGTCTCTTTATTGATTTAATGTGATAAATCACTTCTCAAAGACTTTGTGTCTTTAAGTATGTTCTGTCACCTCATTCTCTTTATGGGAATCAGAAGTTTGCTTGGACACAGGGAGCTCAAATTCCGTGCTTTGTGACAACCTAGAGGTGGGAGGTGGGAGGGAGTTTCGAGAGGGAAAGAGCTGCATATCCCTATGACTGATTCATGTTGATGTATGGCAGAAACCAATATAATATTGTAAAGCAATTATCTTTCAATTAAAAAAATGATTTTTTTAAAAAAAAGCAGTTTACCAGGAGAGCATGGAAACAAAACAGTAGGAGTTAAATATCTCTAGTGTTGAGTTATTATATAAAGTTTAATCTGTCAGTTTGGGAATAGATAAAGTGTTACCAATGAGACTAAGGGCTTCCCTGATAGCTCAGTTGGTAAAGAATCCACCTGCAATGCAGGAAAAATGGGTTTGATTCCTAGATCGGGAAGGTCCTCTGGAGAAGGGATAGACTGCTCACTCCAGTATTCTTGTGCTTCCCCTGTCGCTTAGCTGGTAAAGAATTTTCCTGCAATGCGGGAGACCTGGGTTTGATCCCTGGGTTGGGAAGATCCCATGAAGGGAAAGGCTACCCACTCTAGTATTCTGGCTTGGAGAATTCCATGGATTGTATAGTCCATGGGGTCACAGAGTCAGACACGACTGAATGACTTTCACTTCACCACTTCTAATGAGACTCAGTCTTTTCTGTTAATCCCAGGCCCTTGCTCTTTCTCCATACTTAGAGTATACTTGGGGTAAACCTTAGCAATGAGATCAGAAATAGTTAAAGATCCCTGAAATGCGCTGGCCCAGTCTGTTTCTCCTTTAAACAGTGCTTGGTAACCAATACTATTTCCTTTCTTTTCTGTGTTCTTCTGCTGATCAAGACTTCTGCTAATAACATTTTTTCTTTAACACTTGATAACACATTTGATCAGTTTATTGTCAAGTATGACTAACCAGGGAACATTTCTCTATTGGAGACTGTATATCCAATGTTGATTTTACAGTTTAACTCTTAGAATGCAATCTGCTGTCATTTTTTAGTTTTTGTTGTTGTTGCTGTTGTTTTTGTGTTTTTGAGGGTGGTGGGTCACACTGTAGTTTTAAAGGTAGTGAAATAAACAGCAGTATTTTTTATTGAGTGTCTACTCTGAGCAAAATGCTCTGTAAGTCATTTTTCATGTGGAACATAGTTCATTCTCAAAGTATTATAGGTGGATATTACATCTCACTTTAAAGATGAGTAAACTGAAATAGAGATTAAAGTAAGTCTCACAGCTAGTAAGTAGCAGAATCAGTGTTTTATTTTGTTTGTCTGATTCCACAGCCTTTATTTTTTTTCTACTCTGCTATTATATCTTCACAGAATATATCCAGCATTTAAATACATTTGTCTTTCAAAACTTCTAACACTAAGAACAGCATCACTTAACAGAGATTAGACCCTCTCATTTGGTAGTACATTTTAAATTTAAAAATCAGTGATATATATGAATGAAGTGATGTGGTAGTTAGTTCATACTTTCTTGTCTCCTGTATCAGTGGTATAGAATAAGAATGGATGATTTTGTAAACACTCTTTGTTGAACAAAAATTAGAGTGTTTTTCAAGGTCAAATCAAGTTGTAAATATCAGACATTTTTTTAATTAAAAAATTTAACTCTATTCTGCTTCCATGAAAAATTTAATGAAAAGAAAATATGTCTTATGTTTCACTAAACATATTTGCCATTTATTTTTAACCTCTGATAACATTCTCAATCAGACTCAAGTACAAAAAAAAATCTAAGTGTATTGTCATATAGGCATTAGCTTGTCAAAACAAAACATGTTTATTTATTTTTTCTTTGCTTAGGTATTCTAAGGAAGAAATAAGTCTGAGAATCTACAGCTAAATATTTCATGAAACTGTGGAAATAAAATTGAAATATTTTTTATATTCTTATCATTTTTTTAACTACCTACAAATTTTATATTAGAACTAAAAGCCAAAATTGGGTGATTTGGGGATATGAGAGAGAAAAGTCTTTAAATATTTGAGGATTAACAGTGATTGTAAAATTTCTTCAATTCTTAATAAGCTTTAAACAAATATCAAACTTTTTGTTCTGTGACCTGAGGTTTGCCAATAACCAATATTCCTACATTTTACAATAATCTTACTTTTAAGGCAGTTTTTTTAATGACAGTCATTCATTTACTTTGTTTATTTTTTGGTGAAAAAATTTTTAGTTATTTCCCTTCTTTTAACTGCCAACAGGATTTGCTATTCATGGATGTTCTGTCTTCAATAAGGTCTATCAACGTGTAAAATGAGATGGGTATTTTTCTTTCCTTTAAAATGGAATGGTCTTTCATTATGCAGTGTTCTTAGGTGAATTCTCTTGTTTAAGAAGCCAGAATACAAGAGAGTGCTATATTAGTGTATTATTCTCACAACAAACAAGCACTGTTCTGCTGCTACCTGCTTGGCCATTGTTTCTGATTGTGTGTGCTTTGCAGTGGTATTTGGATGGTTTCCTGCTCTCTGCCAGCACAAAAAGGCATTTCTGTTACAATGGCCCCTAACCACACAATGACGGCATTAAGGATTTATGTGGAGGTTTCATTACTTTCTCCTCTTTTGTTCCTTCCAGGATGTCTTCCAAGCGACCAGCCTCTCCGTATGGGGAAGCAGATGGAGAGGTAGCCATGGTGACAAGCAGACAGAAAGTGGAAGAAGAGGAGAGTGACGGGCTCCCAGCCTTTCACCTTCCCTTGCATGTGAGTTTTCCCAACAAGCCTCACTCTGAGGAATTTCAGCCAGTTTCTCTGCTGACGCAAGAGACTTGTGGCCATAGGACTCCCACTTCTCAGCACAACACAATGGTAGGTTTCTCGTGGTCTGTTGTGCCTACACTCACTTTGTGACCAATCTGCTCCTCTAGTAGTTTGGCTTCAGTCCTGTGCTTTGTAATTATCATCTACTTAATAGTCACCCACAAGATTCACTCCTAACATCTTAGAATTCTTTACAAGTACATTGATTCCAGCAGGGAGTATACTTAAACTGTTTTTGTTTTGTTTTGTTTTTGTTTTTCAAGAATTCTGCTTTTGAGACACTCCCAACTTAATTAGTGGAAAAACATAATCTAAGAATAATATTAACACATTTAAAATTAGTCCTCAAGAAAGTTAGATGATATCTTTATATTTCTAATAAAGAGTAATAAAACTCTAATAGTTTTTCCAGAAAGAGCTATAGCATTGTTTGAGCATTTCCACCATGATAAATCAGTTTTTTTTTTTTTTCAACTTTTGCTTCCCTCAGATTGGGTGCCAATATTTCTTACAGTATTGAGAATATTACAGAAGTGCATGTTTCATAGAGACAATACATTTCTGCTGTAACTGCACTAATTCCTAACTCAGTTCCATTCACTCTGTTGCTTTGATAATTCAGTAATTCCCTTGTACATCCTATTCTAGAATTTGAAGCTCTGGATAATTTATCTGGCCCCTGCTCCTGGGGGCTGGATCACCACAGAAGATTAGGAAACCATGATTTCACAGATGAGAGGGAGAAGACAGCATAGTATCTTTGGCTGAAGCTTAAACAGAAGACCCACACACAAATAAATAAGGCCTTTAGGTTCTTCTTAGGAACTTAAATGCGCAAAAACAGCATGCTGGCAAGGTAGCCTGGCACTTAGCTGCCAGTCAGGCCACCCTTGCCTTTTCAACATGACTTCTTGTGTGGGTATCACATTTTTTGTGGCCCCTATTCTTCTCCTTCAAGGATGCCAGTGCTGTTAGTTTGAACCAAGTCACACCAACAAAAATATTTCTTCATACATTCTCATATCTTTAAAGGAAAAGGCTCTGATTCTGTTAAATATTTATTTATTTATTTATTGCAGATGGGGGGACTTCTCTAGGAAATGATTACACATCATAAATGTGTTTGGTACCGAAATACACCCACTTGTTTATGTCATTGAATTACTGGAAATAGAATGAAACCAACAAAAAGAATCAGATTATCTTATAATATCTGTGAAATAAACTCTGTCCTTTGATAATTCACATTAGATTTAAATACTTCCATTCAAATTTTAAGCCTCAAAGGCAGAATTTTTCTGAGTATTTTTGACTGTGTGCCAAAATTTTCTTACCAAGAAGAATGTTTTAGCTAACTCTTATATAGTACTCTTACAGGTGTGTTGTTTCAAGCACAGGATATATATTAACTCATTTAACCATCACAATAATTCAATGAGGTGTTATCATTAATCCCATTTTACAGGTGAGGGGGAAACTGAGGCACAGTGAGTCTAAATAGTTTGCTCCAGATCACAGCTAGTAAGTTGGAGAACCAGAGTTTACCCAGATGGTCTGGCTTTGGATTTCATGCTTTTAAATTTTATAAGCTCTTCACAATTATGCACACACATTTAATATTCTGATTATCTCTTATTTGTCAAGTAAAATCATACTATCCAGAAGTCCCCCTTCTTTCCCCTCTACTATGAGGTCATGTTAGTAATGATGTGCAATGATATAACTTCTTGGCCTCCTTCACAAAGGTTAAAACTAGAAAAAGAAAGCGGGAAAATGATAGGAAGCAGCCCAACAGGGTAGAGAGATCAGAGTCCCCATTTGACATTGCATCAGTGCTCATGCTTTTCTCCCTCTCAGTATGTTGATCATTGCCTTCTTTCAGGGAATTTCATGTGGGGAGTGCTTCTTGGTTTGGTTTTCCTGTAATACTGCTGTAAACATAAACACACAAATTTAAAGGAGTGGCTGTAAATAATTATTGCTAGAAGAAAGGGGAAACTGTCTGAAGTACACTCAAGGATGGATACGAGAAAAGTATGTGAAATTGTTAACACACACTGTAGTTGGCACAAGTGGACACTACAGTGCCGGATGTTAATGAAAATGGAATCCAGTTTGTAATGGAGAATACAGTCAAACTAAGTCAAACCTATGAACTACCTTCTTTGTACCAAGTTTTTGTTGTCCACTATGGAAATAATTTTCATAAGGCATGACTCCTTTCCTCAAGCAACTTTACCCAGGAGAGAAATTCTTAACTAGGGTCTGTGGCTTTCCTGAAGATAAATGGAGACTTCTCTGTGTGTACACATGTGAGTAGGGTTATGGTTTTAATCAGATTCTCAAGTAGATCTGAAGCTCCCAGAGTTTAAGATCTGCTGTACTTGATGTTAATACAGTGTGCATTCAAATGATTTAACTTAATTTTAGTAACATCAACACTGATATTTTCTTTTACTGTATATATCTCCTTGGTTTCTAAATTTGTTCCTGCCTCAAAAATTTCTTGATTTCTTTTATATGATCTCAAATTTCCAGCCTCTCCTCTTTCCCATCTTCCTTTCAACTTCCACTAGACTTGTTTCCCTGAGAAAAGAGTTGGATTATTTATCCCACTTTGGAAACTAATGTATGTCCTTGTTGCCTATGAGATTTAGTCTACAACTCTCTTCTTCGCATAAAGGCTCTATATAGACTGGCACCAAAATATGTGTTTTGTCTCCTCTTTGGCCACATCCTGCCAAAGACCCAGTGCTTCAGTCTTGTGAAGGTTTTCATGAATGTTCATAAACGTACCAGGTGACCTCTAATGACACAAACTTATTCTTTCTACCTGGAAAATTCTTCTTATTTTACTTTCCTGGTAAATTGTGTTTCTCCCACAAGACTGAATTAAAAATTGCTTCTTTTTAGATGCTCTCCCTGACTTCCCAAGGCAGAATGGTTGCTGTTCTTTATCCATGATACATGTTTATATCTTTTCTCATGGTCTGTGTTATAATTTATGTATCTACATGTCTGCCTTTCTATGCACTGTACTTCTCCTTGAAGGCACTGCTGCTGCTGCTAAGTCACTTCAGTCGTGTCCGACTCTGTGCGACCCCATAGATGGCAGCCCACCAGGCTCCCTCGTCCCTGGGATTCTCCAGGCAAGAACACTGCAGTGGGTTGCCATTTCCTTCTCCAATGCACGAAAGTGAAAAGGGAAAGTGAAGTCGATCAGTCGTGTCCGACTCTTAGCGACCCCATGGACTGCAGCCTACCAGGCTACTCTGCCCATGGGATTTCCCAAGCAAGAGTCCTGGAGTGGGTTGCCATTGCCTTCTCCCCCTTGAAGGCACAGTTATATATATATACACACACACATGTTATATATAGTTGTATTTCTGATACCCAGTATATAATAGATACTCAATTTATGAGTACTGATTAAACAGAAAATTTTATATGGATGATTAAATAGGAAATATGTTTTGAGCAAAGATGTTAAGCCATTATTCATGGTGAATATGCTGATTTTCTAAAAATTTTAGAGCTAAAGTAGAATATACTAATGTAGTACAGAAAGTATGCTATAATAGCCATGATATATTCAGCTGTTAAGATATAATTTTACCCGGTTCTCAAAATGATTAAATACATTCATAGAATTGTTATTCAACACAAAATTCTTTATTTTTTTTCTGAATACTAGGCCACTGTCATATTCATGTAAGTCCTTTTATTTCAATAGTAACATACATTATTTTTTTCCTGTTCAGTATCTTTGAAAACAGAGGGAATGTTTCGTTATCTTTGTATAATAGAGTTGAATTTAAGGAAACCAAAAAAACAGGTTACCAGATTTCATTGCTGGTTTATATGTGACATTTATACTCCATTCTTTAATAAAAAAGAGAGATGTTGAGAGGTCTACATTTTGTTTTGCCTACATAGTTTAGAGACAAAGTAAAACTTCTGAGTAATCCCTTTAATGCCACTTTGAAGTTACAGAGAAATGCTTTCAGTATAAAATGTAGGTTGGAAAATATTTCCTGAGATAGAAGTTCTGTACACCTCATGACTGCTGCCATATATTGAATTTGGGGAATTAGGATCTTGTGTTCATATTCCAGGTATGCAAGTGTTAAGGTTTGAAATGGGTCAGATAAAGATGGAATTCTTCCTTTCTGAAGTTGTGGTTTTTTGCCTTGATATTTTGGAGAAATAAGCTAAATGGCTAACTAAGACTAACTCCCCAAACATTTATAACTGTTATAAATACTACAAGTCCTGTTCTTGGGGAGTTTTACTTACTGTTCAGAATAATATTATACTATAATAATATATATAATTATAATAATATCACATAGGTATAAAATACTGTCAGATTTCTAGTCAATATAAGATTGAGATACATAATTATAAATATAAAACAAACTGATTCTGTTGGTCCTTCTCTGAAGTTCTCATAATCTTGTCAAGAACCCCCATATAATCTTCAAAAAGGTAAAAGACAAGGTTGGCAAGTCTGTTTATGACATGAGTGGAAAGGCAGTTGTGGGCTTTATGTTTATGAAGGATGAACTTTCTTGTAGCCTCTGCCTGTTTTTTTTTTTTTTTTTTTTTTCTTTTTGACATGAGTTTGGAGGCTGTGACTTCAGATTTTCAGAAACAAGCAAGAGACACTATAATTTCTGGCTCATTTTTAATGATAGTTCTGACATAGGTAGACTTATTTCATAATGCAAAGCACTATCCAGAACATGTCCTTATGTCAGTCAACATGATTATGAGCACACGAGGGAAACAGAGTAAATCTGAAGGGAAATCAAGTAGCAGCGTGAGAGGCAGCCAGGGTACTCGGTGGTGGCCATGCTGGTATTCATTTTATCTGGTTACATGCTACTTCTGCTGCTTAGATGGTTGTTATGGTGTCAAAAGGGATGTGAAATGGAAGGCTTGACCACCTGTGCTTACTGAATAACCAATTGTCTTTTTTTCCCCTATAAAATGTTTCCTCTTACCTCAGACAAACTCTCTTTTGATTTAAGTTCCTCTTGAGTTGAGTGAACAGTTTTGTACGACTGCAGAGTGGGGATACACTGCTGCTTCCTTCCCAAGATTGATTTTTAAAGTATACAGTTACTTAAGAATACAGTTTTTAAAAAACTAATTTGAATTGTTCTCTCAATAAATAACTGAATTTCATATGAAGTATATACTATATTTGCATATAATTGTTTGAACATATAAAGACCCAGTGGATTTGTAAGCATGATGCTATAATATACTCTCTTATCTCATGAATTGCTTATATTAATAAGATTTTCCTGGAATTGTTAAAGAACTTTGCATATATGATGTGCTGATTAGGTTTAGTAATTGGATGTATCTTAATGTATTTAAGCATGCAGAGACACTAGTTATCATAAAGTAACATTCGGTTTGCATCGGTTTCTTCCTGAAGTCCAGCAGCAGAATAAAAAGGTATTTTTTTAAACTGATCTTCTATAGAAGTAGGACATATAACTGAGAACCAAGCATGAAATTATAGCAAAGCTCCAGTGTATGAAATGCAACCTTTAACACTTATACACTGAAAGGATTCATTCAGTGCCCATGACAGAGAGAGACTTTTACTTGCTCAGGCTCACTGTCAACTCTTGGGATCTTTTATTTACCCAATATAATTTTAATTGCTATATGATAGCTGTGTCTTGAAATACCCTTTGTATAAATTTTGCTTACAATCTGACAGTTGTTAGTAATGCATTTTCGATGTTTGACTAGGATAATTTTATGTGTGAAGTACTGTTCAGAAAACTTGAGAAGGAAAAGAGAAAACTACATGTGTTATTTAAAAATAAGTCACAGAATAGGACCTTAATTATGGTATGGTAAAGATTCCTATTTTTATATGGTGGTTTTTATAAGCTTTTAAATTCTGGTTACCTTTGTGCATCAAACTAGCATAAGTTATTGTGATGGTATAATGCATACTGTTGTTAACACTAGTACAATTATTTTGCCAGTTCTAATAATGAGAATTTCATTGTTTAGAAAGAGCATTCTCCTACATTCTAAACAAAAGTGTAATTACTTTTGAATGATGTGGAATGTGCTTAGTTTAATAGCATGGAGAATAGATTCAGAAAGATTCAGATAAAGTAAGCTTGGAAGCCATATGTGCAGTGTATCAGTAAAAAATTATGAGAGTAGGCAGTATAAATCTACACACACACACACACACCCGATTTCACACACTTTTATCTATAACTGTTGCTTCTGTAAGAGATAGGCTTGCTTATCTAAACAAGGCCAATTCATTTGAAACAAGGTGAAAATGATGACAAGTTTGTATTTGTTTTTTATGCTAAATTGATGTTTATCATACAATGAAATTACATTGTTTTGAACATTATTCTGTAAATGTTGTCAGAAAATACCACACAAAGGAATTTATTTAGATAAAATGTAGACTTGTATTTGAATGTAAGTGGTTCAATCTTTATATTTCCATTGTTTCGGAAAACTACCCTCAGGCTAGAAGGACTCTGTGTGTGTGTGTGTGTGTGTGTGTGTGTGTGTGTGTGTGTGTGTACACGCACGTGTGCTCAGTTGTGTCTGACTCTGCAATTCCATGGACTTAGCCTGCCAGGCTCCACTGTCCATGGGATTTTCCAAGCAAGAATACTGGAGTGGGTTGCTATTTCCATCACCAGAGGATCTTTCCAACACAGGGATCAATGCTGTGTCTCTTGCATCTCCTGTGTTGGGAGGTGACTTTTTTTTTTTTTTTTTACCAGTAGTGCCACCTGAGAGGCACTACTAGAAGGTGTAGTATTGCCCTTTCCTAGAAGGAATGATGACATATGGAAACCAATTAGTTGGGATCTGTCAAACTCATCTGTTAAGTTGGGCAGTAGATCTGGTTGTGTCCTATTACCACACAACTCCTTTCCATCCAGGCGTGAGAGCATCTAACATGAGATGGAGAAAACCTTGATTCATGTGATGTCCACAGTATTTGAAGTACTACTGTTGAGTTTAAAGTTAACCAGGCTTTGAGAAATGGATGTATTCTTACATACCAAAAAGCACTATGTGTATTGCCAGATAGTTCAGGACTCTTTTTTTAAAATTAATTTATTTATTTTAATTGGAGGCTAATTACTTTACAATATTGTAGTGTTTTTTGCCATACATCAACATGAATCAGCCACAGGAGTTCAGGACTCTTAATGAGGATCCACCGTGACCTTCTTCACAGAGTGCTATGCAGTGACAGGGGAATAAGTAAGAACTTCTAATGCTGTGGTAATGGGGCAAAATGTGTTTGCTTAAGAAGATCTGGTCTAATGGAATTTAATTGCTCTCATTTAATAGCGGTGTTGTGAAAAGATTCATCTCAGATATATACAATGGATACCTATCAGCAGAGATGCAGAAATGAATAAGAATTAGTCTTTTTTCCTCATGTGGCATTTTGTATAGTATGGGGGTAAGATGAGCACAAAAGTCATCAGATTGTAATATAAAATATTAGAACCCTGATACAGGCTAAAAGGTGCTAAGCAGATTCACAGTTGAACTAATACTCATCTATGGGGATCAGAAACATATTAATATGAAATTGTCCCATGAGAAAATTACTAGATGCCAGGATATTAAAAATATATGCACATTGGATCATTACTATTAATGCAAAGTCTTTATTTTATAATTTTGCATTGTTTTGTTTTTGCTTAAATATCTTATTCCCAGAAGAGATAACTAAGTAAGAAAAAAAGAGGAAATACATATGAAAGACAAAGTGCCCTGTAAAAGGTCTTATATAAAATATAACGTTAGTAAAATATATGCCTCATTTTAATAGGAATAAAAACAACTACTTTAGTTATTAGTATTCTGAATATTTCCTTTCTTTAATCTGGATAACCACCTTGAATGAAAATGGAAATGAAGTGGAAAGAATGGTGGAATATTTGACTAGGATGCTAGAAACAGCATGGATACTAGGAAGCAGTGTTGGAGACAAACTTGAATGGGGCTCCTGATTTTTGTGGAAGGGATAGGTGTTCATCTTTATCCCATTCATTATTCTTGTCTATCTGAAAAAATAGTCACAATCTAAACATTGAGAGTTATTTGGTAGAAATTTTTAGGACTTCAAACCTGAGAGACAGCATCTCAAGTAACCCTGGGAGAACTGCTCCAATGAGACACAGGGGGGAGAGTCAGATTTATAGAAGTTTTGCATCAAGGGGAAAGGTAGTCTGAACGTCAGAAGATTACTGTTAATTAAAGAAGAGCAGATATCTCCAGTTAAGGAATTTAGCGCTTTTCTAGGTATGGGAAGATGTTAAGAGTCTGGGCCCACTGAAATCATTCCTTTCATATACATCTCGGCTCTCTGGGGCCGAAGTCCTGTATTTTTACGCCTCCCACCCACCCCTGCTCTTAAGTGTTCATCATAGGGAGCGGCTGCAGCTTAATGGCTGCCAGATTGCAGGTATTGTTCTCTTTCCTGGTGCCCTCTAGGCTCAGAAATTCATGTTCGGAAGGCAAGAATCACTAGTGGCTGTGGCATCCTTGTTTATTCATATGGCAGGAAATACTCCATTTCTCATCCTCATACCTGCATGATGGGACGATTTGTATTTGGAAGTTAAAAATAAAAGTTCAGGAACCAACCTTTATTCTTTTTCTCAGATCTTTCTTATAAATTTTATCTCATTTTTCTTCCTTTGATCCTTTTCATTTGCTCCTCTTCTTCCTCTCTCTTTCAATTTACTTCTGTCAGAAAACATTCTTAATGGACCTACTTGTGGATCTCAAAGGAGCCATTATAGAGAACGGAGAATCAGCACCATTGTGCTCTGATACGCACTTCCTTCTTAGTTACATATACTGCCTCTTGGGGGATTGCCAAACCTTCCCGCAGTTAGGCTCGTCACTGTATAGAGATCAACTGGTTCTATGATAAAGTTTTCACTGATTTTTTTTTTTTTTAACAAAGACTGTGTAGTTAGATTTTAACAAAACTATATATTTCTTCAGTTTATTCAGGGATTATGTTCTTCTAACTTTTCATGATGCACTGTTGATAGTAGTGATCATTTCATTTTTAATATCCTAACATGGCAAACAAAAGAGCCTTATATTGATTTGCAAATTAGTTTTTGAAATTGTACTTATCAGTGAATCCAAGTGTCTGGGACATAGTGCTTTAGTGGATGTCTAAGTGCTTTGTGTGCCTATGACAAAGTTTCATTTTAAACTATTTGACAACTTCTGTTACTGTTTTCATTCAGTTCTTTAATATTGCTTTAACTCAATTAATTGTTTTTGTCTTCATATTTATTTCCAAAATTTGATATTTTTATAGAGACTGCTAAAAATGAGAAATAGGAATGGAGACCATTTTATGTAATTAGAAAGCAATTTTGATGTTTGCATCACTATATTAACTTAATGTAAGTCATAATAGTGATGAGTTTGTCATTATTTCTTATTTTATATTAATACTTGGAAAGGACAGTTATTTAAGATAATGCAAAATAAACTAGAATTCTGCAGTACTGGTGCCTGAAGTTTTAAGAATTAGAATGAAATCTACAAGACTCAGTAGCTAACTTGCTAATGAGACCTCAAAATATTTCAGATAATACTTAAACCATGCTTCCTCTTGGCTATGTTAGTTAGGTACAATGATCTATTGTACCTAAGAAGGTAAAGTAATCTTTGTATAGCAGTCTCTTTAAAAAGCACAACCATTAGCACTTAATTTGGATCTTAAGAAAGTAAAGTCATAAAAATAATATAAGGTAGTATTGAACTTTCATGGCAATTCCCTTTTCTCACATAGTTTGACAATTAGGCTCACATAGGTTCTCTTTTAAAAGTTTCAACAAATATCTTGATTTGGGGGTGTTAACTTAAAAATACAAAGAAATCATATAGTATAGAAAATCTAATGAGAAGACGTGGGACAGTTACAAGAGAAATGATTCTTTGAGAAATGACAATCTGAATTAAAAATGCTTAGAACATTAATGCTGCATTAGATAAATTTAAAAGCATTAAATGTATTTAAATTCTCTATTTCTCCTATAAATTCTGAGATGCCATAATTTATACTAGCATTAAAACTGAATTCATGGTAGCAGTTCATTTTGCTACCATTTTTGACCACTGTGTGCCATTTCCCCCCCATTTCTTGTTCTAGAAAGTAAATTTTATGTTTTTCTCTATTCTGCTAGATAAGGAGAGAATGTTCTTTCTTATTTGAAATGAGAAATAAATATAAAGCTAACTTAGGTTGACAATTGTAATCAGTCTCTTTGGTTATATATATTCTTTGTACAAAGGCAAAATGGTTTCAAAGTTTCTCCCCATACACCGTTTTGAGGAATGATCCATGTGAGTAAGATGAGGTGTGAATGTAAGTAGAGCAGCCTTGGCCGGCTCTGTGACACTGACCTCACATGATAAAGTAAATGAACACAAGTGACTGGATTTTGTGTCTTATTTAGTCAAGGCTGAGTCTGTGGCAGCAGAGCAAACAATGTTATCATTATATAGAGAAGCAGTGTTTACTTCAGTGTCTCTTCTTAGCTCTTAAAAATCTAGCCTGACTCCAGATAAAACAGTTAATCTTTTGGTGCATGTCCCTAAGCAAGAAAATAACATTCTAAGGGTTAATAAAACTTTTTAAAATGGAGGTAAGATATGAAAAAGGAATATAATCACAAAGCTACCATTAAGTAGCTTTGTACAAAGTATGTACAAACACAGAATATGTATCGTGTACATATAAAATATGTACCATGTAAAAAGACAACAGAAAACAAGTTAGAATAATGGTGTTCCACTTAATAAAGTACTAAGGTCTGTAACCAGCTCTCTTGCCACTTCTAGACCCTTCCCTCTATGTAAGTGTACGTCTTGGAAACAGGAGCTAGCTGTGCTATTACAAGGATCCATCATCAGGCTTTGTGGCGGTGACTGGCATGCTTTGCACACTTGGGACGCAGGACTCAGACTCAGAGAGCACACTTGTGTATCTGAGATTCTGATTTCCCTAGGGTTATCAGTGGAATATAAGAAGCAACTGTGAAAGTCTTGTGTGAATATATTTTACAGCCTATCTTTAGTCTGATCTTTGCAACCCAGATATGGAAGATTTCAAACAGTCGACACTCTTTAGAATATGGCATTCAATAATTAATAATAATAGGAATGTATAGTGTTTCACTGTTTTCTTTGTACCAACCACCCTGTGTTTATTATCTTAGTCAATTTTGTCAAACCAGTGAGTTCAGCAACTGTGATTTTTTTTTTCCCCATTGTACAGGCAGATAGCTGTCTTAGAGAAAGGGATTTGCCAAATATATATAAGGGGTATAATTTGGATTTGTGACATCAGAACTTAGTATCTGTGCTCACTGCTTTTCCATTCATACAAACATTAAAATATTTTTTTCATAGTTTATCAGAATATATAATTTTAGAAGCTTTTAGAAATACTTGTAGTAAATGCAGGTGAAACAGCTGTTGCTTGATTATTATACCTTAACTCAGAGATAACTTGATTTTTAAGTTTTTTTAAAGCTGGATTTAAATAGACCAACAGGTTTAACTATTTCAGAATGTGAATTTGAAGTTCTACATTGGCTATTGGGCAATATGTGAAACTTCAGATGATTATTTAATTACAATAGCATCTTATTTTGAGGATATTGGTAATATTTAGAAGTCAGTTCACATAAAGCACTCTGGTACTTGGAATGTAGCAGGAGCTTAGTAAATCTTAGTTATTAGCTAAAGTGACTAAGGAATGTTTAAGTTCTTTGATCTCAGAGAAAAATGGCACATTGTATTAAATGTCAGTTGCTTTAAGTTCCTGTAAATTTAAGAAACTTACAAGAAAACCCTAAGTTAAGGAAAACTACTTTAGAAATGAGAAATCCAATAGAAATCTCAAGCTCTTGTGATTAAAAAGTTTCTTTTACTTATTTTTTTTGTAATTTGTAAAGGAGACGATTCATTCAATCTGAGATACTGTCCCTCAGTCAAATACTTTCAACAGATTTCATTTGTCACATATATTGTTCATTGGCAGTTTACATTTTTGCTTAATGTTATTTAAGGCTATTCATCAACTGCAAACACCACTGCAATAGAAAGCTACATAAGCCAAGTCAGAACTGTTTTGACACGATGATGAGATAAAGAATGAGGTGGTAAAGCACCTACACTCTCCCTTAGAAAGAGTGTGGGTTCGAATCATAATCCCGTGTTTTGTGATGTGTGTGACCTTGTCTTCGTTTTGTGGCATCTCATGTATCTTTGTTTTCTCATCTAAAGCTGGGGATGATAGTAGAACCTTCTAATATATAGAGGAGTGTAAGGATTAAATGGGCTTCCCTTGTAGCTCAGTCAGTAAAGAATTTGTGTGCAGTGCAGGAGACCCGGGTTCAATCCCTGGGTTGGGAAAATCCCCTGGAGAAGGAAATGGCAACCCACTCCAGTATCTTTGCCTGGAAAATCTCATGGACAGAGGAACCTGGTGGATTGCAGTCCATGGGGTCACAAAGAGTCGGGCACGACTGAGCGACTAACACACACACACACACAAGGATTAAATAGGGCTTCCTGGTGGCTCAGTTGGTAAAGATCTGCTTGCAGTGCAAGAGGCACAGGTTTGATCCCTGGATGAGGAAGATCCCCTGGAGAAGGGAATGGCAACCCACTCCTATTCTTGCCCAGAGAATTCCATGGACAGAGGAGCTGGGCGGGCTGAAGTCCATGGGGTCACAAGGAATCAGACATGACTGAGTGACTAAAACAAGAATTAAATAGCACAATTCTCATAACTGGCCTTGAACCATGCCTGTCGCTTAGGAAGAACTTAATAGATGTTTTATTTATTGAATAGTTTTCATGCTATTGGCTAATTACTGTTAATTACCAGGACAAAACATTGTATTCTTTTAGTCTCCCAATAATCATGCTTTCCTTTTAGTAACCTGGAGGAATATTACCAACATTCCCCTCCCCATTTAAGTGGTTCAGTAGTCTTACCACTTAGCTCTGTCAGTATCTTTGGATGTAATTTATCTTGAAAATGAAATGAAAACTCTTATTAAAGGAGAAATGGTTCCCATGGGTAAAAGGTCTGTCTTATTCAGTTCTATATACCCTAGAGTCACACAGTGGCTGACCCACAGCAAGTATCTCAAAATAGTTACATGAATGAATGAATGTCTCCAAAACCTTTGTTCAGAGAAGACGTTCTGAGTGCAACTTTCCTTATCTACATGTTGAAATAACAATACTTAGTGAGAGTTGATATAATGGTTAAATAAAGTAATTACCTGGCACAGTGTTTGTCATATCATGAATATTCAGTTAATGTGAGCTCCCTTTTTAAGCCTTCTAATTCTTTCAACCCATTTACTCTCCAAAGAGTGATAGAAGTCAAAGCATTTCTTCTGTAGCTTTATAATAATAACCTCTCTCCAAATAGTTTACCAGAGGGAAGTAACATCAAGAGAAAACAAAACAACAAAAATATTTTGTAACAAAGTATTTTAAAAGTTGCTTCAGTTTTCTTGTATGGACATACTAAAGGCTACATGATGATTTTCTTTTAGGACACAATTAATGAAATTTATTACTATAGTTTTATTATTATGTTCACTTTTGATTTTTAAGTTTCAGGACATTAAAAAATTTCTATTTGATTTCAGGGATTTAGATTTTTATTAGTATTATATTTATTGATCATTTAGTCCTTTCTTCTCTCATTTCTGTTTGTCTATAAGAGTAGCTTGAGCTGATATAAAAAGGGTATGATATGGATAAGAGGCACAATACAAATGAATTTTGGAATGTAACAGTTCAACCTGTCAGAATTTGGACATCTGTTAAAAAACAAAATTCAACTGAGTAGATTTTAAAGATCTCATTGCCTTTATTCAATGGTTAATGAATTGGACACCATCCTATGTAGCAGATAGAAGGGGCTCTGAAGACCTGGACAAAATGAAAGACTTTCATAGGCCAAAGGGAGTGGGACAAGGAAGTGATACTTGCGAAAAAGCAGATTGGTTATGACAAGGTCACTTTGCTTTAGGGGATGACAGTGCCCTAACAGGCAAATTGCCTCACAGTGATTCCTGATTGACTGGTTCAAGATTCCATTTCTGGGAGAGTCCCAAACTGTAATGAAGTTAACACAGTTTGGTGACATGAGGCTTAGCATAAGTCACTCCATTTGGGGCCTGTTGTCTTGCTTTTAACACATCTAAAGCCAACACACCTAGCCGTAGTATGTGTTTCTCCAGGTCTTAATTCTTGTCAGTTGAACATATATTTCTGCCCTTTCTTTATTGGATAAAACTGACTTGCCACTTTCCCAGTGTGTTTCATGTGATCTTTAAATTTCCTATATATAAATTCTTCCTCTTCTCTTATGTCCTGTTCACTGAGTCTATAATTATTTTTGTTTTACATAGATAAAAACATGGTTTTCCCCATTTTTTACATATGGTGTTTTGACTTCATGCAGAGAGAACTACACAGATGACACGTTTAAAAACTCCGTATTTTACTCAGTTTTACCTTCTTATGTTCCATAACCTTGAATATCTCCAAACTGTCCTTACCTAAAACACTTTATAGTGTTATTACTAGATTTATACCAGTAAAGATACATCAGCTTTCTTAGGGATAATCTTTAAGCAGACCTTAGTAAGACAAGCTTTGAAAACTATCATTCCTAGGAAAGTAAATCTCGAATCATGAAACATCAGTTTAATCTCTCCCCTTGACAACTTAACACGACAGATTGAAATATAAAAGCCGATGCAAGTGGGATCAGTGGATTATCTAAGTCCCTGAACATCTTCTCTTAAACTGGGGACTTGACAGAGTGGTTGTGAGAGGGGTGTGTCTTGTGTGTCCCTTGTCATGTTCAGAGCATTAAGTCTTCAGAGATTAGTGCTGAGTGGATGTGTTCTACCTGGACATGAAGCAGGGAGAAGAAAATTCGGAGGGAGTGAAAGAGAAAAGGGGGGGCTACAGGAAGAGAGGGAGAGAGAGATTTACATGTGAGAACTCAGGGGGCTTTGTCATGGCAATTGTATAAAGTGATATACAGTGCAAATCGACTTGAGCATGTCCCCGGGTAGCAGGCGGTTTACAGCCTCCACGAGCTGAGATTACTGCTTTATCTTGTCATACTAAATTAGCATGGCATCACACTGTTAAACAGTGGTGACCTCTTCATCTGGGGAAATTGCTGCCTAGAAGAGAGATGGTATTTAAGACACTCTCTCTCTCTCTCTCCCTCCCCCTCTCTCTCTCTTCCCTTATACCCTTAGAGCAATTTGGGGTTAGACTCTAGCCATTTAAAAATTCTAATAGAAAAGAAATTTTGTATAAAGTTGACAATAGATAAGATACAATTATGTCAAATGGCCACTTTACATAAAATAATAGATTTCATTAAAAAATGACATTTCATCTTTATACACTGGCATTAAGAGTGTGTTTTTTATTTTAATCCCTTTTTATTCTACAAATAGTCTATTTATGTAAGAGTTATTTTTTATATAATACTTTCCAGAAGAATTGATTGGTGATGAAGAGGTAGGGGGAAATAAGGCTCAGATACTAGTTCTTCCACTCGTTATGGGGATCGCTCAAGAGAACCAGCAAGTGAACCATGCCTTAAATGGAAGTACCCAGGTTATTTCTTCTTCTAGAGCTTACCTGGCACTGCTTCAGTCTTCAGGTTCTTTTTAATTTCTCTTTTAAAAGAAGTGAGAGAGAGAGAAAGTCAAAAGATTAATTTGCCTCATTCTCCTGCCAGACTGCAACTGCACCTTTCATATGTTTTATAAGTTCTAGATATAAATAATACTCTTTTTTCTCTGTCTTAAAATGTTGATAAATTAACCAAAATTGAGTACATATTTTTCTGTGCTTGGTTTATGCTCTTGGAATTTGAATCAAAGGAAGGGATAATGTAAAGATTCAAAATGCCGTAAGTGTTTATTCCTATATGTCCCCAGCTGAAAACTCTTCATCCCTAAAGTATAGCCCTGTGAATTGCTTCCTCACTAACCTCTAGAGCTAGTGTTTTAAATCTGATGTTAAATCACTTTGAGGACTGCAGTGTGAGCTTTATGGAATCTGTGAAGCCCTTGAAATTGTGTGATAGATATACTTACACATTTTTCTAGAGAGTGTTCACAGCTTCCCCCAGTGGGCCTTAGCCACCAAAATAGATAATTACTTTCCTATAGTGTAAGCCTGTCTTAGGGCATTACTGGGGTGCATCCTCACACTGGGGCTATATATATGGCATAAGATACTGACATGTAGACACAGTAATTGGAAGTGCTTTCACCAAGTCTGCCTTGGAGACTTCACTGGGCTGCCATGCTGGAAGTAGTCCTGTAGTTCATAGGCTGCTCTTGACCACTTAAAACTGTCCCTCTTAACATCTTTTTGTTTTTTAGTTTTGCTTTTGCAGATGGTAGAGTCTGCCTGCAGTGCAGGAGACTCACATTTGACCCCTGAGTCCAGAAGATCCCCTGGAGAAGGAAATGGCAACCCACTCCAGTATTCTTGCCTGGAAAACCCCATGGACAGAGGAGCCTGGCAGGCTACAGTCCATGGGGTCACAAAGACTTAGCGACTTTACTTTACTTCACTTTCACTAACATCCTTTCTCTTGGTCAATTATTTTGAGCCATAGATTGGCTTTAATTCTAGTATAAGGATGTGTTTCCGTTCTCCGGTGCCACGAATTCAAAGTCCAGACAAGGAAACACACAGTTATTTAGCTTACAAGTGATGTGGAACAGAGGTAGTGTGTGTGTGTGTGTGTGTGTGTGTTTTATTTTTTCTTGGTAAATTGCTATCTTCTGCTTGCTACCTAACTATGAAAAAGAAAACACACAAATTTAGGGGATAATTTGACTAGTTAAATCCTTCCTACCCCCTGATACCATACTGTTTGAATAGCATAGGGTGTTTAATGTCAAGAAAGTTTGCATTGTCATAAACATGGTGTTTTTCAATGAAAAGAAAATGACAAAACATTCTTAAGTTGCTGTAGTAATGCTCTATATTGTTATAGAGGTGACTTCTGAACACAGTTATTTCTTCCTTCTCCTCCCTGTTGATAATTTTTTCTTCCCTAATATATTTTCTTGTCAGATTAGATGCATTAGCAGCTTTTCTACTTAAGCGAGAAAGTCACCTGTTAGCCCCCCGCTCTTATGTTTAACTATTTCTAACATTGAGAATTATTTTTTCGTTGTTAAGTTCAGGACTTAGAGGTAAATTGATATGGTTTCACCAAAATTTTTTACATTAAGTAATTAATTTTATTTTTAAAATGTTTGCTCTGCTGGGTCTTTGTTGCTTTTCATGGGCTTTCTCTAGTTGAGAATGGAGGCTGCTCTTCGTTGTGGTGGGCAGCCTTCTCACTGAAGTGACCTCTCTTGTTGCAGAGCACAGCCTCTAGGTGCAGGGCTTCAGTAGTTGCGGTGCATGGGTTCTAGAGTGTGAGCTTAGGAGTTTCAGTGCACAGGCTTAGTTGCATGTGGAATCTTCCTGGACCAGGGATGCCTCGTCTTGGCAAGTGGATTCTTATCCACTATGAGACCAGGAGAGTCCAATATGGTATTATCAAAAATATTCAGCTTTCCCTTTTCTCTTACTTCTCCTTCCCTCTTATTTATTTAATAAATATATTTAATGAGAAACCTGCAAAATCATATACTAAAACTTGGGAGAATTTCTCTGAGGTAAATTGTGAATTCGATATAGAAAGTCATGGAGGACAGATACCATTCTATGTCATGAAACAGTAGCATGTCAAAAAGTAACAGGACTGCATCCTGGTAAACTTCACTATCATCTTCTAACACAGAACCATGTGGGTGGTTTGGAGGGGGAGGGTAGTCTGAGTGTCAAACAACCAAAACCATAAGCATTAATCAGTCATAAATATGGGATGGTAGAGAGCCTTATTCTAGGACTGGATGCCTATAATAAATAGCATACTTGATTGTTGTAGGTTATTTTTGAGGAGATCTTCAATATTTAAACCTGGGTTGGGAAGATCTGCTAGAGAAGGAATAGGCTACTCACTCTGGTATTCTTGGGTTTCCCTTGTGACTTAGCTGGTAAACAATTCGCCTGTGAAGCAGGAGACCTGGGTTCGATCTCTGGGTTGGGAAGATCCTCTGGAGAAGGGAAAGACTACCCACTCCAGTATTCTGGCCTAGAGAATTTCATGGACTGTATAGTCCATGGGATTGCAAAGAGTTGGACAGGACTGAGCGACTTTCATTTTCACCTTTAATATATTTTAAAATATAAATTTATTTATTTTAATTGGAGGTAATTATTTTACAATATTGTATTGGTTTTGCCATACATCAACATGAATTTGCCATGGGTGTACACGTGTTCCCCATCCTGAACCCCCCTCCTGCCTCCCTCCCCATACCATCCCTCTGGGTCATCCCAGTGCACCAGCTCCGAGCATCCTGTATCATGCATCAAACCTGGACTGGTAATTCGTTTCACATATGATATTATACATGTTTCAATGCCATTCTCCCAAATCATCCCACCATTGCCCTCTCCCACAGGGTGCAAAAGACTGTTCTATACATCTGTGTCTCTTTTGCTGTCTCGCATACAGGGGTATTGTTACCATCTTTCTAAATTCATATATATGCGTTAGTATACTGTATTGGTGTTTTTCTTTCTGGCTTACTTCACTCTGTATAATCAGCTCCAGTTTCATCCACCTCATTAGAACTGATTCAAATGTATTCTTTTTAATGGCTGAGTAATACTCCATTGTGTATATGTACCACAGCTTTCTTATCCATTCCTCTGCTGATGGACATCTAGGTTGCTTCCATGTCCTGGCTATTATAAACAGTGCTGCGATGAACATTGGCATACACATGTCTCTTTCAATTCTGGTTTCCTCGGTGTGTATGCACAGCAGTGGGATTGCTGGGTCATATCACTTTCAATATTTAAAAAGTCAATGTCATACAGAAAAACTGTAATGAAATAAAAATACAGAGAAAGTCTATAAAACAAGGAGTAAAAGATTCAGTTATCACTTTAACTGTAAATGGGAAAACTTTTTTTAAATTATTTTTTCTGGATTAAAAAATATGTCTAGTTTTATATTCTTTAAGAATTTTGGACATATAACATGAAAATGTTAAAATTGTGCAGGAGTAAAATATAGTAAGGGCTCTCCAGGTGACTCAGTGGTTAAGAATCCACTTGCCAATGCAGCAGGCATGAGTTTGATCCCTGGGTTGGAAAGATCCCCTGGAGAAGGGAATGGCAACTCATTCCAGTATTTTTTCCTGGGAAATCCCATGGACAGAGGAATCTGTCAGGCTACAGTCCATGGGGTCTCAAAAGACTAAACAGCAACAATAAAATGTAGAAAACATTCACAGAAATCAGATATATCATATTATTAGACCAAATACCTGGGATAGAGTACTTTTATGTTGTATAGAAATAAAATGTCATGAATATTATACATGAAATGAACTTTAAAAAGAAAAAAATTATACTAAATGAAAGAAAGGAAAAATATGAGATATTGATAGAAACATAGTTATACTGAGATTTTGCTGCTGTTGTTTGTTTTTGGCCGTGTGGCATGGGGTATCTTAGTTCCCTGAACGGGGATCAGACCAGTCTCCATGCAGTGGAAGTGTGGAATCTTAACGACTGGACCACCAGGGAAGTCTCTGTAATCAGAGATTTTTAAATATTCTTTTCTCTTTTACAGATGGATAAAACAGAACACAAATAAATACATAAAGTATTTGATGAACATACTTACTGGAATTGACTTAACAGCTCTCTATATGTAGGCCACTTAAATTTTTTTAAAGTGTACACTACAAAATAATTTTTATATTAAAATAAAAGCTACAAGATGCTTATAAAACAATAGCATGGATATAAAAACTTTTATGATATGTTGAAATTTTTGATATTAGCCAAATATATAGTTTTAGTGCCTTCAATATTAAATAGAATGAATGGGGAAAGAACAAAATATTCAGACTTTGAAAGCAAAAACACATTGTAATAAAATCACCCTAATAAAGTTATAAAACAGACCCTGAGGAATTAAATAAATGAATTAAATGAACTAGAAGAAAATTGGGGAAACTTCTCCCTAGATTAATAAGTGAAAAATCAAACAAACAAACACATATATACAAAATAACTGCTTGGGGATAACCTTATTACATTCATGGAGATCTTATAAATTGTTTATAATCTAACATTTTCAAAATTGTATTCTAAACATCACATGTTCTATGCAGTGTCTAAAGCAAAGGTTTTATAGTCGCATTAATTAGGGAAGCATTTCATAATATAATTCATAATCTCACCTTTTGATACTGACATTCCACATGGTATGTTAAATGTTTTGAGAAGTTGGTCCTTTTTTTCAGAGACCTAGTTAGCTTTATCTTGCATAATATTTTCTACACTTAATCAATCATAAAGCTTTTCTTTAATATATTTCCTCTTGAATCAATCCCTGGAAAGTTATATCCCATTGACCATATACTGGCAAATACAACTATTTAAACTTATTAGCAAATTTTATAATCTCATTGAAATGGATGATTTTATAGGACTACAGAGAAAGTGGGAAACCTAAACAGACTCTATCCATAAAAGACTTTTTTTCCAAGTCAAAGAGTAGCTGTAAAATTGTTACCCCTAACCAGTTCAGTATCTTCAGCTTCTAAGAAACAGAATTATCATGTTGTATAAAACTTTTTTCCAGAGCAAAATAATAAACTCTCCAATTAGCATAACTGTACTACCTGACCACTCCCCTAGAAGAAGTTCCATCTTATTTTGAGTATATATGTAGAAGTTCTAAATAAAGTATTAGAGAAACTTGTTACTGTATTTTACTGAACTTACTAGACCATGACTAAGAAAAGTTATTTCGGGAAATGCAAGCAGAGTTTGATAAACAGAAATATAGATTAGCATAATCTGTGTTAGCAGTTGGGCTTCCCAGGTGACACTAGTGGTAAAGAACCCGCCTGCCAGTGCAGGAGACAGACGAGATGCAGGTTTGAGCCTTGGGTGGGGAAGATCCCCTGGAGGAGAGCATCGCAAGCCACTCCAGTACTCTTGCCTGGAGAATCCAGTGGACAGAGGAGCCTGGTAGCCTCCAGTCCATGGGGTCACAAAGAGTTGGACATGCATGTTAGCAGTAGCACACACTACTGCCTGCTGGATTTGCTGACTAAATCTGGCTTCATGGCCAAATCTGCCCTACAGTCTGTACTTGTTTAAAAAAAAAAAAAATTTAAGGAAAATTCCTTTACAATGTTGTGTTGGTTTCTACCATACAACAAATCAGCCACAAATATACATCTGTCCTCTCACTCTTGAACCTCCCTCCCACTCCCTACCCCATCCTGACCCTTTATGTCATCACAGAGTGCTAGACTGGGCTCTCTGTGTTATACAGCAGCTTCCTACTAACTATCTGTTTTACATATGCTAATTCATATGTTTCAGTGCTATCCTCTCAGTTCGTCCCACTCTCTCCTTGCCCCTTTGTGAGTCTTTATTCCTCACAGCCACACCCATCCATATACTATGGTTCAAGATTGCTCTTGCACCACAATGGCAGAGTTGAGTAGTTGCTACAAAGGACCTATTGCCCTAAACCTGAAAATATTTGCTGTCTGGCCTGTTACCGAAAATCTTTGTCGATCTCTGGTCTATATCCTCACCTACTCAAGGAGAAATCTTGTTAGAAAATCCTCAGAAAGATATTTGATACAATTCAACACCCACTGCTTTATACACAGTCTTCATAAATAATCAATAGAGTAGTACTGGTATAATCTCAAACTAACAGATGCTTCAAATTTAATGATAAAATTATCTAGTTTCTTGTACTGCTGCTGCTAAGTTGCTTCAGTCGTGTCCGACTCTGTGCAACCCCATAGACGGTAGCCCACCAGGCTCCCCCGTCGCTGGGATTCTCCAGGCAAGAACACTGGAGTGGGTTGCCATTGCCTTCTCCAATGCATGAAAGTGAAAAGGGAAAGTGAAGTTGCTCAGTCGTGTCCGACCCTCAGTGACCCCATGGACTGCAGCCTTCCAGGCTCCTCCATCCATGGGATTTTTCCAGGCAAGAGTACTGGAGTGGGGTGCCATTGCCTTCTCCAGTTCCTTGTACAGTCAGCAGCAAATCAGGCTCATTTATTATTGTGGCTTTCATTGAATGTTTTATCAGATTTATCCCTGTCTCCTTATCCCCTTTTCCCTATCTTCTTTGCTCCATTTCTTCCCTCTTGTTTTTTGCCCTTCTTCCCTTTATTTCTATTTTAAAAATTGTGGAATTTTCTATTCAAGAAAAAACAGTAGGATTTTTTTTCCAGAATTATGAGAAATTTTAATTAATAAGGAAAGGATACAGGAATTTTTCTAGAATTATCAAACCTAAAATGATCTTCTGAAGTTCTTGAAGTGAAGTGAAAGTTGTTCACTCATGTCTGACTCTTTGCGACCCCGTGGACTATACAGTCCATGGAATTCTCCAGGCCAGAATACTGGAGTGGGTAGCCTTTCCCTTCTCCAGGGGATCTTCCCAACCCAGGGATCGAATCCAGGTCTCCCACACTGTAGGCAAATTCTTTACCAGCTGAGCCACCAGGGAGGCCCTGAAGTTCTTAGATATCCTAATGAAAACCTTTCAGCAGATAACTTCTTAATGATAAAGAACATATTTTTTTCTCTATGCTCTTTCTTTTTTTTTTTTAGAAAGTTAATTTACATTTTCTCTTAATAATGTCTCATCATGTGTTATTGTTTTTAAGCCAAAAGATTATGCTTCATGAGTATTGAATAGAAGCTTCCTGCTTCATTTTAAGATTACTCACGTTCATGGACAAAGAAAAACTTCCTCATAATTTGTTACAGGTCTAACATTAGGTGAGCTGCACATTCTCGGTTTAAACATGCCAAGAAAATCCACTGTCCTATGGTCGTAGCCTTGAGCCAGGACTGTTAGACAGAATAGGAGGTTGATGGCTTACTCTTAAGCTGTTCACTTTTGCTAGAAAATGTCTGTTAAAGCTTGATGATTTCTGAACTATTAACGAGTATCACACAACAAAATTCTATTGCCTTTTCCATCTTTTGAGATGGAAAGCAGTACAGGTACAGAACTTTAGGAAGTTTGTTTTAAGTACAGTCTGTCTTCCAGAGCATTTTCTCATTATTTATAGAACTAATCATTTCCCTTAAGAGTTTGCTTTGGTTTTGAAGTTCAGTCTCACTGTAGAATTTATCTATGCTCAGCAGAACCCTGGTATCACCTTGTGCCTCTTCAAGTTCATCTTTGGCTCTGGGTCATCTTGGGATCATATATATATATTTTTTAATTCTGTTTCCCTTCCTATAACTTTAGCTTTTGGTTATTACATTCTAAGTCACTGCTTGTAGTATTTAAAATTTCTGTTCTAGTTGGTTTTCAATTACTGAATGAAACATAGTGTGTTTTTACCAAACATTCTGTTCTTGTTTCCTCTCCTTTTACAGGAATCTTTTAAAAGACAGTAGTTTCACTAGGCCCCTCTCAAATATCTAGAGATGTCTAAGAGCAACTGGATTACAGAGTTATCTATTATAGTGCTTGGCTAAACTTGATTGCCTCACTGCAGCTAGGAGTTGACAGCCAGCAGTGACTACTCAAGGACAAAGTGTGGCACTGGGATGGACTTCCTCTTTGAACAACTCTGATGTCAATTTTTTGCATTGATCGCTGAAGAAGGCTTTCTTATCTCTTCTTGCTATTCTTTGGAACTCTGCATTCAGATGCTTATATCTTTCCTTTTCTCCTTTGCTTTTCGCCTCTCTCTTTTTCACAGCTATTTGTAAGGCCTCCCCAGACAGCCATTTTGCTTTTTGCATTTCTTTTCCATGGGGATGGTCTTGATCCCTGTCTCCTGTACAATGTCACGAACCTCATTCCATAGTTCATCAGGCACTCTATCTATCAGATCTAGGCCCTTAAATCTATTTCTCACTTCCACTGTATAATCATAAGGGATTTGATTTAGGTCATACCTGAATGGTCTAGCAGTTTTCCCTACTTTCTTCAATTTGAGTCTGAATTTGGTAATAAGGAGTTCATGATCTGAGCCACAGTCAGCTCCTGGTCTTGTTTTTGTTGACTGTATAGAGCTTCTCCATCTTTGGCTGCAAAGAATATAATCAATCTGATTTTGCTGTTGACCATCTGGTGATGTCCATGTGTAGGGTCTTCTCTTGTGTTGTTGAAAGAGGATGTTTGCTATGACCAGTGCATTTTCTTGGCAAAACTCTATTATAGTCTTTGCCCTGCTTCATTCCGCATTCCAAGGCCAAATTTGCCTGTTACTCCAGGAGTTTCTTGACTTCCTACTTTTGCATTCCAGTTCACTATAATAAAAAGGACATCTTTTTTGGGTGTTAGTTCTAAAAGGTCTTGTAGGTCTTCATAGAACCGTTCAACATCAGTTTCTTCAGCATTACTGGTTGGGGCATAGACTTGGATAACTGTGATATTGAATGGTTTGCCTTGGAGACAAACAGAGATCATTCTGTCGTTTTTGAGATTGCATCCAAGTACTGCATTTCAGACTCTTTTGTTGACCATGATGGCTACTCCATTTCTTCTGAGGGATTCCTGCCCTCAGTAGTAGATATAATGGTCACCTGAGTTAAATTCACCCAATCCAGTCCATTTTAGTTCGCTGATTCCTAGAATGTCGATGTTCACTCTTGCCATCTCCTGTTTGACCACTTCCAATTTGCCTTGATTCATGGACCTGATATTCCAGGTTACTATGCAATATTGCTCTTTACAGCATCGGATCTTGCTTCTATCACCAGTCACATCCACAACTGGGTATTGTTTTTGCTTCGGCTCCATCCAATGGGAAAGACTAGAGATCTCTTCAAGAAAATTAGAGATACCAAGGGAACATTTCATGCAAAGATGGGCTCGATAAAGGACAGAAATGGTATGGACCTAACAGAAGCAGAAGATATTAAGAAGAGGTGGCAAGAATACACACAAGAACTGTACAAAACAGATCTTCAAGACCAAGATTATCACGATGGTGTGATCATTCATCTAGAGCCAGACATCCTGGAGTGTGAAGTCAAGTGGGCCTTAGAAAGCATCACTACAAACAAAGCCAGTGGAGGTGATGGAATTCCAGTTGAGCTGTTTCAAATCCTGAAAGATGATGCTGTGAAAGTGCTGCACTCAATATGCCAGCAAATTTGGAAAACTCAGCAGTGGCCACAGGACTGGAAAAGTCAGTTTTCATTCCAATCCCAAAGAAAGACAATGCCAAAGAATGCTCAAACTACCGGACAGTTGCATTCATCTCACATGCTAGTAAAGTAATGCTCAAAATTCTCCACACCAGGCTTCAGTAATACGTGAACCGTGAACTCGCTGATGTTCAGGCTGGTTTTAGAAAAGGCAGAGGAACGAGAGATCAAATTGCCAACATCTGCTGGATCATGGAAAAAGCAAGAGAGTTCCAGAAAAACATCTATTTCTCCTTTGTTGACTATGCCAAAGCCTTTGACTGTGTGGATCACAATAAACTGTGGAAAATTCTGAAAGAGATGGGAATACTAGACCACCTAACCTGCCTCTTGAGAAATCTGTATGCAGGTCAGGAAGCAACAGTTAGAACTGGACATGGTACAACAGACTGGTTCCAAATAGGAAAAAGAGTACGTCAAGGCTGTATATTGTCACCTGCTTATTTAACTTATATGCAAAGTCCATCATGAGAAACGCTGGACTGGAAGAAGCACAAGCTGGAATCAAGATTGCCGGGAGAAATATCAATCACCTCAGATACGCAGATGACACCACCCTTATGGCAGAAAGTGAAGAGGAGCTAAAAAGCCTCTTGATGAAAGTGAAAGAGGAGAGTGAAAAAGTTGGCCTAAAGCTCAACATTCAGAAAACAAAGATCATGGCATCTGGTCCCATCACTTCATGGGAAATAGATGAGGAAACAGTAGAAACAGTGTTTTTTTTTTGGCTCCAAAATCACTGCAGATGGTAACTGCAGCCATGAAATTAAAAGACGCTTACTCCTTGGAAGAAAAGTTCTGACCAACCTAGATAGTATATTCAAAAGCAGAGGCATTACTTTGCCGACTAAGGTCCATCTAGTCAAGGCTATGGTTTTTCCCGTGGTCATGTATGGATGTGAGAGTTGGACTGTGAAAATGGCTGAGCACCGAAGAATTGATGCTTCTGAACTGTGGTGTTGGAGAAGACTTTTGAGAGTCCCTTGGACTGCAAGGAGATCCAACCAGTCCATTCTGAAGGAGATCAGCCCTGGGATTTCTTTGAAAGGAATGATGCTAAAGCTGAAACTCCAATACTTTGGCCACCTCATGCGAAGAGTTGACTCATTGGAAAAGACTTTGCTGCTGGGAGGGATTGAGGGCAGGAGAAGAAGGGGACGACTGAGGATGAGATGGCTGGATGGCATCACTGACTCGATGGACGTGAGTCTGAGTGAACTCAGGGAGTTGGTGATGGACAGGGAGGCCTGGCGTGCCGTGATTCATGGGGTCGCAAAGAGTCAGACACGACTGAGCGACTGAACTGAACTGATGTCAATTTACTATACTTAAATAAACTAATGTTCAAATACCATTTCATGAGATTGTTCACCTAAGAATTTAGATGAGAAAATATCTTTTTGAATTTTTCTGGAAATGAATTCTGTTCCGTTTTGTAGGCCAAAGAAAAATGTTCCTCATTTTTCCCTTTTATTTCAGCTTTCAATAAATTTTCTTATGCTCATTTATAATTCCTTGATTTAGTACAGAAAACAATGTAATTTTGTGAATCACCATATTTCAGGCACCTAATATTCAACATTTTTTAATTCAGAAAATTTGATATAAAATACTTACACAGATAACCACACTTTTACCAGAGCCTTTAGCTCAGTAGTAAAGTCCATCCAGTAAAAGTCTTTTGTAATCAAGTTATGGGAAAGTTCGTTATTTAATAATAAATTAAATAATAGTAGCACAATGACTAGTTAAACACATGTAGCTCTTTGAACTTGCCTTATGAATACAATTCATCCTTGTGTGTTTTATTTCCATTGTGGGTAGTATTCCTTTACCAGTAGACTCCCATATATCCTTTGTGGCAAAAAAAAGAAAAGAAAAAAGGAAACAAAATGATATAATCTAAAGCAAAAATCGTAGACTGTTTTATTTAAATAAAAAATATAGTATGGAAGTTAAAATATATGCTAAGAATCTGCAGTTGAGGTGTGCTTGAGAATGAATACCTTGGCTGACAGACATGTAAACTGATACTTTATATTAAGGGTTAATTAACATATAAACAAGTGGTTTACTTTTAGTGTCATAAGTGACATTAAAGTTAATTCTTGGCCCTGGAATCAAGTGCTCAGAGATATTAATTTAATGAAAAATGAAAATATAAATTTTTTTACAGTGAAAGAGAATTTTTGCTTATTAGCTAAAAATAATGTAACTTTTAAAAATGATTATTTCTTATTTGCTAAAGCTGTCTCATATGAGGAAAGTAAGATATTAAACTAGACCTTGCTAATATTTTACAGCATTAGAGAGTTTGAGAGCAAAGGTCATTTTATCTATCTGTGCATTTGGTGAATATATTTCATTCCACTGGTTTAGCATTAATTTGTCACTGAATATGAAAACAATCTATATACTAGGAATATCTATCACCCCTTTGATTTCTAGAGTACACTGGTTAATACGACTAGCAAGATTTGTGTCTCCATTACTTGCATAGTTACATAGGCAGCCTTCAGAATTTTTTTAATGGTAACTTTCTTCCCAAGTGTTCTAAAATCAAGGGTATATTAATAATGATATAATACAAATCTTAAGCTGTATAGCAAACTAGTACTAAATAGTCCAGCTAAATATTATCCATAATATGATCATAAAAGTATATATTGAGAACTGTGACTTCAATATCCATAAAAAGGAAAGAAGTAATTTAAACTAATAATCCAGTATTTTAATAATTCTGCTTCCAATCTATACCCAGAATACATATAAAGTTTTCAATTTTATTTTATTTATTTTAAAATATTTATTGAGATACAATTGTGTAAGCTTGCTGAGTACAATGTGTTGATTTGATTACATATATATTTTAATATGAATACCCTTATCAGTTCAGTTTAGTTCAGTCACTCGGTCATGTCCGACTTTGGAACCCTGTGGACTGCAGCACACCAGGCTTCCTTGTCAATCACCAACTCCCATGTCCATTGAGTCAGTGATGCCATCCAACCATCTCATCCTCTGTCGTCCCCTTCTCCTCCTGCCCTCAATCTTTCCCAGCATCAGGGTCTTTTCCAGTGAGTCAGCTCTTCACATCAGGTGGCCAATGTATTGGAGTCTCAGCTTTAGCATCAATCCTTCCAGTGAACACCCAGGACTGATCTCTTTCAGGATGGACTGGTTGGATCTCCTTGCAGTCCAAGGGACTCTCAAGAGTCTTCTCCAACACCACAGTTCAAACGCATCAATTCTTCGGTGCTCAGCTTTCTTTATGGTCCAACTCTCACATCCATACATGACTACTGGAAAAACCATAGCCTTGACTAGATGGACCTTTGTTGGCAAAGTAATGTCTCTGCTTTTTAATATGCTGTCTATGTTAGTGATAACTTTTCTTCCAAGGAGCAAACGTCTTTTAATTTCATGGCTGCAGTCACCATCTTCAGTGATTTTGGAGACTCCCAAAATAAAGTCTGCCACTGTTTCCACTGTTTCCCCATCTATGTACCATCAAGTAATGGGACCAGATGCCATGATCTTAGTTTTTGGAATGTTGAGTTTTAAGCCAGCTTTTTTTCTCACTTTCATCAAGAAGAGACTGTTTAGTTCCTCTTTGCCGTAAATGAGGTGTCATCTGCATATCAGAGGTTATTAATATTTCTCCTGGCAATGTTGATTCCATCTTCTGCTTCATCCAGCCCAGTGTTTCTCATGATGTACTCTGCATAACTTAAATAAGCAGAGTGACAATATACAGCCTTGACATACTTCTTTCCCAATTTGGAACCATTCTTTTCTTCCATGTCCAGTTCTAACTGTTGCTTCCTGACCAGCATATAGATTTCTCAGGAGGGAGATCAGGTGGTCTGGTATGCCCATCTCTTTAAGAATTTTCCAGTTTGTTGTGATACACACAGTCAAAAGTTTTTGCATAGTCAATAAAGCAGAAGAGGATGTTTTTCTGGAACTCTTGCTTTTTTGATGATCCAATGGATGTTGGCAATTTGAACTCTGGTTCCTCTCCCTTTTCTAAATCCAGCTTGAACATATGGAAGTTCACAGTCCATGTACTGTAGAAGGATGGCTTGGAGATTTTTGAGCATTACTAGCATGTGAGATGAGTGCACTTGTGCGGTGGTTTGAGAATTCTTTGGCATTGCCTTTCTTTGGGACCGGAATGAAAACTGACCTTTTCCAGTCCTGTGGCCACTGTTGAGTTACCTCATTTGCTGGTATATTGAGTGCAGCACTTTCACAGCATCATCTTTCAGGATTTGAAATAGCTTAAATGGAATTCCTTCACCTCCACTAGCTTTGTTCATAGTGATGCTTTCTAAGGCCCACTTGACTTCACATTCCAAGATATCTGGCTCTAGATTAGTGATCACACCATCATGATTATCTAGGTCATGAAGATCTTTTTTGTATAGTTCTGTGTATTCTTGCCACCTCTTCTTAATATCTTCTGCTTCTGTTAGGTCCATGCCATTTCTGTCTTTTATTGAGCTCATCTTTGCGTGAAATGTTCCCTTGGTACGTCTGATTTTCTTGAAAAGATCTCTAGTCTTTCCCATTCTGTTGTTTACTCTATTTGTTTGCATTGATCACTAAGTAAAGCTTTCTTATCTCTCCTTGCTATTCTTTGGAACTCTGCATTCAAATGGGTATATATTTCCTTTTCTCCTTTGCTTTTCACTTCTGTTCTTTTCACAGCTATTTGTAACACCTCCTCAGACAACCTTGTTGCCTTTTTTGCATTTCTTTTTCTTGGGGATGCTCTTGATCCCTGCCTCCTGTTCAGTGTCATGAACCTCCATCCAAAGTTCATCAGGCACTCTGTCTATCAGATCTAATCTCTTAAACCTATTTCTCACTTCTACTGTATAATGGTAAGGGATTTGATTTAGGTCATATCTGAAGGGTCTACTGGTTCCCTACTTTTTTTAGTTTAAGTTGAATTGTCAAAAGGAGTTCATGATGTGAGCCACAGTCAGCTCCCAGTCTTGTTTTTGCTGACTGTATAGAGCTTCCCCATCTTTGGCTGCAAAAAATATAATTGATCTGGTTTCGATATTGATCTTCTGGTGATGTCCATGTGTAGAGTCTTCTCTTGTGTTGTTGGAAGAGGGTATTTGCTATGAACAATGCGTTCTCTTGGCAAAAGTCTGTTAGCCTTTACTCTGCTTCATTCCGTATTCCAAGGCCAAATTTGCCTGTTACTCTAGGTATTTCTTGACTTCCTACTTTTGCATTCCAGTCCCCTATAATGAAAAGGACATCTTTTTTGGGTGTTAGTTCTAGAAGGTCTTGTAGGTCTTCATAGAACCATTCATCTTCAGCTTCTTCAGCATTACTGGTTGGGACATGAGTTAGTGAGTGATAGTTGCTCAGTCTTGTCTGACTCTTTGCAACTCCATGAACTGTAGCCTTCCAGGCTCCTCTGTTCATGGAATTCTCCAGGAATGATTACTGGAGTGGGTTGCCATTTCCTTCTCCACTGGTCAGGGCATAGACTTGGATTTCTGTGATGTTAAATAGTTTGCCTTGGAAACGAACAGAGATCATTCTGTTGATCCAAGTACTGCATTTCAGATTCTTCTGTTGACTCTGAGGGATACTCCACTTCTTCTAAGGGATTCTTGCCCATAGTAGTAGATGTAATAGGCATCTGACTTAAATTCACCCATTCCAGTCTACTTTAGTTCACTGATTCCTAAAATGTCGAAGTTCACTCTTGATATCTCTTGTCTGACTGCTTCCAATTTACCTTTATTCATGGACTTAACATTCCAGGTGCCTGTGCAATATTGCTCTTTACAGCATCAGAGTTTACTTACATCACCAGTCATGTCCACAACTGTGTGTTGTTTTTGCTTTGGCTCCATCTCTTCATTTTTCTGGAGTTATTTCTCCACTGATCTCCAGTAGCATATTGGGCACCTACCAACCTGGGAAGTTCATCTTTCAGTGTCCTATCTTTTTGCCTTTTCGTACTGTTCATGGGGTTCTCAAGGCAAGAATACTGATGTGGTTCGCCATTCTCCTCTCCAGTGGACCACGTTTTTTCAGAATTCTCCACCATGATTTGTCTGTCTTGGATGGCCCTACATGGCATGGCTCTTAGTTTCACTGAGTTAAACAAGGCTGTGGTCCATGTGATCAGATTAGTTTTCTGTGATTGTCATTTTCAGTCTATCTGCCTTCTGATAGAGAAGGATAAGAGGCTTATGGAAGCTTCCTGATGGGATAGACAGACTGAGGCAGAAACTGGGTCTTGTTCTGATCAGGGAGTAGGGAGACATAACTCAATAAATCTTTAATCCAGTTTTCTGTTGATGGGTGGACCTGTGTTCCCTCCCTGTTATTTACCTGGGGCCAAACTATGGTGGAGGTAATGAAGATAGTGGAGACCTACTTCAAAGGTCCCACTACCTCTCAAACCCGCACCAGGCCACTGGTGACCCACCCTTCGGCCGGAGCCTCCTGGACACTCCTGGGCAAGTCTGAGTCAGTCTCTTGTGGGGTCACTGCTCCTTTCTCCTGGGTCCTGATGAGCACAAGGTTTGTTTGTGCCCTCCAAGAGTCTGTTTCCCCAGTCTTGTGTCAGTTCTGGCAGCTCTATGGTGGGGTTAATGGTGACCTCCTCCAAGAGGGCTTATGCCATATCTAGGTGTACTGCACCCAAAGCCCCTGCCCCTATGGCAGTCCACTGCTGACCTGTGCCTCCAGAGACACTCAAACACAGTTCTGTCTCAGTCTCTGTGGCATCTCTGGGTCCTTGTTCATGCAAGGTTTGTTTGAGCCCTCTGAGCATCTCTAGCAAGTATGGGGTTTGATTCTAAATGCAAGTTCACCCCTCCTCCCATCTTGTTGGGGCTTCTCCTTTGCCCTCGGATGTGGGGTATCTCCTCAAAGTCGCTCCAGCGCCACGCAGCCACCGCTCCAGCGTCTACCACCTTGCTGGGGCTTCTCTGCCCTTGGATATGCGATATCTCTTCAAAGTCGCTCCAATTCTGGGCAGCCGGGGCTCCAGTGCCTACCATCTTGCTGGGGCTTCTCTGCCCTTGGATGTGAAGCTAATAAACACTTCTATCACATTACATAGTTATGTTATTATTATTATTTTTTATGGTGGGAACGTTTAAGATCAAGTCTTTTAGCAACTTTGAAGTTTATGCAGTATTGCCTATACAGTTTTCAGTTGTTTTGATGCTTTGTTTGTATCAAATCATAAGAGACTCTAGTTTCCAATCATTTAATGACAGATAATATAACTTCTAGAAGATGAGAATTAGTCCAGCTATATGTGTGTTTGTACTTACAGTTTTGAGGATTTAATATGAAAGCTTGCAAAATCATTGGTCACCGTGTTGGAGCTATGCTGCTGGTGCTTTCTAGTTGCCAAGTCTTGTCCAGCTTCTTTGTAACCGTGTGGTTCTCCAGGCAAGAATACTGGAGTGGGTTGCCATTTTCCTCTGCAGGGCTTCTTCCCGGACCAGGGATCAAACCCATGTGTCCTGCATTGGCAGGCCAATTCTTTACCACTGAGCCACTTAAGGAAGCTCTGTTGCAGGTAGACAAGTTAGATAAGTGTAACATATACACAACATTCAGTGAAAATAAATGTAATATAAGGCTTGTGTTAAACCAGTCTTTGCAAAGATTTAACCTTCCACTAGTCTTAGAATAATGAGCAGAAAGAAAAATTGCTTGGAGAGAAAACCTGTTGACATAGACAGGGCCCTTTTATCCATCAAGCAATATAGGCATAGTACTTTCAGGGATCCATGAGAAGGTTTTGAGTTCTTTTAAAATATGAAGGAAAACATAAACTTTTATATTGAAGAAAATGTTTTAGTATATAATGCTGTTATTTTTATATTTCCACCACTGGACTCACAAAATATAGTTTTAAATATATTATGTATTTTAAAACTATTATTATCATAATTTTTTTAACGGTGAGAAGGGATTTATGAAGACAAGATTTCTTAGGGCCCAGGAAGATGATTATGTAGCCCTAGTGGTGGGTAAAACAGTAAATAATTTTGTAAGAATTTCACATAGTTGCCTTTTATATAGAGCTCCTACTTGGAGAAGGCAATGGCAACCCACTCCAGCATTCTTGCCTGGAAAATCCCATGGACTTTACCATGGACAGGAGCCTGGTAGGCTGCTATCTATGGGGTCGGATAGAGTCAGACACCACTGAGCGACTTCACTTTCACTTTTCACTTTCATGCATTGGAGAAGGAAATGGCAACCCACTCCAGTGTTCTTGCCTGGAGAATCCCAGGGACGCGGGAGCCTGGTGGGCTGCCGTCTGTGGGGTCGCACAAGAGTCGGACACGACTGAAGCGCCTTAGCAGCAGCAACAGCAGCAGCAGCACTGCTTCCCTTCGTTCTCTTCTCCAATCCTCTTACCTACTCTCTTACATTCCATGTTTAATTATTCTGTGTCTGAGGTCAGAATGTCATTCTTATTTATAAGTCACTTTTTAAACATAATCCTCTAGTAGCTTGAATCGTGATATTGAACAACTGATCCCAATATTCATTTACCTTCTCATCCAAAACAAAGGTCAGGTTACTGTTTACTTCATACAATAATTTGTGTATTGTATGAAGTGTAGCAGTTTACATAAAGGTAGAAGTTTCTAGTAACTCTGTGTAATGTAATTAACTATAAGACAAAATAAATTTAATAAAAATATGAAAAGAACAAAAATCATGTTCATATAGTACTGTTTTTCTTTCCATATTTTATTTCTTCTTTACTTGTTGAGTACTTCATTCAGATATAGTGAAACTATCAAAAACTGACATCAAAAAGAAAACTTTTGATTATTTGTAACTGAGATGCTTTTTAAGTTTAGTATATGAGCCATATATATATACATATATGTACATTTTGTATCTTTAGATATTTCTCACAGAGATACTGTTTATTATTTTTTGAAGAAAATATATGATATGCCTTCAGATTTTTCCTTTGTAATTTTAAAAGAATACAGTTGCCCCTTCATCTGATTTTGAATAGTTAAGTATTTTTGTTACTTGCAAATAGCTACCAGATTTCCATGGTGGAGAAGGGGATTTTTATATGATCCCTGTAATTATAAAGAGATTTCCTTAGTGAGTGAAGTGCCTCATTTATGCACCTCTACTGAAAAAAATAAAAACAACATTGTAGTAAATATTATACGAGTAGCAATCGTTAAAAAAAAAAAATTACAAGATCAGGACAGCCAGAAATCATTGAAAGAAATATGAATACAGCAAAACCACTAGGAATGGCACAAATCCAATTTAGGATTAAAATTAACACAGAGTCCTATTTTCATGTCCAAACACCTGGCTATATAGCTAAAAGGGAAAAGTAGATTGGATAGTTATTGTGGGATTGTGATAAGAACCTTAGACCTTGTAGCTTAGCTACAAATAGGCTCAACTTCTGTGTGCTAGACTATGGAAGTGGAACTGTACTGGTTTTCTAGTGTACCCTAAGTAGTTTGGATTGTTGTGTTTAAAAATACATATATATAAGCTATTTGTGAAGTTATATATGTATATAAATTCAAGATTAACTTTTATTTTCATTACTCATTATAATGTTCATTGTTATATGCTTTCTTGTCTGGAAGAAGACAAGAAATAGAGCCTGTATTGGTGAAACATGTTAGCATTTGATAGGCCTCTAGGTTTATAATGGGAAAAAGTTTGGAAATTGGGTATAATTCTCACTGTGGTTTTGTTTCTGCCTCTTCCTCCATCTCTGTAATATTCTAGTTGAATGGCAGATGGTTTCTCAAACTGTGTTAAATCTTTGAGAAACAGTTCAGCTGTCCTTTTACTTCTGACATGAAGTTCTGTATGCTACTATGTTCTTCACTGTATTTTCAATTACTTCTCTCTCATTCTAAGCACCCTCTACATTTAGTCTTTACTTCAACACTCTCCAATACTGTCTGCACCCAGGTGTATTATGACTACCAGAATGACAGGAGAAAATTGTCACAAAGGAGGCCGTGTTTTACCTACATCTTAAATGCCGCATCCTTCAAGGTAGTGATGGGGAGAGAAGTCATCTCAATTAAGCTAACATTTATGTAATATTTTAGGTATGAAATATGCTAGATGAAAACATGAAAAGGGCACATTTTATCTTTGAGAATTCACAACCTCAGAAAATGGATATGCATAAAAATCCTAATTAAGGCTTTGATAATACTGTGGTGAGTGTTACAAGTGGAGGGGTTTATGATATGCTATGGGAGTTTATGGGCTTCCCTGGTAGATCAACTGGTAAACAGTCTGCCTACAGTGCAGGAGACCCTGGTTTGATTAATAGATGGGGAAGATCCCCTGGAGAAGGGTTAGGCTACCCACTCCATTATTCTTGGGCCTCCCTGGTGGTTCAGACGGCAAAGAATCCACCTGCAAAAAAAAAAGAAAAGAAAAAGAATCCACCTGCAGTGTGGGAGACCTGGCTTCAATCCCTGGGTTGGGAAGATCCCCTGGAGGAGGACATAGCTACTCTCTCCAGTATTCTTTCCTGGAGAATCCCCATGGACAGAGGAGCCTGGTGGGCCACAGTCCATTGGGTGACAAAGAGTCGGACACAACTGAGTGACTAAGCACAACACATGGGAGTTTATGGGAGGAGAACAGCATTTTCTGGCTGAAGAAGAAAAGGAGCAAATGGTTCCAGAGCAGTACTGCTGAAAATGTGGTCTGTGCTTCATCAAGAAAGTCTTGGTAGGTAAAGAACATCAGCTGAACTCAACTTAAGGGTGCTTATTGATAGGACTGATTTCCGTTTGGGGGCAGCTTGTTGTGGATTGGTGCTTTGAGGACCCCTCCTCAAACACATCCAGTTTATGTGTGCAAATCACAATAAATTAAAAATGAGTTTGATTCATTTCAAATGTGGGGCAGTAGGGTGGCTTTTGGAGGGTTTCACTGAGAGGGTGGAAGTGAAGAAGGGCTTTCTAAAAACGAAAACAGATAAGCTTAGTCTTGAAGGATAGCTATGCTTTGAAAATGAAAGATGATGTGGAGAGAAATTGAGTGGAAGGAGATATTCCAAGCAGAGCAAAAGGAAAGAGCTCAGAGAAAGGAACACATCTAGGTATGGCTGTGAAAATTTGTACACAGTGTACTCCTGTTTATGTGTATTCAGGAAATTTCTAGGTATGTGTGTGGTGGTGGTTGTTAGTCTCTAAGTCATGTCTCTCTTTGGGACCCCATGGACTGCAGCATGCCGGGCTCCTCTGTCCTCCACTATTTCCCAGAGTTTGCTCAAATATATGTCCATTGAGTCGGTAATACTATCTAACCATCGCATCCCCTACCGACTCCTCCTTTTGCCTTCAATCTTTCTGAGCATTGGAGTCTTTTCCACTGAGTCAGCTCTTCATATCAGCTGGCTAGAGTATTGGAGCTTCAGCTTTAGTAACAATAGGTAATACTGGTTATTTGATTAGAGTGTGCTTTCAAAGAATCTAGTGAAAAGGAAATAATATTTATCAAAAGGTAAATATGGGCTAGGAATTCTGTTAAACCTCTGTATTTGTCAGGTCATGTAATGTTTACCTCTGAAAACACAGTATCATTATTTTCATTTTCTTGATATGGATACCAAAGCAGAGAGAATAAAATAGAGTCACAAGTCCAGTAAGAATGGGACTGACTCAAAAGGCCATATTTTAGTGGAATAAAGTTGAAAAATTAGATTAATCGCAGATTGTAAGGGGCCTTGAGTATTATCAGAAATTTGGAGTTTATAATCTGTAATTGTTGGGGAACCATGAAAGGATAGAGATGCATAAATGGCTTTATAAACATACTGTTTCATGAATTAAACATTAATTTATGATTTAGTTTTGACTCTAAATATGTGTCTTAGGATAGAAAGAAAAAAGTCAAATCCTAATTTGTCTCCAGACCAAATCTGTGGAAGCAGAATTGAACCAGGGTTTAATCTGGGATGGAGTGAGAATAAGGGGAGATGGGCCTCCTGTTTGAACAAATCCTTCAAATATTTTGGCCAGTAATTGACTGATTTGTGGTTTAAATAAACAAATAAGGTATCAAGTAAGTTCTGTGAAATAAGACTAACCATTTTTTCCTCTGTTCTGTATCAGGAAAAAAAAAATGCTACTGAGGACTGGATTATACAGAGGTTGCAGTAGGCCTGTGAAGAGTATGAGAAAGGACCAGGAATATCTATATTTACTTTTCTTGCTCAAATATGAAAAAAATAGTTTTTACTTGCTTCAAAGTACTTGCAGTATATTTTCTTCCCTGCCTTAACATTATTCCACCAGACCAATCAAAATGTGGCAAAATCAAACAGATAGTTGAGCATTTTGGAAACATCAACAAAAAGAAATCTTATTTGACTTCTTGTTCCTAGAAATGCTAAATTGAGCCGTGAAACAGAACAGTTTACCTCAAATAGAGAAGGCAATGGCACCCTACTCCTGTACTCTTGCCTAGAAAATCCCATGGATGGAGGAGCCTGGCAGGCTGCAGTCCATGGGGTCGCTAAGAGTCGGACACGACTGAGTGACTTCACTTTCACTTTTTACTTTCCTGCATTGGAGAAGGCAGTGACACCCCACTCCAGTGTTCTTGCCTGGAGAGTCCCAGGGACGGTGGAGCCTGGTGGGCTGCCATCTATGGAGTCGCACAGAGTCGGACACGACTGAAGTGACACAGTAGCAGCAGAAAAGGCATTATATGAAATCTGGATTATACCAGTTAATATTAAAAGTAGTTGAGATTTTAGCACAGTTGTTGAAAAATCCAGATAAAAGGAAAGAAAGAAAAAAAGAAGGAAGGAAGGAAAAGAAATTAAAGTTATGTACCTGGGATTATTGTCATTTCTCCACATTTTCTTCAAAATGTCATTTTGAATTGAGAATAAAAGTATCTAATTGATTTTTAGTTTATATGCACATATATATATATGAGATACATACATATGTATAGTGTGTGTAAGTATATATTATTAGAAGTTAGTCAATTATATTGACTTTTGTATGCAGAATTTATTTTTAATGTCATCTATATTATTTACATCTAGCTGCAGCTTAATTTACAGATCTACTTTTCACAGTAAGAGGGAGCACTGTCCATTTGGTGGTGGCGTAGTACCTAGAAAAAACCTATTCCTTTCCATAGGGACAGACAGGCCATTTAATCCATTTTAGTGAAGGCAAATAATAAAAACTCATAACCTGTTTTATATTTTTATCCATTTTTTAAAATTTAAATACAGAATGGTAAGAGTTTTAGAACAGTTAAAGCTTGAAGGTAAGATAGTTATATGCTGGGGGTTTTTTTGTTTTTGTTTTTGTTTTTAATTTTCCACTCATAGGCCTATAGAATTTTAAACCTGGCCTTAGCTCTTAGAGGTCTTTTATTCCACAACTCTCATTTTTGATACAGGAAAAATAAAGTTCATAGAGGTTAAGAGACTCACTTATGAAAAAAGTAGTGGCTTTTGCTCCACTCCTGTGTGATTGGGAGAATGATGGTGCAACTTTAAAGAGGAAAAGCAAAAATGAGCCAAGAGCAACAGCTGGTTGGGGTGACAGGATTCTGATTTCACATGTATGTGTGTTGGGTTTGATGTACTGAGATATTTAGGTGGAGAACAGACTATTAGAAATGCATGATTGAAACTTTCCTGCCGAGAGATAGACATGTGAAAATTACATGCATATATCCAAAAGTTCAAATTAATTTACTTCACAAATATTTATTAAGCATTTACAATTCCTCAAGGAAGTAAACCTAGGCCAAATTTTAAAGCTTGAATTTAATTTGAAAGAGGCAGAGAAGTGAGAAAATGAAGAGTCTGTGGCCTGGAGAAAGCAAGGAGTTAAATGATGGTTCTATTGCTAAGTGGAGTGGAAAGTGATGATTCCTAAGTTTGTGGATTATTTAAAGGAGTTCGTAATTTTTTTTTTTTCTCTGAAAGCTACTGAAAGATCTTCATATAAATGTCAAGAACAGACCCCTAAAACAGAGAGTTTAGGGGGAAAAGTAGGAAATTATTCTGGCTGTTGAGTATATTTTAGAGGATTTAAGGTCTTAACAGACAATGTTGGGGTTAAGAATGAACGGCAGAGGATGGGCCACCAGAAATTCAGGTAAAGAGTTGTCAGTCATCTCAAATATTTTGAAGTCATGAAATATGGTGGCTTCAGCAATTGGAAGATGATTTGTTTTCCCTCTAGAACCTCGAATAATGCTTTTCAAAAAGTAAGCATTTGGTTAACAACTTTTGTGTGCATTCCTCATTCATGTGTGTGAATGGTGGGGCGGGGGAGGACAGTGTTTAAAATGTATTTAGAAGTTTGCCAAAATATTTTAAAGTTGGAAATACAAGTTAAAGAAGATGAAATATAAGATGTAGCCAATTAAAAGTATCAAAGAATATGGAACATGTCAATAAAGCACATTATGAAACCAAATGGGTGTATTAGAAATGTTGTATGGGATTGGGAGATGACATGGAGATAAAACAAACTTTGATTAAAAAATTAGATTGTGGTTAGTCAATTTAGAGCAATTACTCATTTTCAGCCCAGTAAAAAGCTGTATAGCATGATGGTTAGAAACACAATTGAAGGAATAGAGAGATATGAGTTCCAATTATTTATTAACTTGAAGTACCTGACTTAAACTCAGCATCTGTCTGTGTAAAAGCAGCCATAATAGCACTTCCTTCACAGGCCTATTAGGAGGGATCAAAGTAATAGCCTACTAAAAACTCCAGTGTAGTTACTGACTCATTAATAAGTTTTATAAAGTCATGCTTTTTTAATTTTGCTACGAATATACGTTTAGGTTCTGAATGAAATCAGAGGTTAATTATTGTAAATAAAGAACACTGTAATACAAATATATTAAATGGAAAAATCCTGACGCATGTTGCAATCAGAGTAGAATGTAAGATGGCCATATAAAAACTCACAGTTATTCAAATTGTCAAGTTATGGAATTGACATCCAAGGAAGCGGTGAAAGCATCATCATTTTGGGTCATTTTGAACTAGATTCTACCACACTCAAGAAATCCTGTGGTCAAATTCTTATCCTTTCCACCAGTTGCATAGTTCTTCCAGGTACAGACCTGCTATTGACTTTCCTGTTTCCATGCACAAAGCTGCTATTCACTTCCAGGAAAATCGGTGGCTCTGTGGAATTGGATAAGAATTTGGCCAACAATGAGCGATTTGAATGAATGAATTTGGAATTGGCAAGAAAATACAAACATATGCCACATTTACTTGGTACGTTCATGCTTCAAGAGAACTCAGGTAGCACGTAAATTCTGTGCAAAGAGCCAGAGATTTTCAACAAGAAACTATGACAAAAGCAGCCTAAATCTTTTCTGTGTATTTTGGTCATATTCAAAGAACAAGGCAAAAATATCGTATTTAATTCCTGCTCATTGGAATGCCTCTTCTGGTAAAAGATTGTCTTCTGATACGTCACGTATGCGTGCATGCTCAGTAGTGTTTGACTCTTTGTGACCCTATGCACTGTAGCCCACCAGGGGCCTCTGTCCGTGCGATTTCCTGGCAAGAAGACTGGAGTGAGTTGCCATTTTCTCCTCCAGGAGATCTTCCCAACCCAGGGATTGAACCCATGTCTCCTGCATTGCAAGCAGATTCTTTACCATTTTGCCACCTGGGAAACCTAGTAGAGTCATGTAGAGTACCTACTATTTACAGAGCTGCTATCAGAGAGCAGGACTAGTAATTTTGTTTTAGGCTAAATTAATGTGTGGATTTATTAACTTTTTTTCAGATATACTTTTTTTTCTTTTTAAGTCAGTCTTCATTAGCTTGACTCATACTGGGCTACTTGCAAATTAAATGTTATCCTTTGCTTTATGTAGGCAAGATATAACCAGTGTGTGGGGGACCCACTTGTGTACTGGTGTTGTCAGAGGTAGTCTGAGCTTTCTCCTGTTTTTAGTAGTAAGCAAATTTCTTCTCTGGATACTATTGTTCATGCAGTTTTTAGTACCAGAGATATTGGGCCTTTAAAAAGGAAGAGATGTTACATTTCTGACAGCTTCTCCCTTCCACTGACTGAAACAATAAAAATAAACATGAAGCTGTCGGAATGGCCTCTGCATTTAATGTTATTTGCATGTGATTTCCTTTGCTTCTCTAGATAATTGAATTTACTCAGACAATTTATTTTTTAAATGTGTAGTCTCTGTGAACAGAAACATCTTAACTAAAGACAACCCTTTTATTTCCTCTTAATGAAATATATACATGTGTGTGTATACTTCTGTTAGAACCAAGGGAATAGAAGAAAAATAATGGAAATACCAAAAATATACCGTAAAAAAATTAATTAAAGAGAGGAAGTGTGACTCTTGTAACCAAATATCCTCTCTTTGTGTTCACCCCCTGTCTATGTTCAAGGTCTCTAGGTGCTCAATGGGAGCTTTTTAATTATTTTTCCGTTTGATGTGCTAAGTATAATGAATGGATAGCAAAGGACTTTTGTAAGAAGCCACTGTGTTTGTATCATCTCAGAGTTGGTAAACATAGCAATACCTGGATAGGTTACCATCCTGAGACTCAGTCTTATAGATCTCAGACTTAAAGAGACTATTTAAATTGAGCCCTATTAGTCAAACTAAGTAGCTGTATAACACAAGTAAAACTCTATTCTTTTGCTGTGGGGAGAATAAAGAATACAAGCCATTATTTTGGATTGCCACTTTTGTGGTTATAGAGCAGCAAATCAGAATCACATGGGGTATCAGAGATATTCAGGAATCTTAAGAAATTAAGAATTCAAGTAGAATTGTAAAAGAGAATAAATCGGTCCAAATTCTAAAATTGTTTGTCTTCTTTTTATAATAAATTAGGATTTAGTATTTTGTTATAAATTAGGATTTAGTATAATAGAATTTCATTTTTAATACATATACGCCAATAAGTTCCCTTGACAGAATTTATTAATGGAGCAAAACCACCATCACTTCTTATTTAGACCTGTGACCACAACTCAATAAAGCAATCAGAGCAGTAGATTTCTGCAGAACTTTTTTGTTGTTCATTTTTATTTTTTCCTATAGAGGAAAACAACAGATTGGGAAAGACTAGAGATCTCTTCAAGAAAATTAGAGATACCAAGGGAACATTTCATGCAAAGATGGGTTCGATAAAGGACAGAAATGGTGTGCACCTAACAGAAGCAGAAGATATTAAGAAGAGGTGGCAAGAATACACGGAAGAACTGTAGAAAAAAGATCTTTACGACCCAGATAGTCATGATGATGTGATCACTAATCTAGAACCAGACATCTTGGAATGTGAAGTCAAGTGGGCCTTAGAAAGCATCACAACGAACAAAGCTAGTGGAGGTGATGGAATTCCAGTTGAGCTGTTTCAAATCCTGAAAGATGATGCTGTGAAAGTGCTACACTCAATATGCCAGCAAGTTTGGAAAACTCAGCAGTGGCCACAGGACTGGAAAAGGTCAGTTTTCATTCCCATTCCAAAGAAAGGCAATGACAAAGAATGCTCAAACTACTGCACAATTGCACTCATCTCACACACTAACAAAGTAATGCTCAACATTCTCCAAGCCAGGCTTCAGCAATATGTGAACCGTGAACTCCCTGATGTTCAAGCTGGTTTTAGAAAAGGCAGAGGAACGAGAGATCAAATTGCCAACATCTGCTGGATCATGGAAAAAGCAAGAGAGTTCCAGAAAGACATCTATTTCTCCTTTGTTGACTATGCCAAAGCCTTTGACTGTGTGGATCATAATAAACTGTGGAAAATTCTGAAAGAGATGGGAATACCAGACCACCTGACCTGCCTCTTGAGAAATTTGTATGCAGGTCAGGAAGCAACAGTTAGAACTGGACATGGAATAACAGACTGATTCCAAATAGGAAAAGGAGTACGTCAAGGCTGTATATTGTCACCCTGATTATTTAACTTATATGTAAAGTCCATTATGAGAAACGCTGGACTGGAAGAAACACAAGCTGGAATCAAGATTGTCAGGAGAAATATCAATCACCTCAGATATGCAGATGACACCACCCTTATGGCAGAAAGTGAAGAGGAACTAAAAAGCCTCTTGAAAGTGAAAGAGGAGAGCAAAAAAGTTGGCCTAAAGCTCAACATTCAGAAAACGAAGATCATGGCATCCAGTCCCATCACTTCATGGGCAATAGATGGGGAAACAGTGGAAAAAGTGTCAGACTTTATTTTTTTGGGCTCCAAAATCAGTGTAGATGGTGACTGCAGCCATGAAATTAAAAGACGCTTACTCCTTGGAAGAAAAGTTATGACCAACCTAGATAGCATATTGAAAAGCAGAGACATTACTTTGCCGACTAAGGTCCGTCTAGTCAAGGCTATGGTTTTTCCTGTGGTCATGTATGGATGTGAAAGTTGGACTGTGAAGAAGGCTGAGAGCCGAAGAATTGATGCTTTTGAACTGTGGTGTTGGAGAAGACTCTTGAGAGTCCCTTGGACTGCAAGGAGATCCAACCAGTCCATTCTGAAGATCAGCCCTGGGATTTCTTTGGAAGGAATGATGCTGAAGCTGAAGCTCCAGTACTTTGGCCACCTCATGAGAAGAGTTGACTCATTGGAAAAAACTCTGATTCTGGGGGACATTGGGGGCAGGAGGAGAAGGGGACGACCCAGGATGAGATGGCTGGATGGCATCACGGAGTCGATGGACATGAGTCTGAGTGAACTCCAGGAGATGGTGATGGACAGGGAGCCCTGGCGTGCTGCGATCGATGGGGTCGCAAAGAGTCGGACACGACTGAGTGACAACTGGAACTGAACTAAGAAGTTTGCAGGTGGAACATCCAGAACCAAGAATTCAACATTCTCAAAGTCCATTGTACATAAGGGAAAGATGTGTCAGCTTCTAATGTTCTTCTTATTTTTTTATGGTGCTATCTTTTTCTCATACCTTAGTCTTACTTCCTAAAATAACGAGGACAAATCCTTCTTCTGACATTTTATCCTAATTTCTCTTTTGTGTACTCTTCAGGTGCTCATTGTTGTTTCCATGTACCTGTTTTTCTTTACAAAATGTTGTTCATCTTTCAATGTCCAATTGTAGATAACAATAAAGTATTAAAAATTTTACACGGTAAACTGGAGTCCCTGAAGGAGAAGGCGATATGCACTTACAACCGCCACGTTTAAAAATATGTGAAGAGGACCCGGCCATTTGCTCCTCTCCCTGAGTGGACATTTTCTGAGAATTCCTGAACTAAAATGTATGTTAGTTAAAATGTATTTTAACCATTCACTAGAAAACAATGATTCATAAGTCATTTTACTACCTTTGTAACCTGAATATTATATTTCAAGGTGCATCTGTATTTGAATGTCCCACATACAGATTTAAAGATCTCAAACAATAGATGCATCATTTGAGTCCTGAGGGAGATTATATAGCATCTCTTAGTTATAGTGCTAGGGTCAAAAGTTAGGGCTAATGCTCAAGGTATAAACTAATTTAGTTATATTGTGTTTATTAGTTTTTTACATATACTGATTCTATTTAAACAATCACCTCTGTTTGCTCACCATTCTGTTTTTGTCAATACTGTATTCACTATTCCAACCTCCCAAGCAACAACTGTGTTTATTTTGACTCCTTCCTCTTTATTTTCCAGTTATTCAGTTTTAGCATTCCCTACTTGAATTTGTCTCAGTTTCAGTTTGATGGTTTGGTTCTTTCAACTCCTGTGTGCCTGCTCAGTTGTGTATGACTCTTCCCGACACCATGGACTATAGCCTGCCAGGCTCCTCTGTCCATGGGATTTTCCAGGCAAGAATACTGGAGAGGACTGTCAATTCTTCATCCAGGAGATCTTCCCGACCCAGTGATCGAAGCTGCTTCTCCCGCATTGGTAGGCAGATTCTTTACCACTGAGCCACCTAGGAAGCCCATAGAATCTAGAATACTTCTTTGTCTGCCAGATCAAATATAAATAATTTTATTTCACTTTCATGACCATTCATTAAAATAACCCTCTTATGATAGTATAGTCATTTAATATTCCCCATTTCTTTGTGTTAAGCCACTATATTCTCTTGTGTGTATGTATGTGTGTGCACGTGTGCATACTATAAAATTTTCTGGATGATGCTTCTGGGAAAAAATGCTCTATTTTTCCTCTTTACCTGTTTATTTCTAGAGTTATATCAAAAGCTTCTGTACATAAAGGAATAAATTATTTAACTTAATATATTTTTAATAAACACTAATAATAAGGTCTGGATAATCAGACCCATTCCCTGACTTCGTGGTATAGAAAGAAAATTAAATAAATGATCCCAAAACATTGTGCTAACTGGTATGATAAAGTAGTTTCTATCTTCCTTTGAGTTTCAGGATTTTCTCTTTGAATTTCATGTGCATGTATAATTTGCTACTACATAATTTAGTATTTATCATTGTTATGATTACTCATTGTTTCTTGTGTATTTTAAATGCCTCTCTAATTTTCAACTCTGAGGCGAGTGAATCAGCTTAATTTTTTAATACCTTTAGCATCTCTTGTAGAACCTGAATCAGTTAAGGAAGGCAGTATAATTTAATGATGACCAACATGGATTTTAAAGTTAGATGATCTTGAGTTTAATAACCCAGTTTACCATCTCCTATTATTACCTTGGGTAAATCCTCATCTGTTTAATAGGAATATAACAGTCTTTGTACAACTTCTGTGAAAATTAAATAAGGTAATTTCCATAAAACTTTTGGAACAGTACCTTTTAAGAACTCAAATAATGGTAGCTATATTTTTATTGAAACCCTCTAATGAATTTGAATGGATTTTGTGCATGTGGTCAGAAAAATGCCTAGTAATTTAGAAATAATACTAAGTCTTCCAAACTATAAGACTAAAATAACAAAATTTATATATAACATTACTCATATTAATTGTAAAAATGTTTGCAGAGAACCTAATGTTTTGCAAAAAGAATTCCAGTGTCTCAGTGATTTTGGATGTTATAAGATGGTCTTTATAAATCTGCTAAAGTAGGCTCAAGAAATTTTGATTTATACTTTGAATAAATAGTTTGGCTAGTTGGGAAATTTTATAAGTGTGTGGACTTCTTGATAACTTACAAATGAGAACTGAAGCTTATATTTCCTCTGTCTCAAATCACTGCTTAATATCAATTCATGCTAAAGGTCCGTTTTAAAGAAATGCTGTTTTTACTATAAGTGGAGTACTCTATTGAAAGTCTTAATTAATATAGAAAAAAAATAGCTCTCTAGCTTTTTAAAAGCAGCAAGAATGGATTAGTGTAATGATATAGCATTTGACTGACATTGAGCTATGAAATCAGCCTGATATTCTGGGGCACTGATGTTGAGGGGCTGTATTCAAGGTGCAAATAAAACAAAGAGGAGGGAAGCTAGAAACAGAGTCAGTACTTCATCTATTTTTCCTCATATTACCGCTGCTGTTTTGTATTTATAGTGTAAAGAAACCTAAAAATTTTTTTGCAAGAGAATCTAGTGGTGCTAATGTTCTCATAAAGAAAGAAAAATATGTCCATCTCACAAGAAGAAAGAGAAATATTAAAGAAAAGTTGAAATATGGCACAATAAGTAATTGGTATCATGTATTTATGAAAAATAATTCATTACTCTAATTTTTTTCAGACTTTTACTTTAAAAAGTTTTATTTCGTAATGAGGAGTAATTGAACATTCTTTCTTTGATCATTTTCCAGAGTTCTCACTTTGTAGAGAACCATTAAACTGTGAAATTTGAAAATTGAGTATGTGACAGAGATAAAAGCACACTTATGTCGCATGACATTTTGTGAACTAGTTTCTTTTTTCCTTAAAAAAAGTTTGTATTATCTTTAAAAATGGGCCACCTCAAAAATATTTAAATTATTCTTTTAAAAATAAGATTCCATGGATGCAGTTTGATTTCAGCAGAAAGAACTACAAAGCTACTTATATATGCAGTTCCTGTTTTTGGTGGGGTTGGTAGAAGAGGGGGTTCTTCTCTTTTCCACTTTCCTGGTAAAAGGTCTGACTTTTTCTTCATTTGTTTTTATATATTCTGTGTTTTATTCATTGATGTACCCTCATATGATGGCCTGAAGCATATTTGATTTAGGAAATACTCATATAGCCCTTGCCATTTCTCAGTTACCATCTTAGTAGTTTTGTACCTTGTTATATGTATATTAACTGATATAATCCCTTACCTAATATAACTCATTATTTTTTAATTTCTAATCCACTAATGACCCAATGAGGTAGATGATAGTATTATCCCCATTTTACAAACACAGAGATAGATTAAATAATTTGCCCAGGGTCACACAGCTAGTGAATGTGGAACCATAATTTGAGTCAGATCTATCTGGGTTCACATTCTCTGCACTTAACTGTGAACATTGTTTTGCTGCCTCACAATTAGCCCTTGAAATACTTTTATTACACAAATCAAAGAGAAAATTGAGTAATTGAAATATTTCTTATGTTTCAATAATTATTTTATTACTACTAAATTCTGGAGGTCTGGTATTATATCATAACACATATGAATTACTTGTTATCCCATTTTCTAGATGAAGAAACTGAGGTTTGAAAAGTTTAAATAATTTCTTCAAGATTAATAAATGACAGTCTCCTGATTTGAACCTGGTGTACTGACTCCTGGTTCCAGTAGGCTTCACCGTTGATGCTTTCTGACATCATAGTTTACTGGGTGAGGGGGTCACAGTTTATTTCACTTATCACTGAACATATAGTCAGTTTCCAGTTATTAATATAAATGATGCTAGCAAACACTTAGCTTAATAAGATTCTCCAGGCAAGAGTACTGGAGTGGGTTGCCATTTCCTTCTCCAGGGGATCTTCCCGACCCAGGGGTCGAACCTGGGTCTCTTGCCTTCCAGGCAGATGCTTTAACCTCTGAGCCACCAGGGAAGCCCATTAGTAACTTTACCGAGTATCTATTCTGTGTAAGAAACTGTGCTCATTCCTCTGTGCAATGAAAAGAATTAATTTCCCAAACAGATCACAGGTTGAGGAATTCCTCAAGTATCATTTCTTTCTTCAGACTCATAGTGAATTGGTATCTAGTCAAGTTTATTAACAACTACAGTAGGAGTGTTCTAAAGGCTTCTTAGAAAAATGATAGGTGAATTATTATGTATAATTAGTGACTAGTTTTTCTTTACTTCTTAAAATATTATATAATCCGCAATGCTAGTGTGAAATGAAAATATTTTGATGTGTAGTCTAGTTTTTGTTTAGAAACATCTTACTGTTGACCTTTGAGCCCTCAGGGAAGAGATCATCAAATGTCTTAAAAGTGTTTTTGCAAGATGTTTAAAGGTAAGGAAGACACAGCACACAAGTCATCAGTAGGAAGATAATGAGGCTGTCACAACACAAAATGTTCTTTGTTTTTACAGGTTCTATTAGTTAATATATTAGAATTCTCTAAATGCCACTTTGGTTATTAAGTGGTTTTGAGAGCACATGAAAACATACATTTTACGCTTGAACACAGCATTTCTGAGATTCTTAGTAAATGTGATTCTGGAAAAACAGCCATTAGACACTTCTGCCCATGTAGCATACACATGCAAATGAAGAGATTTTCCGAAACCATTTTTCCTGTTTCTACAATCTCTTATTAAATCAGAAAATTTGCCTTTAAATTTCAGTACCACTCACTGGTATTGAATTACATGGCGAATACGATACTGCTTTAAAAAAATAAAAAGAAATATACTCTCATTGTTTTATTTTTATTTTATAAATGAGATTAAACTATTAACAAATTCAAACCAAAATTTTAGTATATTTCTAAAAATAATTTATTTCCTCAATGAAATAGACATAAATCTGATTCTTCAACCTGTACAATTAGTATGAAATCAGCAAATCCACCTCAGTTTCAGTGTGTTTCAGTATTTCAGCATGGCTATTAAAAAAATGTCAGCATCGTTTTTCTCCAAAATGTACTGGTCATTTTTACCTCTCTTGTTAGTCGTTCAGTCACGTCTGGCTCTTTGCACCCCAGGGATTGAACCCAGGGGATCTTCCTGACCCAGAGATTGAACCTGGGTCTCCTGCACTAACGTCCTCATTAGTATGGTGGTGAGTATCCTGGCCTGTCATGCAGGAGACCGGGGTTCGATTCCCCGACGGGGAGGCAACACACCCTTTGGGGCTTCCCTTGTAGCTCGGTTGGTAAAGAATCTGCCTGCAGTGCAGGAGACCTGGGTTTGATCCCTAGGTTGGGAAGATCCCCTGGGGAAGGAGATGGCAACCTACTCCAGTATCACTGCCTGGAAAATCATGGACAGAGGAGCCTGGTGAGCTGCAGTCCATGGGGTTGCAAAGAGGCGGGCACGACTGAGCGACTAACACTAACACTCCTGCACTGCAAGCAGACTCTTTACCTGTCTGAGCCACCAGAGAGGGTTTGCTAATAAATCGGCCCTGCCCCTCAGGCTCGTCTCCCCTCTGGGATATAGTACCTCTGAGCTCACCTCTCAAATCCATTGTTCAGTAACTTTACGATTGCTTTCATCACCACTGCAGCTTTTAGTCATCTCCCTTTTTCATTCTTTCCCTCTTTTTCTCTTTTATTGCTTACAAATTTTCCTATATCAGTAGTTCTCTAACTTTAAGGTGTACCAGTCTCCCCTGGAAATCTTGTTAAAATACATTTTGAGGCTTCACCTTTGGAGTTTCAGATTCAGAAAGCCTGGGATAAGGCCTGAGAAGAATGTAAGTATTCCCATGTGTGCGTTAATCATTCAGTGGTGTCCGACTCTTTGCAACCCCATGGACTGTAGCCTGCCAGGCTTCTCCATGAAATTCTCCAAGCAAATACTGGAGTGGGTAGCCGTTCTCTTCTCCAGGGAATCTTCCTGATCCAGGGGATCGAACCCAGGTCTTCTGCATTGCAGGCAGATTCTGTACTGTCTGAGCTACTAGGGAAGCCAAAAGTATTCCCAGGTCATGCTAATAATGATACTACTCACTAACCACAGTGTGAAAGTTACATTTGTACACATCACCTGTCATCTTTTGTTGTTGAGTACCATTTGAATGCATCCTAAGAGAGAATTCACTTTTAAATGTTTATTTAATCTTCTGATCAGTAATTAAGTATGAGTCAAAGGTAATGTTTCATCTTAATGTTTGGTAAAAAAAAAATGCAAAGTGATTTAGACTTTTACTTAATGCCAATCTATTGTGCAGGAAAGGAATTTTTAAAAGATTCTATATTTTTAGGCTTGGAAAAAACATCTAATAGCTTTCACTTCTTTCAACATTGTCCAAAATACATTAAAAATACTTGAAATATGGATTGGATTATATATTTTAAAATATAATGGAGCCCTTTTTATAAAATAATTATCTTTTACCTAAATTTGATGAAGCCTGTCACTGTTTAGAATGTTAGATCTGTTCTTAGAGTAGGTTGTGTCTCCATTACAGAGTCAAATGAACTTCTGAGGTTTCTACAGTATTCTTTAAAAATTAGACCTTGAGCAGGGATATGGAATATGAAACTTTCCATAGATCACGGAGAAAAAAATATGCAGTATATATTTGAGTATTGTGGAATTTCCACCCAGGTTTTTTTTTTATTGTGATGACTGAATGATTATAATCATTCGATTATAAGAGGTTGAAATATGTAAAATGTAATCTTTCCTTAAAATCTGGCTTTGGATTCCTATGACTAGCTTGCAGGCGATCTAGACTAGGCTGGTACAGCACACTAAGCATACAATCCCCTAGGAATCTTTAGAAAAACACATATACATAGCTTGCTGATCCCACCCCTAGACAGATTTATGAACCACTCATCTACTATCTGGAATCTCAATTACTTTACCTTGTTTAAGTACTGAGAATTGTTGATCTCATGAAACTCAGTAAGTTTTACAAATATGTTATCAGTGACTTTTTCCAGTATAGAAAGGTGAACAGTTATGAGTTCCATCTTTCTAGATGACTGAAAGTGACTCAAGCAAAACTATCTCTGTCAGTTTTTCATTTATTTGAATCACTGGATCTAAATATACATTAAAAAATTTAGAAAGGATTTTAAATCAGACAGCATTGATGCCAACAGTAATCAGAAGCATAAAAGACACCCTTCAGAGATCTATCAGTACTGACTTTTCTTTTTCAAGTGTTGGGTACTGACCATATCCTATTCCCAGAATATTGAGTTTAATCATGCTAACCAAAGAAAGATTCCTAGTGTTCTCTAGTGAGATTTTTTAAGTGTTGGTTTTTGCCTCAGTGTATCCTTCCTCATACGTATCTATCCCATTTTCAGCAGTCCCTATTTGAAATTTAACTGGTATGACTTTTCAAAATGGTGACATTCATTTATAAAAATTAACAATTTGTTCTGCCTTCCATTTCAAATTTATGTGTACATTATCACAGGGTAATTTCTGAGTAAGAAGTCAATGCCCTAAATAAATGTACTCTCATCAATGTGTTTATTACTTTTATATTAAAATATTGATCTCTCTCTCAAGGTTTATCTCAGAATAGTAAAACTTCAAGCTATTGATACAGATGCCTTTATGTTTATCTAAATAAAACTGCAGTGAAATCTAGTTTGAGGCTCTTTTTACATAAAATAACTGGTCAGTTTGAAGTCATCTAATTGTATATATTGATGAGTTTATAGTACTTTATTGGCAGGTGCACATTTAGGTCAGAACTTCTTAACCTGGATTCCATGGTATGTAAGAGTACCTACGGGTTTTCACAGAGGAAGTGCATAGTCGGAACTATGAAAGTAGAAAATTAACTCTCTAAAACTGTATGTAAAATTATGTGTGCAGTATTAGGAGTCTTTGTCTGCCTGTATGCACATGTATATGTTTTGGAGGATATTTCTAGGTACCATCAAGAGATCTATAATCCAAAAGAAGTAAGCATGCAGAGGTTTCATGCAGAAATATAATGAAAACTTTGAGGTTTCATGCAGAAATATAATGAAATATTATCTTAACCAAAAACTTTACAAATACTTTTATACAATAATGATTTATTTTTTTCTATTACTAAGTGAAATTTGGCATCTTCTAATTTGATAGAATAAATTACAGGTAGAGAAAATTAGCTTCAAAATATTTGTAGTAACATTTTTAATATAATTTTTAAATTTAAGGAATAATTAAATAATATAGATTTTAAAAATTGAGATATAATTGACTGGTAGCACATTAGTTTCAGATATACAACATAATGATTTGCTATGTGTATTTATTAGAAAATGATCACCGTAGTAAGGTCTACTCTCTTAGCCATTTTCAAGTATTGTTGTTCAGTCACTAAGTCATCTCCCCCTCTTTGTGACCCCATGAGCTGCAGTACAGCAGGCTTTCCTGTCCTTAGTTATCTCCCAGAGTTTGCTCAAACTCACGACCATTGAGTCAGTGATGCCATCCAACCATCTCATCCTGTATTGCCCCCTTCTCTTTTTGCCATATTCTTTCCCTGCATCAGGGTCTTTTCCAGTGAGTCAGTACTGAGCATCAGGTGGCCAAAGTTGTGGAGCTTCACCATCATCCTCCCAGTGAATATTCAGCACTGATTTCCTTTAGGATGGACTGGTTGGATCTCCTTGCAGTCCAAGGGACTCTCAAGAGTCTTCTCCAGCACCACAGTTCAAATGCGTCAGTTCATTGGTGTTTAGGTTTCTTTATGGTCCAACTCTCACACCCATGACTACTGGAAAAACCATAGCTTTGACTATACAGACCTTTGTCAGAAAAATGATGTCTCTGCTTTTTAATATGCTGTCTAGGTTGATCATAGCTTTTCTTCCAAGGAGTAAGCGTCTTTTAATTTCATGGCTGCAGTCACCATCTGCAGTGATTTTGGAGCCCAAGAAAATAAAGTCTGTCACTGTTTACATTGTTTCCCCATCTATTTGCCATGAAGTGATGGGACAGGATGCCATGATCTTCATTTTCTAAATGTTGAGTTTTAAGCCAGTCTTTTCACTCTCCTCTTTCACTTTTATCAAGAGGCTCTTTAGTTCATCTTTGTTTTCTGCTATCAGGATGGTGTCATCTGTGTATCTGAGGTTATTGATATTTCTCCCAGCAATCTTGATTCCAGCTTGTGTTTCATCCAGCCCAGCATTTCACACAGTGTTCTTTCTGCAATTAAAGTGTTATCATCTGCATATCTGAGGTTGTTAATATTTCTCAAGGCAATCTTAAATCCAGCTTGTGAGTCTTCCAGGCTGGCATTTTGAATGATGTAGTCTATATATGTTAAATAAGTAACGTGTCAATATACAGCCTTGACATACTCCTTTCTCAATTTTGGACTAGTCTATTGTTCCAAGTCCAGTTCTAACTCTTTGTTCTTGACCTGCACACAGGTTTATCAGGAGGCAGGTCAGGTCGTCTGGTATTCCTACCTCTAATAAATTTTCACAGTTTGTTGCAATCCATAGTCAGAGCTTTCGTATAGTCAATGAAGCAAAAGTAAATATTTTTCTGGAATTCCCTTGCTTTTTTCTGTGATCCAACGAATGCTGGCAATTTGATCTCTGGTTCCTTTGCTTTTTCTAAATCCAGCTATACATCTGGAAGTCCTTGGCTATTGTATGGAATATAATATTATTAACCATGCTGCACATTACTTCCCAGTATTTACTTTATAACTGGAATTATGTGCCTTTTGGACACTCTTATCCATTGCAACCAAAAAATATAGTTTTTCAGATATTTTTCAAAGTGTTGTTTTGCTGTTTCCTGGTGATATCTACAAGAATAGTTCATTGCTAGAAGAAGAACATGATTATGTCAAAATTTCTTTAGCACCAAAGAGTTTTCTCTATAGATCTGTAGTTCATTTTATGTTATGTCTATGCAATGCCAAAATTAATGAACTTGTGTTAATGAGAATCTAATCAAAGTTAGTCCAAATCTTCTGTACTGTTTATTCTAAGTTCAAAACTTCATTGAATTAGAAGGAAAGGTAGAGGTAACCACACGTTTCATAAAGATAGATAAAGAAGCATAAACTACTGAGCATCATTATTTTGATTAGCCATTTAGAGCTCAAATTTATGTGTTTGCTTTATATAACTTTAAATCTTCAGGTTTAGTTTTTTTGGAGTATGACATAAACCTTAGATTTTGGTGGATAGAGCTTTATAACCCTGTAAATAGTTGGATTAACTCATTTCAAGATGTGTACATCAGTTCTTTAAGAGTTGAATGTATTGGGTAAAAGCTTCTCTTCATAATTATTAAGAAGTGTATCTCGTGCAACCATATCATTGATAGATATAGACATAATTAAAAGCTTGTGGCCTTTTTCTTTTTTTGCTTGTGTGTTTTAAGAGTGGGGTAGTATTAGCATGGGAGAAGGCAATGGCACCCCACTCCAGTACTCTTGCCTGGAAAATCCCATGGACGGGGGAGCCTGGTAGGCTGCAGTTCATGGTGTCGCGAGCAGTCGGACATGACTGAGCGACTTCACTTTCCCTTTTCACTTTTGTGCATTGGAGAAGGAAATGGCGACCCACTCCAGTGTTCTTGCCTGGAGAATCCCCGGGACGGGGGAGCCTGGTGGGCTGCCGTCTATGGGGTCACACAGAGTCGGACACGACTGAAGTGACTTAGCAGCAGCAGCAGTATTAGCATGGTCATTGAAAATCAGGGCTCTGAAAGCCAAGAAGATCAAGCTGATTACACTTTATATTTTAATAGTCCTATGACCTCAGTCATTTACCTCAGTTTATGTGCCTCAGTTTCTCCAGCTCTGAAGTACAAACGAAAGTTAGAATTGCCATGAAATTAACTGAGTTAATGCATATACATCGTTTTAAACTGTGCTGGGCACAAAGTAAATATTGTGTAAATATTGGCTGTTATTCTTAGTGATTATAATATCATAGACTGACTACTAAATGTAATGTTTTGACAATCCTGTACAGATTTAATTTCAGTTTATAGGGCTAAAAAATAAGTATGATGATGTGTTTCTTGAGGCCAGAGTAAAGAATGAAATATCATTCGGTTAATAAAAGGAAGATACACATCTGTTTGGGCTTCCCTCATGGCTCAGTGGTAGAGAATCCACCTGCCAATGCAAAAGACTTGGGTTCAATGCCTGTGTTATGAAAATCCCCTGGAGAAGGGAAATGGGAACTCATTCCAGTATTCTTGCCTGGGAAATCCCATGAACAGAGGAGCCTGGTCGGCTACAGTCCATGGTGTTGCAAAGAGTTTAGCAACTAAACAACAATGACATATCTGGTTGAGTTGCCTATTACCTTCTTTTTTTTTTTTTTCAAATGGGTTAATTCTTCTTAATCACCAAACTACATAAAGTAAAATTTGAATATTAAGATTGAAATATACTTTTCTTAAAAGGGTGTTCATAGCAAAAGACTATCTATGGAATTAATAAGAATTGATTTTTGAAAAGATATTTTGATGAGAGTATATACATGGATACATTAGGTACTTTGTCTCATGGTTGCAAGGGTAACAGAAAGCAAGATTAAGTAAAGCTTGTTCAAGAATAACAAAGATTCTTAATCTCAATCTAAAAGTTTAGAACACTATTTTATCATTAGAATTTAGAAGTTACACATCACATTTCTGAGAGCTCCTGCAAAATACTGAAGCTTTGTGCACAAAATTTAATTAAATATATATTGCTGGCTTAGACCACTAATGCATTTGTTAGCAGACTCTTTGGATGTTCACTTCCTAGGAAAGTGAAGGGAAATGTGCAGTCATTACTTTAGGCATGGTAAATCCAGTCCCAGGGAAGAAACTGGAAACCATAGCACTTCCTTGACTGAAAACTGTGCCAGTACTCCATACACAGGCCATTCACCATGCAAATGAACAATGGAGCCCCACACTGAAACATCTGTTAACTACATGAAACTGTTAAAGGGATTAACAGTGCCAGAGGCTGAAATGTAATCAGACAGGTGAAATAGCAATAAGATAAATATTCCTACATGAACTAGCAATAATGCTAAATAATTAGTTTATTTTTATATGGCTGTGGTAACTGAGGTTAGAATTCTTATGAAATACGTTAAACTCTTTACAATAAATCCTTCCTCTTTGCAAAGTGTAGAGAATTAGAGACATGCAAAATGGGATATGATTTTATTTTACTTAAGTTTGAAAAATTTTCTCATATTTTAATAGACTTCATTGCATACAGTTGAGTGCCATTCTCTGTACTGATGATTCTGCAGAATGATGTGTGTAGTTTTGAATTATGGAATGTGAAGCTCAGATGCCAAATTCTTGTTTGTAAAGTTTATCATCATATAATGTAAAAGCAGAGTATAAAATATGAATGTTTGAAATGAAGCTAAAATTGGAGTGTTTCTGCTTTTGACCCTGGAAATAAGTGAGAAGAGAGATTGTGGAAAATAAATACAGCAGTTTTGCTATATTCCAATTTGGACGTTAAACTGAGCTGATGTTTATTATGTGTCATTCATAAAACAATTCCTTAGTTTAGTGAATGAATATGTGGTTGCCCTTTTCAAAGGTATCTGTATATGTATGTTTAAGTATTTGTATTTGTGTGTCGTTTTTAAGTAAATAATTACAAAAATGTACCTTCACTTAGCCTGCAGGGTCTTGTAATTATTATACTATGCATATTGATTTCCAAATTCAAGTATATTATAAGCTAAGATTCACCTATCAACGTATTTTTTTAGAATATTTAATTAAGGAATAGTAATTATAAGGGGCATGTTCTGTTTGTAGGAAATGGAAAGCATTTGGGGTTTAGAATCATAATCTTGAAAATTCTTTTAACACACATTTTTTACTTATGCTTCTTCCACATTGCCTCGATGTCACCCAACAAACTGATGTTTGTACCATAGCTAATGTCCTTGTACTCACTAATGCATGCATCCTCAGTTGCTAAGTCGTGTACAAGTCTTTGTGACCCCATGGACTATAGCCAGCCAGGCTCCTCTATCCGCGGGATTCTCCAGGCAAGAATATTGGAGTGGGTTGCCATTTTCTTCTCCAGGGGTTTTTCCCAGCTCAGGGATTGAACCTGCATCTCTTGTATCTCTTGCATTGAGGTGGGTTCTTTACCACTGAGCCATGTGGGAAGCCCATACTCACTAATATCCTTTGACAAAATTATATGAACAGATTATGATTATATTTGTGCTGACATCTCTACTTTTAATATATTGAAAAAACAGAGTATTATTTGGCCTTGGAATACGGAATGAAGCAGGGCAAAGGCTAATAGAGTTTTGCCAAGAGAACACACTGATCATAGCAAACACCCTCTTCCAACAACACAAGAGAAGATTCTACACATGGACATCACCAGATGGTCCACACCAAAATCAGATTGATTATATTCTTTGCAGCCAAAGATGGAGAAGCTCTATAGAGTCAGCAAAAACAAGACCAAGAGCTGACTGTGGCTCAGATCATGAACTCCTTATTGCCAAATTCAGACTTAAATTGAAGAAAATGGGGAAAACCACTAGACCATTCAGGTATGACCTAAATCAAATCCCTTATGATTATACAGTGGAAGTGAGAAATAGATTCAAGGGATTAGATCTGATAGATAGAGTGCCTGATGAACTATGGATTGAGGTTCGTGACATTGTATAGGAGACAGGAATCAAGACCATCCCCATGGAAAAGAAATGCAAAAAAGCACAATGGCTGTCTGGGGAGGGCTTACAAATAGCTGTGATAAGAAGAGAAGTGAAAAGCAAAGGAGAAATGGAAACATAAAAGCATCTGAATGCAGAGTTCCAAAGAACAGCAAGGAGAGATAAAGCCTTCCTCAGCAATCAATGCAAAGAAATAGAGGAAAACAACAGACTGGGAAAGACTAGAGATCTCTTCAAGAAAATTAAAAATACCAAGGGAACATTTCATGCAAAGATAGGCTCAGTAAAGAACAGAAATGGTATGGACCTAACAGAAGCAGAAGATATTAAGAAGAGGTGGCAAGAATACACAGAAGAACTGTACAAAAAAGATTCTCACAACCCAGATAATCACAATGGTGTGATCATTCACCTAGAGCCAGACATCCTGGAATGTGAAGTCAAGTGGGCCTTAGAAAGCATCACTACAAACAAAGCTAGTGGAGGTGATGGAATTCCAGTGGAGCTATTTCAAATCCTGAAAGATGACACTGTAGAAGTGCTGCACTCAATATGCCAACAAATCTGGAAAACTCAGCAGTGGCCACAGGACTGGAAAAGGTCAGTTTTCATTCCAGTCCCAAAGAAAGGCAATGCCAAAGAATGCTCAAACTAACACAATTGCACTCATCTCACATGCTAGTAAAGTAATGCTCAAAATTCTCCAAGCCAGGCTTCAGGAATACGTGAACTGTGAACTTCCAGATGTTCAAGCTGGTTTTAGAAAAGGCAGAGGAACCAGAGATCAAATTGCCAACATCCACTGGATCATGTAAAAACCAAGAGAGTTCCAGAGAAGGATCTATTTTTGCTTTATTGACTATGCCAAAGCCTTTGACTGTGTGGATCACAATAAACTGTGGAAAATTCTGAAAGAGATGGGAATACCAGACCATCTGACCTGCCTTGAGAAACCTATATGCAGGTCAGGAACAACTGTTAGGACTTCATGGAACAACAGACTGTTTTCAAATAGGAAAAGGAGTACGTCAAGGCTGTATATTGTCACCCTGCTTATTCAACTTGTATGCAGAGTACATCATGAGAAACGCTGGGCTGGAAGAAACACAAGCTGGAATCAAGATTGCCAGGAGAAATATCAATAACCTCAGATATGCAGATGACAACACCCTTATGGCAGAAAGTGAAGAGGAACTAAAAAGCCTCTTGATGAAAGTGAAAGAGGATAGTGAAAAATTTGGCTTAAAGCTCAACATTCAGAAAATGAAGATCATGGCATCTGGTCCCATCACTTCACGGGAAATAGATGGGGAACAGTGGAAACAGTGTCAGACTTTATTTTTGGGGGCTCCAAAATCAGTGTAGATGGAGATTGCAGCCATGAAATTAAAAGATAGTTACTCCTTGGAAGGAAAGTTATGACCAAACTAGATAGCATATTCAAAAGCAGAGAGATTACTTTGCCAACAAAGGTCTGTCTAGTCAAGGCTGTGGTTTTTCCAGTGGTCATGTATGGATGTGAAAGTTGAACTGTGAAGAAAGCTGAATGCCGAAGAATTGATGCTTTTGAATTGTGATGTTGGAGAAGACTCTTGAGAGTCCCTTGGACTGCAAGGAGACCCAGCCAGTCCATCCTAAAGGTGATCAGTCCTGGGTGTTCATTGGAAGGAATGATCCTAAAACTGAAACTCCAACACTTTGGCCACCTCATGCAAAGAGTTGACTCTTTGGAAAAGACCCTGATGCTGGGAGGGATTGGAGGCAGGAGGAGAAGGGGACAACAGAGGATGAGATGGCTGGATGGCTCACCGTCTCGATGGATAAGAGTTTGAGTAAATTCCGGGAGATGGTGATGAACAGGGAGGCCAGGCGTGCTGCGATTTATGGGGTCGCAATGTCAAACACAACTGAGCGAATGATCTGAAAGTATTATTGAGTTCTTTCAATATGTTTTAATCTTGTCAAAAATATTATCATTCATTTTTAAAGATTAAACATGAAATCCATATGATTTGTCATTTTTCTGAGGTCCACTGATCGTTACTAACATGATTTAAAATAAAGGACAAGCATGTAAACATGGGTATAAGCTCTTTTCCTGAAAATTAAATATAGTCACAATCTCATATATTTTAATGGAAAATTTTAATGGTGTAGAATTAGAAAATAAATCTAGAGAGAGATTAATATACTCAAAGATGTTAGGATGTGACTTATTTTTATGAAAAGCTCTCTTTTAAGGGAAGTCGAAAGATTATGGGCTTCCCTGATAGCTCAGCTGGTAAAGAATCTGCCTGCAATACTGGAGATGATGGTTCACTTCCTGTGTCAGGATGATCTCCTGCAGAAGGGATGGGCTACCCACTCCAGTATTCTTGGGCTTTCCTGGTGGCTGGATGTTAAAGAATCCACCTGCAATGTGGGAGACCTGGGTTCGATTCCTGGGTTGGAAATATCCCTTGGAGGAGGGCGTGGCAACCCACTCCAGTGGGTTCTTGCCTGGAGAGTTCCCATAGACAGAGGAACCTGGCAGTCTACAGTCCATGGGGTCACAAAGAGTTGGACTCGACTTGAGCGACAACACAAAAGATTATGAAAGTAAGAGATTATACAAAGAAAACCTTTAAGAAAATAATTTTTTTTTGTCATTTCAGTATTATTTCTCTTGAAAATGTTTGAAAAAATTAATATAATGCTGCTTATATAAAATATAAGGGCTTCCATGGGGGCTTGGTCGTAAAGAATCTGCCTCCCAACGCAGGAGATGCAGATTTGATCCCTGGGTCCCAAAGATCCCCTGGAGAGGGAAATGGCAAGCCTCTCCAGTGTTTTTGCCTGGGAAATCACATGGACAGAGGAGCCTGGCTGACTAGAGTCCACAGAGTCACAAAAGACTCAGACACAACTTAGTGACTAGACAACAATGTATGAAATATGCGACCCCCCCACCCCGCCCCGAGTTACATAGATTGCCAAAGTTCTACTAGAAATTATGGGGGAGAGAATGTCTAAAGGAACACCAAATTATGTTTACCTTTTAGAATTCTTGAATAGATTCTTTTCACACATATAACACAATCATGAAGAGGCAAAGTCTGCAAGAAACTTTATTTTGTAGAGCAGATGAGGCTTAATGTGCAGAATAGCAAAGAGTATCATCAGAACCAGTGCTTTAGGTAAGGCATGGAATTGGAAAGATCTTCTGCAGAAGCAGAAATGAAATTGCAGTATTCCACTCTGATGTCAGAATCTCCTGTGTGTCTGATGCCTTCTTAAAAGCATGAGAGGGAGGTGGAGAACCAAATGAGGACCCTGCTTTATTTAGGAGTACCATTAAGAAGAGGTGACTGCTTACAATTAAAAAGAAAGCTGATATATGGAATGTTATTTGTTTAAACATTATAATATCATGAGAAGGTTTATTACAGGTGACCACCACATTGGATGTTCATAGGAAAAGCTAAGACTTTCAAACAAAAGCTATATATATATATATATGTATATATATATATGAAATCAATATAGGCTTTGTGGAAGGCTTCATTGCTATTTTAACTCATTCTTGGGGAGAGAATCTTCTTATTTTTCCCTCTCCTATGAATCGATCTTTGGCTCACTCTAGTGTGAGGCTGTAATGTTGATGTATTCTTTTCTGAAATTTCTTTACTCCTTTTGCTCCTGCACAGTGGCGTTTCACTGTTTAATGTTGCAACTGAATAAGCCATGGTGAAAGTTGCTCAGTCATGTCCAACTCTTTGCAACTATGTGGTCCATGGAATTCTCCAGGCCAGAATACTGGAGTGGGTAGCCTTTCTCTCTTCCAGGGGATCTTTACAACCCAGGAATTGAACCCAGGTCTCCCACATTGCAGGTGGATTCTTTAACAGCTGAGTCACAAGGAAACCCAAGAATACTGGAGTGGGTAGTCTATCCCTTCTCCAGAGGATCTTCCCAACCCAGGAATTGAACTGGGGTCTCCTGCATTGCAGGAGAATTTTTTTTACCAACTGAGCTATCAGAGAAGTCCTGAATAAGCCGTGTAACCAATTAAAATTCAAAAGCTTATTGAATTTTAAGCAAATGTATACATGTATATATATATATTTTTTTTTTCTTTCTTTGATTTCTCTTTCAGGAAGTTGATGGCAATAAAGTTATGTCTTCATTTGCCCCACACAACTCATCTACCTCACCTCAGAAGGCAGAAGAAGGTGGGAGACAGAGTGGCGAGTCCTTGTCTAGTACAACCCTGGGAACTCCTGAAAGGCGCAAAGGCAGCTTAGCTGATGTTGTTGACACCTTGAAACAGAGGAAAATGGAAGAGCTCATCAAAAATGAGCCAGAAGGTAAAGGATTGCAGCCAAAACAGATTTGTTGCCAATCTCCTAATCTTAATGGTTTGATTTTAATTTCCAGTTCCCTTCTCTGACATGCACTCAGTGTTAGGTTGGAAGAGTGAGAAATGTAATGCTATGAAGATGAATATTCTTTTTTTAGAAATGTAAGTGCGTTTACCCCAATTTTATAAATCATTAATTCTTGTGTGATGTCTTCCTTTTTTTCACACATGAGTAAGTTATGGTTGAGTGCAACTTAAAAATTCAGGAATAGAATGTGGCAGCAGAGCCCAGGATAGTCACCGCCTACCTGCCAGATATCTGCAATCTAGTTTGTTCATTTCTAATCTGCCCCCTGCCCAATCTGCCCTGCCCACCGCCCCACCCCCACTCCACCACCCCTGCCCAAGGGCATTTTACAACTTTGTTACATTTTATATCCTTTATACATTAATACCTCTTAGGCTACATAGACAGGTCTATTTTTTTTGTATAATCCAAAACTGATTTGCTTGAATGTAGCGTGTATTTGAAAAGTAATGATTCTCTAACTGTCTTAACTGTGTTGACGTTTCCATTTTTTAACTTCCAAGATGCCTTTCTTTTAAGATTTAATGCACTAAATCTCTTGAATAGTTACAGATAGTATCCTGCAGGTTGATATGCTCATGGAGTAACCTTGAAATTAAAGCAAACAAACTGATAAAGCAATTGATGCTTAACTGACAGCCATCTTTTATGCTGCAGATATTCACTAACTTCTGTTTAAATCTGTGTCCATCCTAAGCATGGATGCCATGTTGCACACAAGAACATGCCTCCTATGTCAGAGTCAGATGGAAAATTAAAACAAACAAACATAAAACAGTGATATAAAAAGCCATACTTCACACCAAAAATATACTGCATTTATACTATTTAACACTGAGTTGGGCTCATTTCTAGTCTGTTGTTAGGACACTGGTAAATTATATCTGGCACAAAATGTATGTTAACCAGTATTGGGAGTCATGTGGTAATTAAATATTTCTGGGTTTCTACCAGATGCATAGCTGGTACATGGATTTTAGTTAAAATTTATGTAATTCACATGATCTTACAGTTGGAAGGAATTTTAGAGATAATCTAGTCAGCCAAAGACTTTTTGGCTCTAATCTGCATGGAGATAAAAATGGGGCTTTGAGGAAGACCTAGACAACCTTTTTTCTTTTAATGTGCTGAAGTTTTTTCTGATATTGAAAATAATATTTTCTTACTATAAAATTGTTTTACAAAACAATAAAATTAAAAGGAAGAAAATAAAAATGACCCCAAATAATTGCTTTCTGATATAACATCTTTATGATGTTTTTGTCTTTATTTTTATATATGATGTTCATTTTGCATGATTAACTTTCTGCATTCAAAATTATTTCTCATCTTCTATGTTAAGATACAGTGTGATTAACTGAATCCAGAGTTCATTCAAATTTCTTTAATTGTCACTGTGTGGTTTTCTGTTCTAGGATGTTACCAAATAAACATTTAGCTGTTTAGTTGTTAAGTCTCCTTGGGGTCCTTTTAGCTGCAACAGTTTCTCAGCCTGTTCTTGTTTGTGATGACCTTGAAAATTTTGAAGGAATGCTATGCAAATAGATTGTAGAATGCCCCTCTGTTAGAATTTCTCTGGTGATTTTCTCTTAATGAAACTGGGATTGTGGGTTTGGGTTGAAAGACCACAGAAACCAAGTACTGTTTGTGTCACATCACAAGAGTACATCCCTACTATGTGACTTATAAATGTTGGTGTTGACCTTGATCACCTGGCTGATGTAGGGTTTGTCAGGTTTCTCCTCTGTAAAATCTCCCCACTCCCTTTCTGTACCATACTCTTTAAAAGGAAGACGCTGTGTACAATCCGTATTTACAAAGTGGGGAGCCTTGATCCCCATCCTTTACGATGGATCATCTAGAAATTTATTTGGAATTATTCTTTATGGGCAATTTATCTCTTATCTGCCATTTATTACTTTATTCAGTATCTTATATCAGTATCGTGGATGTTTATTTTATGCTTTGAGTTATAATGCAAAATTTTGTTAGGTTATTCCAGTTTTGTTCATTGCAGCGGGGGAGGGGGGCGGGGTGGTTCTTTCATGTCACTTTGACATACCATTGTGAGTTCGCCTGTGAGTTTGCCTTTTTTTTTGAGCATTTTTTACTTTTTGGCACTGTAAGATTGTGCAGATTCAGCTTGTATATTTCCTATTTATCTTGAAAGCCCTAAGAAGCCCTGGTTTTTTTCTCTAAGAAGCCCTGGTTCCTTTTACTGGAGAATGTTGTTAGAAAGCAGGATCTGGATATGAAGTGTGCTCTTTGCTACTCAAGTGTCATTTCTTCTAGGGCCTTGGCCTCAGTGTTTCATGTGAGCTTCCTTCCAAGTGGGTGTACAGACTCTCAATTTCAAAGTATATGGCAGACTGAAGCCAAATGAATAATTCCTAAGAGGAAATAGGGCAAGAGACCATGCTTCCCAGTTTGCTTAGCAGGATACATTCAGAGGTATTGGGAATGAGGAGAAAATTATAGATAACACAGTCAAAGGAACAGAGATAGAGCATCCAAGGCAGAAAGAGTTAACACGAGGAAATATCATTATTGCATGTGGACATGAGAGTGTTTTCATTACTGTATTTTCTACAGCTTTTCTTTTTTTTTTACTTTTCTCCCTAAAATATATTGAAAGCTTAGCTCAAGACTGACCTGTTATTGAGTAATATGAAGACATGAGAAAATACAGAGATAGTCTTTATGGAAGAATGGAATATAACTTGAACATGCCAAGCATCTAAAAGCCTGAGTTCCAGAAAGATAGTGTTTGTATAAATACAAAACCACTAAGATGGTTTCATGTTTATGTACACAAGATCCCTAGACATGCTTAGAGTATGCAGAAATGTAAATAGACTTACTTGTATTTATTTACTTACTTACAATGGGCATATAATTGATTTACAATGTGGTAGTTTCTGGTGTACAGCAAATTGATTCAGTTGTACATATTTATATGTATATATTCCTTCCATATTCTTTTCCATTATGACCTATCACAGGATAGGTCTCACAGTAAGACTTTGTTGTTATCTGTTTTATATATAGTAGTTTGTATCTGCTAATCCCAAACATCTAATTACCCCTCCCCTCCTTTCTCCATTGATAAATTTGTTTTCTATATCTGTGAGTCTGTTTCTCTTTTGTAAATAAGTTTGTATCATATTTTATATTTCACATATAAGTGACATTATATAGTGTTTGTTGTTCTCTTTCTGACTGACTTCTCTTAGTGTGATAATCTCTAGGTCCGTACATGTTGTTGCAAATGGCATTATTTCATTCTTGCTTATAGCTGAGTAATATTACATTATATTATATAATATTGTAATATAATATTGTAATATAATGTAATATAAATATATAAATATATAATATTATATATAAATATATATAAATATTATATTTATATATACACACACCCCATCTTCTTTATCCATTCTTTAAATGTCTGTTAGTGTACATTTAGGTTGCCTCCATCTCTCAGCTATCTTAAATAGTGATGCTGTAAATATTGGGGTGCATGTATTATTTTTTAATTAGTTTTCTCCTGATATTTGCTTAGGAATGGGGTTGCTGAATCATATGCCAACTCTGTTTTTAGTTTTTTGAGGAACTTCCAGACTGTTTTCTCTAGTGGCTAAACCAATTTACATACCCACCAGTAGTACAGGAGGATTCTTTTTTCTCCACGCCCTCTCTAGAATTAGTTATTTGTAGACTTCGTACTGATGGCCATTCTGATGGGTGTGAAGTGGGACCTCATTGTAGTTTTGATTTGCATTTATCTAATAATTAGTGATATTGAGCTGCTTTTCATGTGCCTGTTGGGAATCTGTATCTTTGGAGAAATTAGATTCACTTTTATTGATAACTAAATTTGCTCTTGCATGAATGGTTAAACTCTAACTGTTAGGAGATACAGCAAGGAGAAATTTATGGATGTATTATGTAAAGTGGTCATCTTAATCACCAAGAAAAAATGACAGGGCAGAAATTTGTATCATAGAAAAGGAATATAATGTTACAGGAAATTTCTTTCTTTTTTTTTTAACTGCAAAGAAACAAAAATGGAGAAACATATCTACGGAGATGTATAATAGACTTTACAGCAAGTAGAAAGTTATATTCTAAATACTCTGATTCTAACAGTTTCTATTTTTAAATAGGGAACTGATGATTGAGTGTGTCATAGGGTGACTGTTGGGGTCATTATTCAAACTGGTTAAAAACTCCATTAATTAAAGGGTATATTTAAACAAGAGAATGGACACCAGAACCTGACATCATCCAAGGATCTGGACAGCGACACCGCACACAGTGTCTACACTTTGTGGTAGAAACTACAAACGATCTCTAGTTCTGGGATGCAAGAAGAGGAATAACATATACAGGAAAGCATTTAATGACAAACCACAGAACACTGTTACAGTTCTGTGATTAGTGCAGTAATATGGGGATGAGGAGAGTGGAGAGCAGGTGAATGGAACTACTTTACAAATATCTGCCACGGAAAAATCTTTTCTTCCCTCGAGCTATTTTTTTCCCATTATTTTTCAAAGGCCATTAAAATGAACAGCAGGTTGTGATGAAAATTTCATTAAGCCCCAGCTAAATCATTATGAGGGGGCCATATTCATGCCTTTGCTTCCTCTCATTGAGGGGAGAATGCAGATTTCAATAGAAAGTCTGTTTTATTTCCAACCTTATCCCTGCCAACAGCCAACTAGCAGAAATTCAGAAGTTACAAGAGAATGGTGTATCATGCAAAAGGAGACTGCCGAGGTAAAATGATTAGAAAGAAACTTCTATTTGCCTATGAGTTGAATAAAAAATGGCTCTATTATCCTAGATAGCTTATCTTTTCAAGCAATTAGTTAAAATATTTTAAATGATATAAACAGGTGAAGATATACTGATATATTTGTGTTTATATCTTTTTCTTTCATCAGAATTTTTGCTTGTCTTTACTTGAAAAGTTCTGGTGCTAAAGAGTCTCATTTATACAGTGAGACTTCAACTGATGTGGACCTGCCAAAATTCATCATAAATTTTCAGTTCAAAATGTCTGATCTATGTAATATATATTATGTAATATAATATATTGGTATTTTGTATTTGGTAGCAGCTATGCTTTATCAGTTGGTTTTTTAACTATCAGACTAAGGGGTTAAGAGTGACAGTGAACTGTTAATATCATATTATGTGATACATCATTCTTATATCTAGGCATTGAGTAAATGATATGTATTCGGGGGAAAATGGTTGTATTAAGTTCATATCTTTATATGAAATGGGTTTCCTGGTGATTTGCATGGTAAAGAATCTGCCTGCTCTGCAAGAGACCCAGGTTCAGTCCCTGGGTTGGGAAGCTCCCCTGGAGATGGGAATGGCCACCCACTCCAGTATTCTTGCCTGGAGAAATCCATGGTCAGAAGAGCCTGGTGGGCTAGAGTCCATGGGGTCACAAAGAAATCAGACACGACTGAGTGATTTTTCACGTATATGAAATACTTTATTCAGTCTTTACATAAACCTCATAACCAGGGCTACTATGAGAATCTATTTCCATTTCTGGAAATGCCATACATATAATTGAAATATTCTGACTCTTCTTATTTACATTTTCAGATGAGGAAACTAGTGATTAAATATGTCACAGGGTGACTATCAGGGTCATCATTCAAATTAAAGTCAACCTTAAATTAAAATTAATTCCCTAAATCATTGCTTTTACTGTTTTTTTTCTAATTAGGAATTTTGCCAGTAATAATGTTACACTTTAGCATTTGTGTCCTTAGAACAATTGAATGAAAAATAGTATTCAGTAATTTTCAGCTAAAGTGATTTCTGATTCCTTGATGATGATCAAATTTCCTAAAAGTTTCAATTGAAAATAGCTCAGTTTAAACTGTTTGATTTTAAAATGTTATAGAAAAAAATGCCTTGGAAGATAATCTTAAGAAAAACCTGTTTTAGAAAAATGTCTGGGAGCAAATTAGTTTGGCATGTTAGAATTTCAGAATTAGAATGAAATGAAGACATATTTTAGCCCTCTCCGAGAGAGAGATCTGAGGTAGAGATGTACTTGAAATCATACAGCAAGTTAGTGTTAAAGCCAGAATAAGAACCCAGTACACATCCCACAGGTCCAAGTGCCTTTTTTTCCAGTTCACTTATATCATACATTCTTAACTCTCTTTGTCTTTATTTATTTATTTTTTAGAAATAATGTCATCACTTCATCTTTGTTTTAAAGAACATATCACTGATAATTAAATTTGAACAAATCTAAGACAACCAGGTATCTTAATTCAGCTAATAAAACCAAGGTAGATGGGTATACGAATATTTGGGTATTTGTATACCCATCTACCTGTGTTCTCAAGGTTCAGGTAGCTATGAGTGATCTATAAATATGTATCAGCATAAATTTATGGGTCAGATCCAGAATTTAATTTTCATTCAGACTTTAGACTCATTAACAGTACAGGTCAAAATAATTTTTACCTTGACATGAACTTTATATATCTCATTTAAAATATAATACTTTTAGATATAATATTATAACAGGCTTCATATTTTTACTTTTCTATATTAATGTCTATGTTACCTCCTATGTCTTTTGGGAATGGCTTTTTCGGCTTATTTACATGTCTTCCTGTTTGAAATACAACAAAAATCTTTTCTTAATTCCTATTCCCTTTATCTATAATTCTGTGTAATTCTTTTCCTCATTTCTCCAAGTCCAAGTTGCTAGAAAGAGTTATTTACATTCATTACAGTAACTTTAAAATCCATTTTAAGAACTGTAACATGCTTCCCTCCATTTTTACAGTAATACAACTATATTTTGACTATTTATTTGTCAGATTTCTGCCCTGATATTAAACTCTGTAAGAGTGAGTATAGTGCACATTAAATATTTAAAATATTTGTTGAAAGGACATTTATACTACTTCAATATTGCCCCATTGCTGTCTTGGGAAAAGTAAAGAAAGACCTTAATAAATATACACCTCATTTAATCCTCAAAAACTCTGAAGCTGGTATCATTTCTTACCTTAATAATGAAAGATCAAGACCTAATCACTTGATCATATTCTTGTAAGAAGGAGGAACTAGAATTAGAATGAGCCTCTTTTCCTTTGCCAAACTACTTGGTATTGAACATAAGACCATATATAATCTGACTCCACCCTTTTATCTCCTTAACCTTACTTCTTGCCGCTCTCTAAGGTACATGTTATCATATTGTCTTATTAAAGAAATTGCCTGCAGTTCTCTCAGCATTCTCCTATTTTAATACTACTCTGCCTCTTCATATGCTGTTTCCCTGCCTAAAATATTCCATCTTAGGTACCTAATGAATATATATTCACCTTTTAGACTTACCACCTTCTCTAAACACCTTTGTTAGAATTTGGCTTAGTCTACTCCGCTAACACTAATTCATCTCTGTTAGTTCTGAGCACACTACCATCATTATTTATTTACCTTCTATCTTCTATGAATGTTGAGATGAAGAGTTCTTGGTTTGATTATCTGTGTCTCTCTACCTCCTAATAATGAACTTGGTACATATAGGTGATTGTGTTTCCTGTGAATGACATAAACACACTAATTGGTATTTTATAGCCAACTTTCCCTAAAAATTGAATGGATTTCATTTACTGTCGTCTTTCTTCATGTCCGACTCAGTTAACCTCCGTGTTTATCACATATATTTGTCCTCTCCATTCTTCCTGTCATTATTGAATCTTTGAGATCATTATTTTCACTTCTTTCTGTGATTTACAGCTTATTGTCCCAGATAATGAAACTAGATATTATAAGATCCAGGATACAAACTAAAATATACACCTAACAAAAACTTTATATGCTTTATAGTCTCAATAATCTTCTAAATAACTATAATGTTGCTGATCCCCTGGAGAAGGGCATGGTTACCCACTTCAGTATTCTTGCCTAGAGAATTCCATGGACAGAGGAGCCTGGTAGGCTATAGTCCATGGAGTTGCAAAGAGTTGGACACAACTGAGTATGTCACAAACAGTTGGATACACTTCCCCTTTTCACTTCTTTTCAATATTGCTAATATATTGGCATTATCTATGAATCTGTGGCCCCAGATTATAATTTCCCGCATTGCTATAGGCAAAGTCAAAAGTGAGTTGAATTGATCTATGTATAATTTTGCAGAGTTCAAAGCTGCGAATGCTTAAATGTTTCTTTAATAATGTTCCATCGTAATAGAGACCAGCACTCCTTTCTAGGGTAGAGCTGGATTGCAGAAAGTTACTACTTCTTATGTTGGGTTCAAAATGCGAGCAGTTTACAGTTGAATATTGTCACTCCAACACCCCAATCCTGCCCCAACATGGTTCGTCTCAGGAGGCCTGAAGTCAAAGAAAAGTTAATTAATTCAACACCTTCCCTTTCCCCTTCAGTCTTTCAAGGACTCTAACATATAATATTCTCTCAAGGGTAGAGTTTCCAAACTCAGGATTCACAAGTTCCTTCAGAGGGCTATAAATCCTGGAAATTGTACCCCAATGGTGAAAATATGTGTTGCTTCATTTTTGAGGCCTAGTTCAGAGTTCTTATCTGACTTTCAAATTAGTTCATGATGAAAGAGGAACTACACTGTGAGTCAGTGTTGGTTCTGCCACTGATTGCTATGTGTAAGACGTAACTTAACACAGTTTAGTCTCTGATCAGTTTTGAAGCAATCACCTACAAGTATTTAGCAGTATTTCAGAATGTCATTGTATCGATTTGGCCACATTTGGGGGAATGCAGGTTTTAATTTTAAATAAGGATTTCTTTGCATGAAACAGATCATCTATGTTATAGTTCATATTATAAAAGACATTCTGTTTACTTGCTTTTAGGTTGCTATAGTAATTGTGTTAATGTAATGGATATCTGTTGGCAATGCTAATGGCCCTACTTCCATCATAGGGTGTTAAAGGAAACAAATGAGGTAATGCACCTGAAAGTACTTTATAAATGATAACCAACTTGGAATTGTACCAGTGATTGTCATTATCACAACTTGACTGGTTAGAAACATTGCTAATTTAGGTGTACCAGAAACATTACCCAGCTCCAATGATGAGTCTCCCAGGATATTTATGATATTATGAAAAGTTCTGACTCAGACCTGCAAAATTCTGAAAATTTAGGATATGTAATCCACAACGAAAACAACAAGCCCAACGTTCAGAAAATCCTGGGATAGCAAATTGCTTTGAAGTTTATTTATATATATATTTCCTAAATCAAATGTGTTTAGGCAAGTTTGTACCTGAAGAATTACTTTTCAAAAAGAAAGATTTCTCTATATGGATGAAATTGCAAAGTGTGACCAACATGAGACTAGGAAAAGCAATTTAACATTGGATTTGTGGGTTTCTTTCTTATTTATTTATTTATTTTAGTTGGAGGCTAATTACTTTACAATATTGTAGTGGTTTTTGCCATACATTGATATGAATTAGTTATGGGTTTACATGTGTTCCCCATCCTGAACCCCCCTCCCACCTCCCTCCCTATCCCATCCCTCTGGGTCATCCCTGTTCACCAGCCCTGAGCACCCTGTCTCGTGCATTGAACCTGGACTGGCAATCTGTTCCATACATGATATTATACATGTTTCAGTGCTATTCTCTCAAATCATCCCACCCTCTCCCTCTCCCACAGAGTCCAAAAGACCATTTTACATATCTGTGTCTCTTTTGCTGTCTCGCATACAGGGTTATCGTTACCATCTTTCTAAATTCCATACATATGTGTTAGTATACTGTATTGGTGTTTTTCTTTCGGGCTTACTTCACTGTATATAACAGGCTCCAGTTTCATCCACCTCATTAGAACTGATTCAAAAGTGTTCTTTTTAATGGCTGAGTAATATTCCATTGTGTATATGTACCACAGCTTTCTTATCCATTCATCAGCTGATGGGCATCTAGGTTGCTTCCATGTCCTGGCTATTATAAACAGTGCTGCGATGAACATTGGGGTACACGTGTCTCTTTCAGTTCTGGTTTCCCCAGTGTATATGCCCAGCAGTGAGATTGCTGGGTCATAAGGCAGTTCTATTTCCAGTTTTTTAAGGAATCTCCACACTGTTTGCCATAGTGGCTGTACTAGTTTGCATTCCCACCAACAATGTAAGAGGGTTCCTTTTTATCCACACCCTCTCCAGCATTTATTGTTTGTAGACTTTTGGATAGCAGCCATTCTGACTGGCGTGAGATGGTACCTCATTGTGGTTTTGATTTGCATTTCTCTAATAATGAGTGATGTTGAGCATCTTTTCACATGTTTGTTAGCCATCTGTATGTCTTCTTTGGAGAACTGTCTGTTTAGTTCTTTGGCCCATTTTTTGATTGGGTCATTTATTTTTCTGAAATTGAGCTTCAGGAGTTGCTTGTATATTTTTGAGATGAATTCTTTGTCAGTTGCTTCATTTGTTATTATTTTCTCCCACTCTGAAGGCTGTCTTTTCACTTTGCTTATAGATTCCTTCATTGTACAAAAGCCTTTAATTTTAATTAGGTCCCATTTGTTTATTTTTGCTTTTATTTCCAATATTCTGGGAGGTGGGTCATAGAGGATCCTGCTGTGATTTATGTCCGAGAGTGTTTTGCCTATGTTTTCCTCTAGGAGTTTTATAGTTTCTGGTCTTACATTTAGACCTTTAATCCATTTTGAGTTTATTTTTGTGTATGGTGTTAGAAAATGTTCGTTTCATTCTTTTACAAGTGGTTGACCAGTTTTCCCAGCACCACTTGTTAAAAAGATTGTCTTTTCTACATTGTATATTTTTGCCTCCTTTGTCAAAGATAAGGTGTCCATAGGTATGTGGATTTATGTCTGGGCTTTTTATTTTGTTCCATTGATCTATATTTCTGTCTTTGTGCCAGTACCATACTGTCTTATTCTTATTTGTATAATAAATGTGAATGTATACTGAAGAAAGAAATAATTGAGGGTCTCCTTTGCCCCAAATTTCATAATTTTCTAAGATTTTAGCTTTCTCTTATTTGTTCTTCCTTTTGTCCCCTATTTTGATTTCTTTTTTTCATTTCTTTTGTGTGTACATGTGGGTATGTGTGTAGTCCTCCTTTCAGATCCCACATATGCTTGGTTTTATTTAGCATCTGTCTCTGTCAGTGTTCTCCCTCCTTAGAGTATAACGCCCACACCTCCAAAATTGTTACACCATGATGAGTGTACCCCTTGTGTGTAAGATACTGCTTTTTTGTGAAGTTTTGTTTCTGTTAGAACTAGACTTTATCTTTTTTATAGAATTGGGGCCTTTTCTAAAAAAATTATTTATTTTTAATTGAAGGAAAATTGCTTTACAGTACTGCATTGGTTTCTACCAGACATCAACATGAATCAGCCTTAGGTTTACCCATGTCCCCTCCCACTTGAACACCCCTCCTTCAGAAAAATCTTTGCCACATTTTTATATTACAAGACCCTAAAATCACAACCTATTTACAAAGTCAGTCAGTGTTACTTTGCATGAAGCAGTTCATTGCTTTTAGCACAGACTTCACAAAAAAAGTTAGTTCTCTTTTTGTAAGAACTAATAAAATAATACTGGAAAAGAAATCACAACCCAGTCCAGTATTCTTTCTTGGAGAATTCCATGGATAGGGGAGCCTGGCGGGCCCTAGTCCATGGGATTGCAATGAGTTCGATGCGACTGGGCAACTAATATACACACAGTAAAATAATGTAATGAGTTTGAAAAAGTATATGTTGTGACAGATCTCAGGCCTTCACCATCAGAGTCATCTACAGACCAGAGCCCATCACTGGGTGAAGAAAATATTGGGAGTTTTATTGTCATTAATTTTCTATGTGTGTGTGTGTCTCCCTCTTTCTTTGTTTCTCTCCAGCAGGTACAGCAGGGAATTTTGCTCTCTTAATTAGAAAAACTTGAGTGGATACCACTCTGACAACATGCAGTCAATATACTACATATTCTTAGTGGCAAATACCATAAAACTTCCACTTAACTACCTGTGTACCACTTCAAAGATTGGATTGGACACTTTTTTAAGTTTGTAACTAGATGGTAACTCATAACCATCTAGTTACAAACTTTAAAAAGTGCATAAATTGTTGGTCATCAATTACACTCTTTTAAAACTGGAAAATATGTGTTAATATTATTTTGTTATATATCTTTTGATATTTGTTTCTGTCACATCTATTGAAAATAATTCAATTTAGTGGCTTGTACCTTCTATGGTACTTTACGTGTGCTTCCCACTCTCCCCCAATAATTTTGTTAATGGACTTTTAATTTCTATTACAAATATATTGACATATAGACCCATTAGATTCTCGAAATGGATATAAAGCTCTTTTTGCATGTTTTAAGACGTATTTTAGGGGTCCTAAAGTGGATGTTATAAGCAGTGCGTTTTCATCTGTGCTGTGATGCAGCATCAAATGTAATTATTCTGTGGAAAAGACAGGCCCCTAGAGCATGATATTTGGCCTTGTGAACATCCCTATAGGCATTGGATGTTTGATGTTTGAGTTTACATTACAAATCACAATGTCTGCTCTTTTATTTTAAATGTCTGTTGTTGAGCAGCCCTTTAGCATTTAAATTGAACCATATCATATTAACAGACAAGTTGAACTGAACTTCAAAATTAGCCCCTACTTTTACCAACTTTTTTAATTATTATTTTTATAGGGAAATCATGGCAGTTGGCTTTTCTATATTCAAAATGCCAAAGCATTCCATTAAATCAAACATATTGCAATCCACTTTGAAATTCAGTCTTGTTTTAAAACCACATTTGATGAGGTAGGAAAAATAAAAAGTGAACGAATCAGGGGAAAAGCCTAAAGATACTTTAATTGGCAGAGGTTTGAGTTGCTTTTGTTTAGTTACTTACTGTCCTTTGACAAAGTACAAGTTGAAGAGGCTTTGTAAGTGCTGTTCCACTGAAGGACAAACAAGGGTACTTTTCAATTGAGCCCTTTTAAGTTTTGTTCCTCACACTCCCGCTGCTGTTGGAGGCTACTCCTAATGCATTGTGGCTCCGTGTTCATCTGCAGTCTGTCACTGGAAAATGTCTCTTCTCGTTGAGCGTGCTGGAGTCTAACCTCCAGGCTCCCTTTTGAAAGGCATCACTGTATGGAATTCGACACTCATAAAATGACGATAAAGAAAGAGTTTGTTTTTTAAAGGTCAGGACAAGAAGACACCCTCAAATGTTGTAGAGCCTATTTCTTCCGGAGTAAGTGCTTTAACTTCAGCACAGAGTACGCTGAGTTTGAAGCCTTGTGATTTTTCCACACTGGAGTGAAACTTATTCAAGCTCATCTTCTTTTCAAGTGGTATCCATCACAGTGGTTTATCTTGATGTTGATTTCGTTAAGTGTTATAGAAAATTAATTTATATTTTCTCCAAAGATATTCTGACTTGGGTTGTAAAAGCTCAAGGATCGCCTTTGGGAGTGTTCTTTAGGACAAGAAGTCCCTGAGCCGAGATCACAGTTGTCTGTCCAAGAAACACAATCAGCCAGGAAAGCTTCTATTTTTCTTTTTAACTAAAATGTGTACTTTTGTTAATAAAATGTTCTATGTTCTTAATGTTCATACTATGTTCTTAATGTTCATCTTCTGTGAGCAATCAAGGCAGCCTTCTCTTCTCAAGTCCTCCGTTTGTGTGTTTCATGAGAAGAGTTCTACTTGATTCCTGCTCATACATGAGTTTATCTACCAACAGGACTTTGTCAGTCACTGCAAACATGTCTTTACCCAAATGTTTCTAATATTTCAAAAGCCTTTCAGATAAATGAAGTACCCCTGTTTCCCTTGTCCACACATATAACCCTCTCAGTTCCAGAGCTAGAGTTTTAATGCATGGAGCACTTGAAAAAGACCCATTGACCCAGGTTGAACATGGACATTAGCGAACAGTGCCAGCCCTTCTCATTGCTCTAGTCCCCGTAGCTTTTGGAGATGTCACTTATTCAAGAGTCAAGAGCCAGCCACCTGTCTCATCAGCCTCTTCCCCCTCACATTAGAGGTTCAGGCCCTTGCTGAACCGTAACGCTCTAATCTGGGGAGCACATACAGCATTTTTCTGAAGCTGATTTGTCAGACTCAGCTAGCTGGAAGAGTCTGTGTGTTTGCGTAAGTGTATGTTTTTCAGTTACCCTTGAGGCACTTGTCATGACCGTGCATATTAAAATTAATCAGACCTCCTCGGCCCGAGTGTCTGTGTGTTTAACATGAAGAAGTGGATATCAAGCAAATACTCTAATTAAATGGGCCTGCTTGGTTTCGTTCTAGTGGATCCTGGGTCTTTTTCCTTTAATAGGAGTTGCTTATGTGGAAGGCACGGACAGCACTAGAGTCGGTGGAGAGCTCACTCAGAGTTTCCTTTGCCACCTGCTCCCAGAGTTCTGAGACCTCAAGGACTCCCAGCGTGCCCTCCTTAGCACCCTTAGTGTGGCGGAGAAATATGTCCAAGATCATGAGGGAGCAGCGAGGCTGGGACAGAACAGGCTGAGCATATGACCTGGACATTTGGGTTGATTAAGATAGGCTGTCTCACATGCTGATAAACTTTGGACACCAGATTGTGCTCTGTGCTCCCACTCTTGGATGATGGAGTTTGACTCTGAGAGCAAGGTCTTGTGGAGAATTCAGAACTAATGCCTTTTCTTTATATCCTGAATTTGAAAGTTAACTTTTATGCGTATATCTCTTCAGGTCATCTACATATATAGAAGCTATTTTATGAGACAATAAGTAATAAATATAAGTGTATATATTAGCATATATTGTGTGTATGTGTGTATATATATGTATATATGTGTGTATATACATATGTATATATATATATAAAATTTCACTTTTACTCTTATTTTTTGGCTTTAGCTTACTTTGATTTATGTTAGACTTTTCTCTTTGCTTTTGGGAAGACTGTCATGGGCAGGACATTTTCAAACAAACTTTGACAGAGAGTAAGCTGAAAACACTGAAAATGTCTCAGGTTCCCAAAGCAGTAGCTTTCTTGTTTGCATATTTAATGTCATAAATGAGGTAAGCTTTTAACAACCAGAAAGCTTATGGATTTTAGTTCCAACCCATCCATATTACTTGGACTTTTTTTCGTATTTTAGAAAATAGAAACAAAATTTTCTTTAGAATGTTTCACATTTGAATTTATATATATATATATATATATACATACTCTTTATATAAAGAATAAAGCATAGATCCAACATTGAAAACAATTTAAAAAATAATGAAAAATCTCTTCAGTGTTAGAAGGTTTGGAGTTACAATTTAGCAGATCTCCAAATAACCACGGCAAGTTAGCTGGTAAAAGATTACCCTGGCAGGACATGGTCCATAAAATTGATTTGTTCCTTCCCAAATTGAAAGGGTTGGACAGTTCCAAAAAAATGAACCATTGTTTTACAACTTTTCTTCCTTTCCTCCCATTGTGTCTAAGAGGTAAAAAGATCCACCCATTAACCTATATGCTCTCTTTTCTGTGTGGGCATGCAACTCACGTGTGGAGCTCCGTATTGACAGTGCCAAGCCACTGTGTGATACGTGACAGCATCATACAAACCCTTCCTCTGCTCACTTAGGTTGCTACTTGTTATTTATTAACACAATGTGGACTGTTCAGTGTGGGTGTATATGAAATAGAAAGAAAACTAAAGGCCCTGAACAAGTAAATACATCTTTCATCATCCCTTTTGTTCGGTATGTTTACTGTGTGCTATTCTTGGTCCATAGAAGTTGTTTGACAGTTCTTCAAAAGGGTGAGGAACCTTTTCTTGAACTTTTGTTTTGTCTGTAGAAAAAAGTTTTCTATCTGCCATTCTCTTTTCTTTGCAACCTATCTATAAAAAAATTTTTTTAAAGACTTTTATTGCTATTAGTATGACAAGAATAGGTGATTATGAAACATGATAGACAGTTTTATCTAATTTGTTTGAAATGGACAGCTAAGAGACTAGAAGTCTGAGACAGTTTTCCTTTTTAAACTTTAATTAGACATAGAGAGTGCTATATTCTACAAATCACCTTTTTACTGAAATATTGAGCCTTGATTTCATTTGTGATTGAGTTCTCTCCTCCCTCCATATTAATGTAATATCAATGCCATGCTCATTGCCTGGTATAATTACTGAAGAGATCAGTAGCTGGGAGAGCATGTCATAATGGAGCATGTCTGTTTATTATAACAGGACAGTGCTCCTAAGGTGATATTTTGTTTGTAATAGATTAGAATTGCTTTGTTGTTTCAAGATGTTAAATCTGTTTCATAGGCCTTTTTTTTTTTCTGAGGAGTTAGGCTTTGTAGAAATTGTGTGAACAGTTCATACACCATCGTGTGACATTAGTCAAGTGGAAGACTTGGGAGCAGAAAGCAGTAGAAATGAACAAAACGCACCCTTTGCGATTTAGAGTCTTGTTTCCTTTCTCTGTCTTTTTTTTTTTTCCTTTTCCCAACCATAATGTTTTTGCATCAGTCTTTGCTCTGGCACTCTTAGTATTTTTCATCTCTGTCAAGATACCATGGTTAAGGGATGAAAAGCACCTAAACAGGGAGGTAGCAGTTTTGAGAGCAATTCCCTGAAAATAGGAGGGTGGGTTCTCAGCCTTCCCCTACAGGACCACACTCAGACTTCCCAGAGAAGTCACATCCAACAGCAAAGTTAAACGGATCAGAAGTAGACAGCTGCTTGCGTTTTACCTCCCCGATGCTTTAGTTTAGCTCTGTGTGTCCCATGCTGCCAGAGCACAGCCACCTTGCTGGTGTGCTTAGTTTTTCCTCCTTCCAGCTCATTCCATTAGAAGGAACCAAGAGAACTGATGGTAAATTGAAGTTGTATGTATTTTTTTAAGTGCATCTTTTTCACTTAAAGAATATTGTCCATGCGTGTGCTAAGTCACTTCAGTCATGTCTGACTCTTTGCGACCCTATGAACTATAGCCTTCCAGGCTTCTCTGTCCATGAGTTTCTCCAGGCAAGAACACTGGAGTGGGTTGCCCTGTCCTCCTCCAGGGGATCTTCCTGACCCAGGGATCAAACCTGAGTCTCTTATGTCCCCTGCATTGGCAGGCGAGTTCCTTACCACTGGCCCCACCTGGGAAGCGCAAAGAATAATGTAATTAGGGGTTTTTAAAGAACATTAAGTCAAATAGCATAGTAAACCTGAGAGTCCTTGAGTTGTCTCTGCAGGATTTTTTCTTTTGTTTTCTAAATTTAAAATATTCAGATTAAGAATATTTGCAAGTTTCAAAGTATATTCCATTAAATAGGCAAATATTGCTTTTTGAAATGGTTTGTTTAAATTCCAAACAATGTGAACCCTTTCTGAAATAATGTCTAATAATTGTTTTGAAGACTTAGCATTAAAGAAATATTAATATCTACTATCAGTTACTTTTATCAACATCTCTGCTCACATACACAGGACAAAATCTTGCCAACTCCATTAGACCCCTGAAATTTCCATAGAATTAAGGAGTACACACACCCAAAATAAATAAAATAAGTTATAATTAGATTTTAGGATAATTTATCTCACTTAATCTCTAAGAATTTTGACTTCAAACAATTTTGAAAAAAGGAAAAGACATAGATAAGGATCTCAATACAGAACAGAAGCTCCCATTCTATTCCTGTTTTATTTTTTCACTACCTTTGGGTTCTGCTAACATCCTTTGTAAAGCCTCTCTTAATGCCCAGAAGAGAGTCAATACCTTCTTTCTGTGTAATCTCTTTTTTTTTTATATTTGCTCTCCTATTCACTCCTTCCCTCATTCTGACAGGAAACACCTATTGAGGTCCTAGTATATGCTAGCTATTTTATAGGTAAATGTAAACAGAGATCAAAGATACATTTCCAGTTAATTTGCTCATGATATTTTGGGAGAAACAAACCATGTGACTTGGTGGGGAGAGGAACTGAGAGTGAGGAGATATAGGAGGCTCTGTAGGTGGTGGCAGGGGTGGGGCTTACACCAAAAGGGAGCAGATAATGAATCCCTGTAATTATTTATCCTCAAAATTAATATTTATGTATTGATGGACATATCTTTGTTTATGTCACCTGTAGAGGTCATGTGACTGTTACAACTTCTTAGCCAATTTTGTTTACATGCACGTGCAGAAAGCTGCTGTGGTATTCACCAGATCTCTCTCTATATGTAATATAACTTCCTTTTTTAAATCTTACTTATTTATTTATTTTGGCTGTACTAGGTCTTCATGGCTGTGTGCGGGCTTTCTCTAGTTGTGGCAAGTGGTGGGGGCTACCTTCTTATTGCAGTGCACAAGTTTCTCCTTGTGGCCCCTTGTGTTGCAGAGCACAGGCTCTGGGCATGTGGGCTTCAGTACTTGTGGCACATGGGCCCAGCAGTTGCAGTTCTCAGGCCCTAGAGCACGGGCTCAGTGGTGCCTCATGGCATGTGGAATCTTCCTGGACCAAGCATTGAACTGGTGTCCCCTGCATTGCAAGGCAAATTTGTAATCACTGGACCATTAAGGAAACCCTGACTTCTTTTAACGTTGTTTTTCTCATCATCTCATCTTTTCAAGTGGGTATTTTCAAGTTATTGATTTCTGCTTATCCACAGCTTTCTGGGGGAAATTTACAACCCTAAGGAAATACTCTAATTGCATTCTCCCAGGTTCTTAGACTAATAAGGCTAAGAATATAATGCATCATTTCCGCTTTCTCCATCTTCAGCCTTTACTGACTAAAATAATAGTGGATACTGTGTTTGAACTCTTATTTTAGCAGAATAGTAGAAGTGAGCCAAAATCATGGTAATAATAATAGGTACATAACCTAAATCTTACTCAGAGCTAAAATTCACTTAGCTTTGTAAGTTCCTGATTCATGTACTCATTCATTCACAAAATTTAAATGCTTAGCCAAAATTCTTTTAAAAATTATTTGCCCTGTAATTATAACCTCACTTTTATCTTTTACATTTTATTTATTTTGACTGTAGTTGATTTATAATACTGTGTTAATTATTGCTGTACAGCAAAGCGACTCAGTTGTGCAGATACATATATTAATTTCCATATTCCTTTCCATTATGGCTTATTATAGGATATTGAGTATAATGCACTGTGCTATACAGTAGGACCTTGTTGTTCATTCAGCTTGTATATACCAGTTTGCTGCCTCTAAGTCACTTCAGTCGTGTCCGACTCTGTGCAACCCCATAGATGGCAGCCCACCAGGCTCCCCATTCCTGAGATTCTCCAGGCAAGAACACTAGAGTGGGTAGCCATTTCCTTCTCCAATCCATGAAAGTGAAAAGTGAAAGTGAAGTCGCTCAGTTGTGTCCAACTCTTAGCGACCCCATGGACTATAGCCCACCAGGCTACTCCACCGTCGGCAACCACAAGTCTGTTCTCTACTTCCTGATTCTGTTTCTGTTTCATAGATGGGTTCATTTGTATCATATTTTAGATTCTACATATAAGTGCTATTTGCCTTTCACTTTTTTCATGTGGTATTTGTCTTTTACTTTCTGACTTGACTTTACTTAGTTTGATAATTTCTGGTTGCCTCCATGTTTCTCCAAATGGCATTATTTTATTCTTTTTTACAACTGAGTAATATTCCATTGTATATATGTACCACATCTTCTTTATCTATTCATCTGTTGATGGACATTCAGATTGCTTCCATGTCTTGGCTCGTGTGAATAGTGTTGCTATAAACATTGGGATGTACGTATCTTTTTGAATTATAGAGTTTGTCTGAATATATGCTCAGGAGTGGGATTGCTGGATCATATGGTAATTATATTTTTACTTTTCTGAGGAACCTCTATACTATTTTCCACAGTGGCTGCACCAACTCATAGTCCCATTTACAGTGTAGGAGGGTTTCCTATTTCCTACACCCTCCCCAGCATTTATATAACCTCAATTTTAAACAAAAACTGCTTGAATTCTAATACATACAAGTATATAACAGGTACATATGGAACAAAGTATTAATACATTTTCCCTGACATACTCACGTATCATGCTGGCAGTTAATAAAATGCAGTGCATATTTTTAAAATTATTTTCCCAAAGAAAAAATGGTGGAACAGCCTCTGGAATATGGAAGTAGACATTTAATTTCTTCTCAAGAGTGGAAAAAGAGCCTCAATTGGCATGTGATATGGTACTTGTGCCATCTTATGTATTTTATTGAGTCTCCCAGAGACCTTTATTAGACTGGGTGGGTAGGTTAGCCTGCAGCTGCAGTGAGTTCACTTCCTGTCTTACTCTCCAGCCTTATTTCTCATTTCCTAGCATTCGTAGCATCATTCTTTATGACTTGTTCTAGTAATGCTGAATTGCCCATGCCTTTTTGCAGCTAGCATGCTTTTCTTTGCTTATGATGATGTCTGTTTACAATGTCTTTTACCTTACTTTGCTCCCGGATGATTGCCATTCATTCTAAATACTTAGTTTGTTTCACCCACCTTGCCAGAAATTTTCTGCTAACTCTAATTGCCCTCACTCTCCTCCCTTGAGAAATTGTTTTGTCTCTCGTCTCCATTGGACTTTGACCTCCTAAAGCAGTGGTTGTAAAACTATGGCCTGTAGGACAAGTCTCGACTGCTGCTTAGTTTTGTATGACCTATGAGCTAAGAATTGGGCTTCCCTGGTAGCTCAGACACTAACAAATCAGGAGACCTGGGTTCGATCCCTGGGTCAGGAAGATCCCCTGGAGAAGGGAATAGTTACCCACTCTAGTATCCCAAGGACAGAAGAGCCTGGCGGGATACAGTCCATAGAGTCACACAGAGTCAGATATGACTGAAGTGACTTAGTACATACCAAAATTCTTGCCTGGAGAATTTCATGGACAGAGAAGCCTGGCAGGCTACAGTCTATGGGATCACAAAGAGTCGGACACAACTGAGCAACCAACACATGCACACACATGAGCTAAGAATTTTTTCCCATCTTTGAATCTTTGAAGATAAAAATCAAGAGAGGATGATTTTATGACACATGAACATTATATGAAATTTAAATGTGTGTCTTTAAATAATGGAACATAGCCATGCTTATTCATTGACCACATATGGAGGTATCGTCCTATAATGTACCTTAGTGATGTAATAGGATTGGTTATAGCCTACAAAACCTGAAATATTTGCTACATGGCTCCTTATAGTCTGCCCACCACTGTCCTACAGGGCAGGAACACAGTCTCAGTCACCCCATCATCCAGAGTTCCTAGCACAGTGACTTCTAATTCAAAGAGTTAACTGAATGGTGGAATAACCTCTCTCTGACCTGAAACAAGGCATCTACTTCTGGGTTTCTAGTTCTCTTCTTGGGAAGTTTAATAAAGGAAATACTGATTTATGAATACCCAGATGCTAGATTTTGCTCTATCATTATCTGGATAATCTTGGACAAATGCTTTATTTCCCTTTATTTGAAAATAAAATTATTTCATTAAATGAGCTGTATAGTTCTTTCTAGATATAAAATTCTCGAAACATTTTAATATTTTATAAAATCTGTATGTAAAAACACTTAAAAACAGAATTGGAAAGCCCATATTTTATTAAGAAATATGAGCAAAAGGACAGAACAGTGAACTCTCACAGATCTGCTATATACGAGGTTTATCATTGGTGCTGATTATGTGTTCTGTAGTCATCCAAATAAAAATGAAATTTGCTGTTGGTCTGTACTGTGCATTTCTATCTAGGGATAGAAGATAAGATCGTTTGTTGTTAAGATCTGTGGCTTATAACTTATCTGCATTTCTTTGAGTGAAAATTTTATCTGGATAATGAAAGGCAGACATTGAATGTTAGTTTTTGCCAGAATCCTGAATTATCCTGTTTGCTTCTCTTTTTCAAAATCATGCTCACTCTCTTATATGGACCTACTTCCTCAAAGATATTGCAAGGGCCAGAAAGAGCAGTGTTGATACCAACCTATATACTTCATTTTATAGATTAAGAGACTTACAGAGTTCTTACATCTCTAAAGTGACTTTTAAAAAAAAAATTCTAATAGGAGTGCCTGCTATAATCTTGGGCAGTCATAAAAGTATCTTGAATCAAAATATCACAACATAATATAAGGATTCTTTGGATGAAAATTGTTTTTGTACTTTGTACCTCTTTCTAACATATTATTTTATTTTTATTCATTTATTTATTTATGGCTATGCTGAGTCTTCATTGCTGCACAGGCTTTTCTCTAGTTGTGGAGAACAGGGGCTACTCTCTAACTGAGGTGCGCCGGCGTCTCTTAACGGTGGCTTCTCTTGTGAAGCACAGGCTCTAGGGCGTGCAGGCTTCAGTAGCCTCAGCACATGGGCTCTACAGCACAGGCTGAATAATTGTGCACACAACACAGGCTGAATAATTGTGCTCCACAATTATCCAGGTCAGGGATCGAACCTATGTCCTCTGCAGTGGCAGGCAGATTTTTTAACAACTGAGCCAACAGGGAAGCCCTCTTTCTATCCTATTTTAAAAGGCAATCAAAAAGGCAAACAAAATTAAACTTTAATTTTAAATATTCTTACTTCCATGAGTATGGCTTCCCTGGTGGCGCAGAGGTTAAAGCGTCTGCCTGCAACGCGGCAGACCTGGGTTCAATCCCTGGGTCAGGAAGATCCCCTGGAGAAGGAAATGGCAACCCACTCCAGTATTCTTGCCTGGAGAATCCAATGGACGGAGGAGCCTGGTGGGCTACAGTCCACGGGGTCACAAAGAGTCGGACACGACTGAGCGACTTAACTTTCACCTTTCAACTTCCATGAGTATATTACTGAGTAAAATTGATCATCACAAAAACCTATAAAAAAGTTCTTTTAATGTTTCCAGTAATTTAAAGTTATTAAAGAAGTGAAAAACTCAGGTATATCCATGAAGAACTTCAGGAAAAAAATCTTTTGTAGAAATTCTGTGTCAACTTCTGTGACATAATAACCTCTCATAACCTCAAGAGATAATAAATAATTTTTTCCATAGTCTCCTCACTTGTAGTATTATGGTCCTACTGCTTTGTAGAGTCTTTTCCCATTGCTTTCTATAGGAATCTCATTGAAGCACTGCAGTCCTTCAGTATGGGACATCTCGTTGTGGAAGAGGGTTCATTTCCTGTCAATCCACTTGCTTCAGTCTTTGCTTTATGGTCTGTCATTCAATCAGGTCAGCTACTAGGAAGTATATAAAAGGCAGTTCAAGAGAACTGATTTCAGTGAGATCAGAACATGCTATATGTAAAACATTTTTAATTCTACAGGGGATATATGTTAGGGGAAATTAGTGTTATTGCTACTACTTTAAGTTTTCTCATTCCATTTTTCACTCAAATATTTGCCCAGCACCGATTTCTCTACTTGGAATTCTGAATGTGCTTAAAACATAGTTGAAACACATCTATAAATAGGTATTCTTTTAATTAAAAAAATAAAAAGGATCACAATACTCTTACATTTTCATTTGGATTTTTTTTCATCTGAAAATCTATTATTGCTTAAATGTCAAGATTCACCTTGTGATTCTAAAGGAAAAAATATTTCCTTTATTTTGCTTCATGTGATATAATTATGGCATATAAATGTCAAAATATTAGTAACACTATTTGTTAAAATGTATGAGCTTATTTCAGTAAGAATAATTTAGCAGTCATCTCTCAAGTTACATTCATAATATGCAAGGAGATTATTTTGCTAATTGTTAAGTATATAGACATACCCTTTTGAGAACTTAGAAATTCTTAACTTCCTTCAGAAAATTCAGGGATACATGTTCTTTCTTCTTAGCAAGCTGGTATATGAATGAGTAATGAGAGTTTAAAAAATATGTAGTTTGTGTCTAAAACAAAGTAAGCATTTACTTGCTGAAGGTGGGTTTCTACCTGCAATGACGATTATGGGACAACATGTGTTTTTATTAAAAGACATTTGAAACAACTTATTTCTATATATCTGCTTTTGGATTTCCTGAAAATAGTGTTCAGGAAAATTCTGTGATTTTTACGTAGGTGAATGAGCCGACGCTTTTGTACCCTTTCTTTTTCTTGGGGTGTCCCTGAGCTCTACCCAGGCTGAGACAGATGGCTGCTGGTTTAGTTGTGTGCGTGGGAGAGAGGGGCTTCCACATGTGATTTTTACCATTTGGTAGTAATTAGTTTGTTGTATAAATTAACATTAACTGAACCGTTCTTCAGGCATTGTTTGTAATTATCTTCTTTGAGTCTCTGAGTTGTGTAAAAAGATAAAAAGCAGAGAAGAAATTGTTCTTTATTTTATACAAAGTGGACCAATCTATCATTAGGCTGAATAGATCAACAATTACTGTTTGTATGCCCAATAGACCAAAAACTTCGAAATGACAGTAAAACAGAAAAACAAACCAAAAAAGAAACCAAAAAAATTTGGAACTTAACCCTTGAGAAATACAATTAGATGTTCTGAAAATGTGTAATTTTTACTTTAAGATAGAACTGAGTGTAAGGGAAAAGTGCAATACAGTTTGAGGTATTTTTCTTCACATCTTTCAGAAAATAATTTTTTTTAGTTCTCCCAGTAACTTCCATTTGAAGGTCTCTATTCTATCTTTTTTCTTCTTTATATGTTACATACTGTTTTTAGGTGCTTTCATATAGAAACATTTTCATAAACATTTTATGAGAAGCATTTTTAAAGATACAGTGTCAATATTCATCTTCTTAGGCAGAGCTAGTCACTAGTTAAGTGGGACTTCGATAATTCAGATTTTAAACTTTGTGATGGAGTCACCATTTCCTCCCTACTCCCACCCTAAATAAAGATATTGTATATGAAGGAAACAAATAATAAGCAAACTGTGTGTCTTAAAATTCCCCTTCAGTTTGATTTTGGCCTTGTTCATGTTATTTCTGGGTTTGAAATATTCCTCTTGTGTCTTTCTCTAAAGAGATCTAATAAGTAATACCATATAACAGATTGTCCTTTAAAGCTTAAATGTTTCTTAAGAAACTCCCATCTGTGTTTTCTCTTTGGAAATTGCTCTAAGAAACTACCAAGAAGAACAAGTTATTGCTAGACATATTTTGACCCAAAGTATTTAAAGTATGTCATTGCACTTTTACTGTCCGTAACACAGTCATAATTTTGATGTTGACAAGAAAATATGATGGGTATTATCCTACTAAGAGCTTCTTTATTGCAGCCCATAAGGTAATAAAACCTCAGTCACAGCAGAATTAATATTTGTGTTAACCTGCTATTAGATTATTAATAAAACTGAAAATGTATACCATAAGTAGCTATTTTCTGTCATACAATTTCAGATATTGATCAGGTGTTACTTGTAGAAATTATAATTACCAGCAGTAATTTATTTCTTTGCTTTTTAAAAATTATTGTTGCACTTTATTTCATGGATACAATTACTTAGTGGATCTCAAAGATTTAAAAATATCCCAATACAATTGCAAATTACTTGGAATAATAACAGTTTTCCTTTATTTAGCATGGCTTTGTTTTACTGCATTTTCTTAGTGAATGAACAGAATTAAGGCACTGTTTTTACCATGACTAAGTGGGAGATTTATTCCTGAAATGCAAGATGGTTCGACATATGAAAATCAATGAATGTAATACACCTCATTAACAGAATGAAGGAAAAATTTAAAAGAATTGAAATATATAAAACATGTTCTCAGGCAATGATGAAATTAGACTAGAAAACTATAATAGAGATTTGCCTTTAAAATTCCCCAATATATGGAAACTAAACAGCTCATTTTATTAAAACTAAGATGCTTTAAAACCTGGGTTTTGTTTTGAGGTGTTGGGTAAGACATTCATTGGGCTTCCCAAGTGGCATTAGTGGTACAGACAACCCCGCCCCACCCCCTGCCAATGCCAGAGACAGAGAGATGAGAGTTCCATCCCTGGGTCAGGAAGATCCCCTGGAGAAGGGCATGGCAACGCACTCCATTATTTTTGCCTGGAGAATCCCATGGACAGAGGAGCCTAGCAGGCTATGGTCCATAATGTCGCAAAGAGTCAGTCACTACTGAAGCAACTAAGCACGCTTATTCCTATTATTTCAGGGTTAACAGAGACATGCTTTTTCTTTTTTAAAATCATTTTTAGTGAGAGTGTTTCAAAGTTTCTGAGTAATTAAAAATGTGGGATTTTTAAGTATTTCTAATGCAGAACTTATTTTTATGAAATAGGAAAACTCAAAGTACTATATGCCTAGAAGTTGGCCTCTCTTTAAAGTGTATCATGTTGCATAATTAACCAAGATTCTGAATCATGCTTCTCCTTTAAATGTATATCACTATTGACAATTTGAAGGCTCCAAAGTTTCTGCATTTTCACAAACCTTGCCTCCTCAAATCTTGCACAAAAAATATCTACAAATCTTGCACAAAATGGCTTGTGTGCATTTACTTTCTGAAATGAGAAAAAAGAATCATTCTGTCTTATCTCTTTATTTTGGCTATAAATCAAATAAACATAAAAACCTTATGCTCTGTGCTTTTCAGAATCTAGAGCTGGCTAAGAAGGAAGCAGCCTTAATCCTGAGCATATTTCCTTTCCCTGCTTCACAGGATAGAAGTGTATTTTCTTGTAAATTGGGCAGTATACAGAATTTGGTCAAATTTTAAAGGGCAAACTTTGTGTCTGCTCAGAATCATTCCACATACTACGTGTTCTCTGTAAGCAATATGAGTATAATTTTGGTAAAATATTTTAATAAAACAGTTTTTGATTTGTACATATTAGGATTTTTAATATTAGGCCAAAATATTCCTCTGTGTGAGAGAAAATCGTCTTTATGTTCCTCAAGTAAATTTAGATCCTTATTCCTGGAAGGGCAGCAAAATAAACACTCTGCTTCCCGACTGTTTGATTTTGCTTCACTTATGTACTTGTGTGCATAAGAACATATAAATCTAGGCTTACATGCACTTTTTGAGGAAATCACACTATTCTACCATCCCCACCTATACAGACTAAACCATTTTTCTGTTATTCCTCAAGTCAGCATTTTTATCTAATATGTCTTTTTTATTTTTAGATGAAAACAATCGACTATTGACAAATAACCTACACAAAAACCAACTCTGGATATTTTTTTGGCAACCATTTGAAATGCAGACTCCTGTATGACATGATATATTTTGGATCCAAAGATAAGAAGGGAAGGGGAGAAAAAAGCAGCTCTTCTGTGGCTGTGGCCGTGAAGCTCAAAGAGAATACATTAATTAACCCAAGAGAATTTCTAGGAAGCTGGAGTGAGAAGCCGTAGCTTTGAAATCTAGTGATCTTTATCCACTGTTGGGTTTGGGTCAAAGACCTTGGGCAGAGAAGGAAAAAAAGGGAAGGAGGTACATTATAGGAACCAGATGTTAAAAACTGATAAAGGCTACCAGCCCCCTGCTGCTGCTATCAACCGCCACCTCCATCAAAAAGGTGGCATTCTCCTCTGAAGCCCCTCTGTCCTTCGAGCAGAGAGAGACACACACAATTTTGGCTCTGCAGTTTCCTTTGGCCTACCTTGTCGAATGGCCCTAGAAGACTAAACAGGTGTTATCTACTTTTGATTTCAGTGCATTTAAATTAATCCTGTCAGCTCAGCTGTTAAAACAACTGTCATCTCCAGCTGTTAGTAATTTTCGACTGGGCACTTTCACAGGTTGCCAAGATCTGAGCCTGCATCGTGTGTCTCTCTGAATGCAGTAGAGTAACAATTGTGGGTTTTTTAAAGGGGCTTGTATTGTGATGCTGCACACATGAAATGATCATAATAACAATAATTTCCAAAGATTTTCTGGCGCCATGTTTTGTGGTATATAAATAAACCATGTGCTGAATGCCACTCCTATCTATATTCTGTGATATGTTACGTAACTTTTTTTTAAATCCGGTGACCAATAAGTCAACTTGGAAGTATAAAAATGATGAAGAAGTTAAGAGATAGAGATAGTATTGTACCTGCTTGTGATGATTTCTGTGTTTCCAGAAACAGTAGTTGCTTCAGGTAGACTTATGGTTTTTCTTTCACTGAAATAATCCGTAAAATATTTTGTTACTTTTTTAACAGTTTGAATAACTCTTCACTTTCAAGCCAAATATGAGGCTTCTGGCTACATCTCCTCCTATTGAAATTTTAATTCATAAGAGGCATTTGTTGCATCATTTCAATATTTAGAATCTATTTCAGTTAGTATGTATTCAAATCTAATATTGTAGGGGAGAGAAAAGGCCATCAGGAAACTCAGTTTATTATCAACAATTGGAACCTGCTAAAACTGTGCAGGAATCTCAACACTATCAAAAAAGACTTTCATTTGCCACTGATGTAATCACCTGGAACCAATGAGTTTTCCTCCTAATCTTACACACTGAAAATGGAAAAAATTATCAGTTTTCTGTTTCTATTACAAAGTATAAATTTGGGTTAGCTTTTTACTGTTAAAAAGTATATTTCCAAAGATAATAAATATATATAACATTAGTTTTAAATTGTTTGTATTTAAGAAGAATATAATCATGCCAATAATGAAAACAGTTTTCAATATAAGGGGCCAGTCCTAAAACTTCTGGTTATCTTAAAATATTTTATTTGATTTTATGTAATACTGATGTGGAATAACTCTGCTCTACATTTAGTAATTTCTAAGGAATTTCTGACTCCATATTTTAATTAATTTAATTTAGCTAATTTTTGAGAGGGTATACATGCACAAGGTAAACAGAAAAAAAAAAAAATGTAAGAACGTGTGTAATAGAAAGCATTCCCTCCTTTTTATTCCTGTTCTTCATTCACCCAATTTTAGCTCTAGAATGATTCATGTAACATGTTTTCTCTGGTATATCTCCAGAGATATTCTGTGCATATGTATGGAGCAGTCTGAGTGTGTGTGAATAGGAGCACATCAGAAGGCTACAATGCACACACATACACACACCCTAATTTGGATGTCATTACCTCTGATTTTACATATTAATTACATAATGTTTATTACCTAAGAAAGCAGGTGATAACGTCATGTATACATGAGCAAGAAGGATAATATTATAATGCATGTGACATATAGGTATGGAAATTTAATTTAATATTTTTTATAGTTGAGGATTTTAATTCATATAGAACAAAGAATAATAGATGTTACTCTGTCTATACTTAACAAAACTAAGATGTATATGCACTTTTGATCTAGTAACTCCATGATTGGTAGCTGAATATTCTCACAGAGATGCTCGAATTTATAAGTATTTTGTTTGTGACATTATTGTTTACTTTCTAAATGTCAGGAGGCTGGCTATATTATTGGGCATTTATAGATGGATTTCTGTGAGATTTTAAACATTAGGGAAATTTATCCACAGAAATATGGAAAGATATCCATGATCTTGCCTGGGAAATCCCATGAACAGAGTATCCTGGTGGTCTGCAGTCCGTGGGGTTGCAATGAGTGGGACACAACTGAGTATGGATGCACACATTTTTAAAAGTATGTGCATGTTTATATGAAATTTATTTTAAGTATCAAATATTTATCTAAAGTATATATATGCTATTGATACATGTTTTGCTATATTCTATTAACATTTGACTAATTACTAGGAATTAGATCTTTAAAAACTGAGCAATCTTTATTAATGCCTAAAAGAATCAATTACTGATGGATTTTGCTTTTAGTTTCTATGTATATTATTTTACATAAGCAGAAAGAGTCGTTAAAAATATAGGAAATATATGTGAGTAACAACTAAATTAGGTGATGGGGTGGAGATGGGGGCAGTACAGTGGATCATGAATGCATGCTAATTTGTGCCCAACTCTTTGCAACCTTATGGAGACTGTAGCCTGCCAGACTCTTCTGTTCCTGGGATTCTCCAGGCAAGAATATTAGATTGGTTTGCCATTTCCTCCTCCAGGGTATCCTCCTGACCCAGGGATTGAACCTGTGTCTCTTATCTCTCCTGCATTGGCAGGCAGGTTCTTTACCACGAGCGTCACCTGGGAAGCCAACAGAGAATCATAAGAAAGACATAATAAGGGTAATAGATTGAAATATAGAGATAGCTTTGCTTCTTTTATTTCTGAAGCTGTATTTGCTGAAATACCTCCCTTTAAAAATTTGATTTAAAAAAAAAGGAAAAAGCAGAATACGCTTGCTCACACAAGCATACACAAAGAAATAGTCTGAACTGTGAAACAGGTATGCCTTGCTCAAAATTTTCTTGTAGTTCTTAGCTGTTTTAGTCAGTAAGTCGTGTCCGACTCCTTTGTGATCCTATGGACTGTAGCCCACCAAGCCACAGGCTCCTCTGTCCGTGGGATTCTTCAGGCAAGAATACTGGAGTGGGTTACTGCTTCCTCCTCCAGGGGATCTTTCTGACCCAGGGATTGAACCCATGTCTTCTGCATCTCCTGCATTAGCAGGTGGATTCTTTACCACTGCACCACCTGGGAAAGTATGGTCATTAGGAAGGTTAAAGTACCTTGTGACTAGAAAAACTATACATAGAATTTGTGAGTGTTTTATTGTAACTTATAGTCCATTGTTACTGCGATTGTGACTCTGTTTTTGCTAAACACCCTATTGTTTAAAAAACAAAGCCAAAAATCGGTGCAGTTTGCTAAATGCAACCCTGTCTTTTCCTTCCACATCACTATTCTTACTACTCCTACTGCAGGAAATTTTTTGATGGAACAAGGATAATTTTGCATTTTAATAGCACCTCAAGCTTGGGTTTACATGTTACATTGATTCCAAAGCTATAAAACCAAAGATCAAAAGAAATGTTTGAGTAGAGCTGACTCAAGTGAACCTCTTTGTATTTATGTCAGAGTTAAACATGTCTCTACCACCTATTAGGAGCCAGGTGTTACAGTCAAAGCTGATCCTCTCCTCTAAATGCTCAAGAGTGGGGAGGAGAAGGTGTCGGGGCATGGCTTGACCTTTCCTCTGGGTGCAGAGGCGCCTTCTAAAATAGTCCAGCCCTGTGCCTTCTGATGGCTTTCTTAGGAGCAGTGCTGAGAAAAGGTAGGTCCAAGTGTAGAACACTGATTTTCCACCAAAGTATGGGAGGTTATAGTGGAAGAGGAAAAACCCCATGAGGGGAAATGGAAGAGTCTCACTTTTCCTTGGCTCTGTAAGGCTATTATTGTGAGTCAAAACAGAGAATGAATTGAAAGGATTGACACTTGCCTTTTGTTTTTTCATATGCCTTTTGCCAGGAAAAAATGCAATTACTCATAAAATTGGGTATCTAAACCTTAAAATATTCCCAATTCCATAAATTCAAAGAAGATATTACAGTGATGTGTTATACCTGTATCACCACTTAGAATTAGTGGTGAGCAAAGGCTTTACACTGATGAGACAAATTTCAAAATTTAACTGCACAGACAGTAAATTATTCTGTCAAATATTAAATTTCAAGATTACTAATAGGAAATGATAGCTGTATATAGAAAGCATGTAGACTAAAATTTTTACTTAGATGATTATCTTGACTTTGCTTTGAATTATATTTGGTTGTGTATATATATATATATATATATATATATAGACCAGTCCAGTTCTTGTTTATCAGATTCCTAAGATATTGTGTTGGGATTGTATAAAATACATAAACAGGTTTCTCTTTTAGTGGTAGATTATAGAAGCATAAAAATCAAAACAAACTAATTTTGATTAGCTTGAAAAATTATACTAACCTTAGTAATGCTACTTTAAAAAAAAAACAGATAACATTTATTGGGGCTTCCTCAATGGTTCAAGTGGAACTGAATCTGCCTGCAGTTCAGAAGATGCAGGAGACATGGGTTCTATCCCTGGATTGAGAAGATCCCCTGGAGGAGGGCGTGACAACCCACTCCAGTATTCTTAGCAGGAGAATCCCTTGGACAGAGGAGACTGAGGGGCTGCAGTCATGGCATTGCAATGAGTCAGGCACAACTGAGCATACACACACATTTATTTAACATACAGCAATTTTTTTTCCTTAGGCATGATGTACTTCATTTCTTCATTTGTTTTCTCTATCTTAATCTATCTACCTACTTACCTACCTATAAGTAATCTATCTACTTACTTACCTACCTTCCTCACTGTAGTTGAGTTCGGATGTCCCTAGGGGCTAAATACTTTGATTAAAAGTTAGTAAAAGCGTGATTTGAACTTTAGAGCTGTCTAATGCAAAGCATCATCCATTAAACTCTATATTTCTTACAGCTTCAAGAAATATGATGAGCACAGTTAATATGAATGCATTTTGGAAATAATGAATGAATGAATTCGTTTCTTTATTCATTTCACAGACTTCTTTTTAAACAGCTGGGCTTGCAAAATACTGTGATATAAAACAAGTAACAGGTCAGCCTTATATAGAACATTGCATTCCTGTGATGAAGACTTTTTCTCCAATGTATCAGTAGCAATGATAGGTAGCTAGAGAAAAAGTCAGACATCAGGTAATGATAAATTCTGTTTTAAAAAAGCAGAGGTATCTTGCTAGACAAGAAAGTAGATTATTTTATGATAGAGTGATGTTGTTAAAGATGGCCAATATCTGAATAGGCAGCAACTGAGTGGGGAGGGGGTGAAAACACTCTAGGACTTCGTCAAAGGGGGTTGGGATGGGGTGAATGATTAATAATTTAAAGCACAGAGGTTAATTTGCATCAGGTATCATCAGGGGAAATAAATAAATAAATAAGTTTATAGGGAATATAGGACAAATAAGTTGAGAAAAGGAAAACAAATTAGGTTCTAAGTATATTTTAGAGTCATTTCAGAAGTCCTAAATGTTACGCTAAGGAATTGAAATACACTGAAAAGCTGCTGAAGACTTTCCAACAAGGGAATGTTCTGATCAGAGTTCTATCCTCAGAAACCATTTTTATCATTGATTATTGCACCTTACTACACACTTGCTTGAGTTACTTTTGGCTAACAATGATAACAAGCAGTTGAGTCATGGATGTCCTCATAAAGATCAATATCTGTGGAGTTTTTTTTCCATTTTAATAAGATTTTATTAGTGTTGGTATATAGACACTGTAATCAGTTAGCTCAGGGTATCTTTATGTCACTTTTACTTTATGTAGCTTTATGTTACTTTTTAAAAATAAAACTTAAATTTTACTGTAATACTTATTTCTGCTGTGAGATTTTAAGTACCCTGAGTCCAGGAAGCTTGTTTATTTACTAAATAGCATGTACTGAAACAGACCTCAATACATGATAGTTGGCTATTTATTGTTTATTGAATGAGGTGATTGAAGAAACATTGGCTGTTTACTAGTAGTTTGCTAAGTGGATAAAATGTAAACAGACAAAACTCAAATCATAACTCTCTGGCTTTCTCTATCTGCAGCTCTATCTGAACAGATGTTCATACATTGAGCTTTTGTCACCGTATCATAAGTTTTCACACTGCTGAATGATATTCTTGTTGTACCATCTTTTTGAAAGCTTTTAGCCCTTCCCTTTCCAGGATAATATTTATATGTCCTTTCAAATATAGCTAAACATTACCTCTTCTAAAAAGGATTTTCTTCCCTCTTGTCAGGCTGGTTAGAAATTCAGCCTCTGTGCTCATTTTTTACGCTTACATAAGATTTACTATTTATACTGGATAGCACTTAATCACTCTGTTTCACAATCTCTTTCTCCACTAGACTATAAATGTCTTGAGGTCATGGACCGAGTTATTTCATTTTTGTATTTCAAGACTAATACGGTACTTCATTGCTCTTTAGTCATGATTTTGTGCCAGACTCTTTGCAACTCCATGGACTGCAGAATGCCAGGCTTCCCTGTCCTTCACCATATCCCAAAGTTTGCTCAAGCTCATGTCAGTTGAGTCAGTGATGACATCCAACCATCTTATCCTTTGTCACCCCCTTTTTCTCCTGCCCTCAATCTTTCCCAGCATTGGGGTCTTTTCCAGTGAGCTGGCTCTTTGCTTCAGGTGGCCAGAGTATCGGAGCGTCAGCTTCAGCATCAGTCTTTCCAATGAATGTTCAGGATTGATTTCCTTTAGGATTGACTGGTTTGATCTCCTTGCTGTCCAAGGGACTCTCAAGAGTCTTCTTCAGCACCACAATTTGAAATCATCAATTATTTGGTGCTAGGCCTTCTTTACAATCCAACTCTCACATCCATACATGACTGCTGGAAAAAGTACTTGGTCAATAGCAAATGGTATTAACTATTTGATGAAAGAGTGATGGGTTAAGGGTTGGGAGATTTGTGAGGAGGACATGAGAGTGCTCTATGATGGAGGCAGTTAAGACCTAAATAAGGTTTTTGTCTTTATGAACAGAGAATAAAGTAAGCATTTCAGAAATATTGAAGGGTAAAAATTAATGACATGATGGCAGATGTTATGTGAAGATAAAAACAGAACCAAGTTAAAGATACAAAGTGACTGACAGTATGAAGTTGCCCTTAAATGAAGTAGAGGAGTAAAAAGTAGGACCTGATTTCCTATTGAGACAGATGATGAGTCCTTTCCTGGACATAATAATTTTGAGGTGCCATTGGGAATACTAAGGTTTTTGCAAGTAGTTAGTAAGAAATCTAAATTTGAAAGCAGTCAGGAAAGGACATAAGCATTAGTATGTTAACCATTCACATAGTAATGATAGGTGAAGTCTGAGTGCAAGAGATTATAATAGAGAATTTAGAGGAGAGAAGGATGACTAAATCTTGTGGGGCACCTACTTATGGCCAATTTGGAAAAGCAGTACCAGAAAATAGTGCGAGAAAAAAACAAGAACAATTTCAGGAAAGTTAAATTCTTACCAAGTGAGGTTTTCTATGTTTTTCCCCAGGTTTAGTGAATTGTAATTGACAAAACTATAAAATATTTAAAGATTTTATATATGTATATATTGTGAAAGTATTTCCACATCTAGTCAATTATCCAGTTTTGGAGTATCAGAGAAGAGTTGCTGAAGTAGTAGTTGTTAACAGTAGAATATTCTATAGTGTGGTTGATAAGCAAGTAGTGATACACATCTAGTCCAAAGCCAGATGGCAGAAGATTAAACACACAAAAAGGAAAACAAGTAAAAGGGTCCATTATGTGAGCAGCAGAGTTAAGATAAATAATTTTTATCAGACATTTCTACTTTCACCTAAAATAGCATTCAAGCCCACAGAAGATGCTTATGTGGAGTGTATTGAAATGTACTGTAGAAACATATATATTTTACAAACAAATACAGTTGTCATGTAACTTTCCTGAATATCTGAGAAGACAAGGTTAGGGTAGACTCTTTTTAAATATTCTCCTTTTCAGTATTAATGATAATCACACAGCCAAACCATATTTATTTCCATGAATGAACCATGTTTTATGAATGTGTTATATTTTGAGATAGAAGATTCCAGAGTTAATCAATATATGAGGAATCTCAACTATATGGCTAGTGTTTTTAATGAAACTACATGGTGAATATCCATTGACTTGCCCCTTTATAAGACCATGAATCATGTCCCATGCTTAAAAAAGGTAAAAAGAGAATTAAATGTCCCCTGAAGCAATGATCCCCAACCTTTTTGGCATCAGGAACCGGTTACATGGAAGACAAATTTTCCCATGGACTTAAGGGGAGAGAGGAATGGTTTTTGGATGATTCAAGCACACTATGTTTATTGTACACTTTATTTCTATAATTATTACATCAAGATCCTGGAGGTTGGTGACCCCTGCCCTAAAGTGTGTTCCTTGTCTAATAGTTTGAATTTTATATTTGTAGCTTATATTGCCTGAGGATCACATTCTTTTTATAATAGCTGAGTGTGAATTCTGAAGACCATCATCTTCTTTACCAGGATTGCTAGGACATGGTAGTTGCAGAGAGTGAATTGAACTAAAATACTTTATTTGTTTCCTCTAAATGTAGAATATTGTCCATATAGCCAAAAGCATGAAAATCATTTAAATCCAAAGCCTGAAGTAGGAGTGAAATGTAAATCAAAGACCCTCTGTAATTTAATCATTAGTAATCAACTGAAAATATGTATAAATAAAACTTTGGTGTAAAAAGAAATGGTTAAAAGTGGGGCAAAATTCTTAGGTGTGAGAATTTATGCACTGCTAAAAAGTTAAAAGAACCTGGGGCACCTGTATTGCAGGCAGATTCTTTCCCATCTGAACAACCAGTAAAACCCAAAATATTTGTATATAAAATATGGGCAACGTTATGACCTAATATTTGACTAAATCAAGCTGATTTTTTTACATTTCACCAACAAAATGTGAACAAAATGTTTTTTTAAGTAATCATTCCTATAGAAATGTGGACTCCACTCTTGAAATTTAGGATGAGAGGTAACATACTGGATAAGTCAGAGGTTTACTGTGGCTGAATTACCACTATCTGTTGACAACTGCCTCTAATATATCTGTAGCCATATGTGTTTGGAAGATTGAAGGGAAGCACAATTAAGGTTGTCACACCATTTTCTTATTCTTTATCTTCTCTCTTCCTCCTTCTTCTCTTTTCTTGTTTTTCTCACTTCTGTTCGTCTTTCTTCTTATTAACCACTGTTTCATAATTAAAACAGGGCTTCCCAGGTGGCTCAGTGTTAAAGAATCTGCCCACCAACGCAGGAGACACAGAGGACATGAGCTTGATCCCTGAGTTGGGAAGATCTCCTGTAGGGAAATGGGAAATGGCAACCCCCTCCAGTATTCTCGCCTGGAAAATTTCATGTATAGAGGAGGAGCCTGGTGGGCTACAGATCATGGAATCGCAAAAGAGTTGGACATGACTGAGCGATTGAGTGCATGTGTGCGTGCACACACACACACAATTAAAACAAGTCCCCATTTGTGTCAGGGCCAGCAAGTCCTCTCCACTGGGATTTGCTGAGAGCTGTCACTAGGCATGGGTGCTGTAAAACTGCCCCAGGAGCCAAGGGAAAACAGATAACAAGACTACCTGTTCCTCATGAAGCTTCTTATTTGCTCTTTAGAAAAATAAGCCAAAGAAGAATGGGATGCCACCATGATAGTATTTTCCTAAAGGAGTGTTTCTCAAAGTGTGGCCCAATGCCCAACTAACTGCTTCATAATAACAGAGTGCCTTTTAATATATGTGTTAATTTTAACAAGTTCTCCAAATAACTAAATGCTTTGCATTATTATTTAATTTTATAATCCTATAAGGCAGGATTATTCCAATTTTACAATTAAGGAAATGATTATAAAGGCTATAGATGATACTCATAAAGAAGTTTCTAATGAGAATGCTTGTTTATTTTGTGATATACTTTCTTCTTTTAGGCCTTTACTTTTGTAAACATAGTTTGCTACGTGAGCAACTGCAGTGATATTTTTCTTAAATGCGTTGCTTTACAGGAGTGTTTAGAGGGAAAGAGTAAAAATAAAAATTTTGGCTCTCCATCTTCATTTGTGGATTTGTGGTGTACACACTTAATCCCTTGATCATGTGTGCATGTGTGTGCTAAATTGCTTCAGTCATGTCCAATTCTTTGTGACCCTGTGGACCGTAGCCCAACAGGCTTCTCTGTCCAAGGGATTCTCTAGGCAAGAATACTGGAGTAGGTTGCCCTTCTCCAGGGATCTTTGCAATTCAGGTGTTGAACCCACGTTGCTTATGTCTCCTGCATTGGCAGGCGAGTTCTTTACCAATAATGACACCTGGGAAGCCATGTGAGCATGTATATAGAAGTTTTATTTTGTCTTATAAAGAAAAGTTATGTTATATGTTTGTTATATAAAAGTTAGCTAAATGTTATATCATTTGTGTCCCAGTTTTGAAGTATTACTGTATCCTGCTTATCATTAAAATATTTTAACCTAACCCTTTTATACATCTATCTGACAGATGTTTATCCATATATTAATGTATTTATGGAGTTCTTAGTATATTTGGGCACTGAGTTGCCACAATTTCATGAAAGCCTTATTAGCATTTTATATCACAATTAAGAAAGCCTCATGACTTCTTCCATTATACTTACTGACATTTTTGGACCTCACTCTAAGAATATTTCAAGTCTTTCAAATGCACTATTATTTGTGTCTGTGGCAAATTTTTAAAAACTGTGTATTTCTATTCAATGCCTTTAGGAGATTAGCACTGAAATTACATTATTGAAAATTAATCTAGGTTATTATTTATTGTGAAATGCATTGTATCCAACAGTAAGTCTCCAAAGGTACAGTGAATAGATTGTTCAACTTTATATAGTTTTTCAGTCAGAAACAGCTGTAGTTATGTAACATGATCTGCTTAATCTTATCTCTAGAATACTGTCTGTAATTTAGATAAACTTTAAGATAAACTTTCTTCAGATTAATAATATTGAAAACTATTTTTGTGTGTGTGTAAGTTAAGGACAACAAAAGTGTTAGTTGCAATTAGGCTGAACTCACCTTGTTGAATAAACAATTCAGTAGCTAGTATCTGAACCCTGCTTCTGATTCTAGTAAGAGTATAGACCTTAATTTGCAGTGTTTCAAAATGGCAGCCATGGGAATGAGAAAGACCATAATCTTCCATTTTTTGCAGGCAGCACAAATCATTAGATCCTTAGACTTAATTCAACATACACTTATTAAATGCATGTTGTATCCAAGTCAGTGGTTTAGGTATAGGAACTATCACAGTAACAAGACAGAAAACTGTAAATTTATGAATTTCCAGTGGGAGAAGTCAGATAATAAATGTAGTGATTAGGTAAAAGACATAGTTTGTCCCATAAAGATAAGTGATATGGGCAAAATAAGGAAGTGGATAGAGATTGGGAAATGTAGGTAGTGATCGATTTATAAACTCTTCCTGAAAAGATGACATTCGAGCAAAGACTTGAAGGAGTTAAGAGAGCAAGCTATGTGGATAATCTGGGGGAGATCCTTGTAGTTAGAAGAATACAAAGGGCCTGGTAGGTTTCAAGAACAGCAAGGAGGCCAGTATGGCTGAAATGAGATGAGCAAAAGGAAGCCAGGTGGAAGTGAGTTCAGAGAGGTAAAGGGGACTTCGATGCTGGGATGTTGGAGTCTGCAGCAGGTACTTGAGATTTTACTGAGAGAAGTGAAGACTATCAAAGAGATCCCAGCAGAGCAGTGGCTTGCAATGTCTTTATAGCATAAAATTTTACTTGTATTTTCAGACTTCTCTGGAACAGTGCCAAGGTTTTAGAGGTTATGGGAGTTATCCCAGAAGTTTTCACTTCAAATCAAATAGATACATGGAATCTGCTTTCATATCTGGACCATTTTTTTTTTTTAATTCTCCAATAGGACCTGTTCTAAGATTTACATTTCTTGTTTCTTTTTCTTTTTTTTTTTTAGACCAAATAAGCAGAATTTCCAGTTTTTGGTCTTTTCTCAGGATTATTTACAGACAAAAGGTCAAGTGGAGGGTAACTCAGGGATCCCGTTATTGCTTCATAATTTAGGAATTTGCCAGGTGACCCACATATTCTGATGCTTTTCATAAAATCATATTCTATGGCCAAGATGCACCTGTGTGTATCCTCAATACTTTAAAAGAATATTTCTGGATCACTTCCCCAAAAATATTGAAGACAAAAGTTTTTAGGTATAAATATCTACTAACCTGTACCAGTACCTAGTCTGAAAACAAAACAAAACAAAAATGATGCCTTCATTTTAGAAGAGTTGAAACAGTTAGGTACCAAAAGAACAGAAGGTCATTGGAAATCCATTCTTGTGTGTGTGTGTGTGCGTGCATGTGTGTGTGTGTACGCGTGCATGCTTAGTCATGGCTGGCTCTTTGCAACTCCATGCACTGCAGCCTGCTAGGCTCCTTTGTCCATGAGATTTTCCAAGCAAGAATACTGGAGTGGGTTGACATTGCCTACTCCAAGTTCCATTCTAGTAATATGATTTAAACTGATTAAGTGTCTGATGTTGATTAAGACAACTTTGAAACTAATTTTTTCAAATTTCACATTCAAATTAGACTCATACTTGGCTTCTTTAAGGTGTATTCACTACAGTCACTAGTTTCTCTTTAAATAAAATTATCTCATGAAATAAAAAGCATGGAAATAAACATACAAGCTTAGCTCCACCTTTTCTCATATATTGGTAAATATATTTTACCTTAAGGCTTTGGCAATGTGGAAAATGTTTCAGTGTGCACACACATATAATACTGAATAATAATGGATAAGCACGCTAAATTAGAATGAAAGTTACTATATTGCTAGTGTCTTTAGGTGGTTTCCAGATAGCTCTTTCATGCAGTGGAATTGTAAAACTCCAGCCCTTTGCTGCTGCTGCTGCTGCTAAGTCGCTTCAGTCGTGTCCGACTCTGTGCGACCCCATAGACGGCAGCCTACAAGGCTCCCCCGTCCCTGGGATTCTCCAGGCAAGAACACTGGAGTGGGTTGCCATTGCCTTCTCCAGTGCGTGAAAGCGAAAAGTGAAAGTGAAGTCGCTCAGTCGTGGCCGAGTGGTCGTTTTCCAGGCAAGAGTACTGGAGTGGGTTGCCATTGCCTTCTCTACCAGCCTTTTGCAATTAGGAGCAATTGGTCTTCAATTAAGAAAATGAGTTTAGGAGCTAAACACAGTTTGAGAGCCTAATCTAGACTTAATCCCTGCTAACTAGTTCCCAGTAAGTAGACTATGAGAATTTCACCACCAATGATAACCATATTTTTACCTGCCAGTTCTCCAGCTTTCACTGTCATTAAACTACTTGATTAAATTTTTGTGTTAGTTATGCAGCTCAGCTACAAATATGTGCCCTTTTGCTGGTAACTTAGGAAATTCTTACTACTCATTCAGATATACTTTTCTTTAACCCTTTCCCAGGAATGTATCATCCAGGGATGCCTAAACGTCTTTAGAATAATGATATGTTTATTTTCCCTGCTTTTCTTCATTGACTGTCACTATCTTCTTAGGTTCTGAGGGGCTTTATTCAATGTCGAATTACACTTCATACCAAGAAAGGAAGAATTCAGCTGCCAGATGGGACTTCTAGGCAAAGAGACTTTGAATGAAATAGTATATAATTTGAGTTGTAAACACCACGGATGCATGTAGTTTAAAAGTGTTCATCATAACTGAGTTGTAGTTAAAAGGATTTGGGTAGAGGATTGGGTATTGATAGGTAACAGTTAAGGGTTTTCCAGACTCCCTTTTATGTGGCTGAATGGGAGCTACATATAAGTCAGGTTCAGACTCTTAAATTACACCCTCCTTTTTGACCTTGTCTTCCAGACTCCAGAGTATTTTTTGAGTTCATTAGTTAAATACTACCCAGTCATTTAAATACCAGAATACTCCATTTTTTGGAAGATTGTTTCCAGAAAGGAAAATGATTATCAATAGAGATGCTACAAATACTTTTATATTTTGTGCGCACGCACGCGCGCACACACACACATTCTGAGAATGGCTTTCTGTACACTGTAGCTTCATTGTATAACAACCACCTTTGGAAATTCACTAATAGTGCACAGCAAAGGCTCTGTTCCGTGGCTGGTTCTACCCACAAAACTCCCATTCAGCGTTTTTTCTGTTTTCTTGAATTATTTGAACAGTTAATAGGCACATACACATGAGCACACACTCAAACATACATCCTTCTCCCACATCACAAAAACCACCCTCACATTTGGCGCACCTCTGATCCTCAATTCAGCCACAAGGCAAGACTTAACAGACTTGTGTCAACTCTACTAAAAAGGTATTCAAAAGTAGTCTCAAAAGGTAAAATTTAAGGAACATAGTTGAGGGAAGGGAAGGGGGAAGTTATATTTAAAATCATAATACAACTTTTCTGTACTAAATAGAATAAATCTCAGGAGCATCTCTTGCCAGCATTTTTCATGAATTCTATGTTCTTTGAAAAATCCTATGGAAGTTCATTCTTTAAAGTATAGTAGCACTAGACACCTGTGGCATTAAGGTTTATACTTGAGGTTTCTTATGGTATAATAGTTAAAAATATGTTATTTTGTCTTATAATATATCAGCTGTTTTATTAGAAATCACCTTTCTAAGTTAAATAGTACATTTTAAAAGCTAAAATGTAGACCTAAATAGATCAGTCCTAATTTAGTTAGCTCTATTATCAGCTGAATATATGAACATGTGTATCTGAAAACCATGTAGAGGTGGTTTAGTTGCTCAACTATGTCCAACTCCTTGCAACCCAGTGAACTGTAGCCTGCCAGGCTCCACTGCCCATGGGATTTCCGAGGCATGAATACTGAAGTAGGTTGCCATTTCCTGCTCCAGGGGATCTTCCCAAGATTCTTTACCGACTAAGCTAACAGGGAAGCCCTCTAAAAGACACATTTTTATGAAAAAGGCTAAATTTAAAATTGTCTTTTGCAGAAATAGTGTTTTTAAATGTTCTTATTACAAAGAACATATTTCCAGTTAGAATTAAATTTTTATTTTTCTTATGTTTATTAAATGTGAAAGACATTTTCTTACTTGTTGCAGGAAATGCTAAAATGAATTAGACTCAGTACCTCTAAGCCTCCCAGAGGAAATCAAGAATCACACTAGTAGTTCATGGCAGTTTTCTTATGGCATCCTATTTAACCCAATAGTTTATAATCTACTGTCAGACAGTGATACATGTAACTGTTAGACAACAGGATTTGTGAAAAGTATTTAGGCATCAGCTATATGGTTGTATTCTTGAAAACTGTCATAGAGAGTTTGCATATAGAAATTAAAACCTTACAGTGAATTAGAACTTATAAATCAATGGCTATAAATACATGTTTAGGTGAATAATAATCAGGTTATATTATTCACCTAAATGTATATTTTATATGTATGGGGCTTGTATTATATATATATATATATATATATATGGTGCCTATTTTATATTCACTAAAATAAACCAGTAAGTGGCTCAGAGGTTAAAGCGTCTGCCTCCAATGTGGGAGAACCAGGTTCAATCCCTGGGTCGGGAAGATCCCCTGGAGAAGGAAATGGCAAGCCACTCCAGTATTCCAGGATTCCTGGAGAATCCCATGGACTGAGGAGCCTGGTGGGCTGCAGTCCACGGGGTCACAAAGAGTTGGACACGACTGAGTGACTTTACTTACTTACTTAAGAACAGTATATCAATTTAAGAGAAAGTCAAAGTCTTGCATATTATATCTGAATGTATTAAAATATAGAGTCATTCCTTTTTCGATAAAACTTTTCAGTAGTCTTCCCCTGTGGTTTCAATGAAATGCCTTGTTAATTCATTTGACATTGATTATTTTAAAGAAGGATTATACAGAAAGCATACTCATCTTTCTAGGTTTATTTTCAATAGCTTATTCAACAATTTAGACAGGTATAGCCATCATAACCTGTGAAAGCAAGAAACTTTGGGAGTATTCTCTGTTGGGAAAGTTGATATAAAACATTAGTACCAAAGTCACAGAATTTAAGAAGACACTCAGTCTGGCTCTTGCAAATGCAAAGTCAACAAGTGCAGGAGCCTAAGAGTAAGTCCCCTCAACTTTGGCACCTCTGGGGGTGCCTTTCTTGACTCATCCTTTTCCAGTTCTGAAGGCAGAGACTAAGTTTATCTTGCCTTTTGCTATACCATGTAGTGTAACACACACATTAATGTACTAAATTCAAAATGTTGCTCCCTACAGCTGCAGCATTAACTTGTTTACCCTAAACATACGTCAAGCAATTGACTAGACTCTGTAGGAAGACTCTTCCGCATTCTTAGATCAGGAATTTGATGGCTTTCCTAAATACAGAATGGCATTAATGTTTATATAGGCATTCTGTTTGTTTTTCCTTCAGTTGGTTCTTAAATATTCTTTTTTTTTTTTTTAATTTTTACAATGTTGTGTTGGTTTCTTAAACCATTTGTGTGCTTAAAAGTTACTGTTTAGGTTTGGATATCACAAAATGCACACTGTACCTTCTGGGCAAATAAAAAGATTTTCAAGAGTTATTTTCTCCATAAGCTACTTTTGATTAAAGTGCTGATTTTAGAAGCTTGTCCCTCACCCCGAGAGCCTAACAGAGTACATGGCACAGAGTAGGCATTTAATAACTAGCTGTTGAATAACTGGCATATTACTGTACCTACCAATTTTTTTACTTTAAAACTTGGAGTCACTCATGACTCACATGGATTTTATCAAGAATTCTTGCAGCAATAAAAAAGTATACAAATATGTATCTACTTATTTTCACATGAGGAGAATTTAGTTAGGGAAAGAGTACTGTAATTTCAGTGGAAGTTCTAAAATCCTAGTGAAAATCTTATAAGAGGAATGTTTCAGATTTTTCCCAATTTTGCCTGCTTTTGTCTTTGAAATTTTTGCCTTGTTAAATGGGTTTGAATTTTCAAAAAAACTTAATTGACATCTCAGTGGTTTTCTTTATAACAGTTCATTTTACACATAATTTTCACACATAAAACTCTAAAGTCACAACATAAAATATTTTTATGGTTGGAAATAATTTTGTCAAATGCTGTGGGATGATTTTATCTTATATTCTCTACTTATTTTTGGTAGACTCCCTTGTCTGAAGACACATTTGAAACAAGTAAACTTTTTTATTTTGCTATTTGTTAAACTATGGTAGCATCAATATTTCAGTTGATCTGTGCTCTTTGCAAAGAGCCAGATAAGCTACGTTTTACAAGTTACTGAGTCCCAGTATCTCCTACATACAAACTACTCTCTTAATAAATGGATGGCCATCTTTATGATTAAGATCATCTTGCATTTTTTTTAAATTGACTGAATTTGTGGTCTAATTCATCCAAACTTTAGGATTTGGTGTACTTTCACAAGAACGCAGATTATGGATGTGGAACTTGCAATTAAGTTTCCATGCTGCTGCTAAGTCGTTTCAGTCATGTCCAACTCTATGCGACCCCATAGATAGCAGCCCACCAGGCTCTGCCATCCCTGGGATTCTCCAGGCAGGAACACTGGAGTGGGTTGCCATTTCCTTCTCCAGTGCATCAAAATGAAAAGTGAAAGGGAAGTCGCTCAGTCGTGTCCGACTCTTAGCGGTCCCATGGACTGCAGCCCACCAGGCTCCTCCGTCCATGGATTTTCCAGGCAAGAGTACTGGAGTGAGGTGCCATTGCCTTCTCCTAAACTTTCCATAGAACATAACAATCTTTATGTGCTCAAAATAGCTGTCAATGTCCAACTCATTAAACACTGCAGACATTAAACACAATGTCTTTCTCCAATGAAAACAACTGGAAGCTAAAGCACACTTGCATAGTTAGGCAAACTGTGTCTCAAGAATAGAACTGGAATACAAAATGATCTATTATTCTATATTTGCGAGGAGGACTCTAGAACACTATTTTTTTTTTCTGTGTAGCATGAGTTCTATGGCATTGCACACCTATGGTAATAGCCACTTTGTCTTAAGAAGAGATGCCTCTGTGTAACTAATGTCTGGGGGATAGCTTGAGAAGGAGAAGTTTGCTCTGAAATTTTGATCATCAGCAGTTGGTAGACTGGTAGCAAGGCTTATTGAGACAGGGGAATTGGAAGTAGAGTTTTACCAAGTCCAAATGACAATTTTGCTATAAGAATATAGGCAAATTTTTCTTGATTTTAAATGAATATTAATTATCATAGAACAGGTATAAGGATTAAATGAGATAGTACACATAAAAATCCTATTACAGGGCCTGGCCCTTAGTATGTACTCAATATTTGGATATTGTTCACAGAGCTTTCCTGTGTGTGTGGATGTACCGTGCTTATGTATTTGAATTGGCAAGACTGAAAGGGAGAGTGTAGTTATGTGATAAATATTAGAACTGAATGTAATATCATAAAGATTGCTATCGAGCTATTTACTATATGTATCATGTCCAGTTCTTGATAAAGTTTTTACTTTTTTAAAACAGTGCTTTTCTTAAAAATATACCAGAGTTAGGAAATGCTTATGTATATTTGTAAATCATGATGCTGAAGATGTGATTATGAAATAATAAAATTCATATAAACATGGAGAAGATGATTTAAATGAAGAAAAATAGCATCTTCTTGCAATTAAGTAGAACACATAAACTGGGAAAATTAAAGCAAATGTTATTCAATTACATACATTTGTTTTCCAGTTTTATAGTTAGAGTGATTAACTTATTGAGCCCAACTGGTAGATACATTTTATATGAATCTATTTCTATATTTGATGTTCTTATATACAAATTAAAGATTTATCACTGGTTTACTTTACATGGTTAGTTCTTTTTAGAATGCTTATAGAATGTATCATGTGATAGTTACCATATAGTTCATTCTAAGAATGATGAAGGTTGATCTTGATAAAGCTGAAGTATTTCACTGAAAAGCACAGATTTCATTTGGAGAAGTTTGGAACATCTCAGTGGTCCTTTGTGTGTGTATATATATATATATGGATATGTATATATATTTTAATTTTCCTCCTCATATATATCTGGTAATGTTCAGATCAAGGAGAGTTGATTTGATTTATATTCAAACAATAGTAAAAGTTATTCTGTGTTGTATTACCTTTTTCTTTTATCTCCTTGCAGACCTTGAAATTGAAGTTGACACATTTGTAAATATGATTTTCTTTCCTAGGTCTTTGGAAAGTTTATTTATTTGGCAAATAAATTATCCTGAGAATTAAATGGTAACTTTGAGTATATTAGCACACTAGGAAATTAGCTTTCAGAGATCTAGGTTAGTTCTCTATGTGTTACTACTACTATGAAGGTAATTGGTTCTAACATGATAATTAAAAAATTGAGGCTCTCAGTGCATAACTCAGCTCTTGAAATAGGTTAGGCAAGAAAGCTAAAATATATACCACAAATATTAATCTTTTCTGCAACAGTTTTAACTTTGAAACAGCTAGCCAGGCAAAATCTGTACTGAAGCTAACACTTAGGTCATGTACACGTATTTAACCCTGACTTTGCACCTATGACTAACTAACTGACTTGTCCCTATACACTGATGCCTTAACTTAGAGAGTAATCTCAAAAGAAATATTGTGTTCTCTTTGAAGAACAGGCCAAAGACAGAATGAGGAGAAGAAAATGGCAACCCACTCCAGTATTCTTGCCTGGAGAATTCTATGGACAGAGCAGCCTGGTGGGACACAGTCCATCGGGTCCCAAAGAGTTGGACACAACTGAAAGACCGACTAACACACACACACAGGAAAAATCACAGTAGTAGTCCACCTTATCCTTCAGATCACGTTTACTAGAAATGGTAGTTTTCACCCTATCACTACTGGTAAAAATAGAGGAAGAAACACATTTTCATTGAATATTGTTGGAAATAGGTATTATTACTATTGGAATTAAAATATATTAGGGATAGGGTAAGACAGGTTTTGAAAATATTAATGTAATTTAATGTTTTTGTTTGAAAAAATGATCCGAGTTAACTTATAAAAATGGATAACCTTTGATTACATTATAATTCAGTCATTTATTTAATTCTCTTCCTTTCTCTCCTTTTCTTTGTTTTTTATTTTTTCTTTCTCCCTCCCTTTCTCCTTTCTCCTTTCTTCCTCCACCCTCTTTTTCTTCCTTCCTCTGTATCAGAGATTATCTGTGACATATATCATCAGATGTCAAGTAGACAGGATTTAAGAATTACTGATATAATTCCTAGCTGGGTGATAGGGAACCCCAAAAGTCCCATTCACTGTTCTTTGTGTTGTAAATGGTTTGGGATCCAAGGAAAGATATCTGAGAAAACAGGCAAGGAGAATAGTCAGAAAAAGCTATCTTTTTATTTATATACCATCTCATGCCTTTTAAACAAATACATAGTAGTATGCCTTTTTTATAAAACTATATTTCTTGGACATCTTTCTTTCTTATAACAGCCATGGAGATTTATGATTTATACTTAAGATTTTGAGAATGTTTGTACTTAAATAATGCAGTTCTCCAATCGGAGGAAAAGATTCATTGACAGATCTTGGGGTAGGTTATAAATATTCTCTTTGGCCCTTAATGTATTTGTTTTTATCTTGTATGGGTCGTCTCTGGACTTTCCATGTGGCTCAGTACTAAAGAATCCACCTGCCAAACAAGAGACACAGCAAATGCATGTTTGATCCTTGGGTCAGAAAGATCCCCTGGAGAAAGAAATGACAACCCACTCCAGTACTACCTAGAAAATCCCAAAGGACAGAGGAGCCTGGCAAGCTACATAGTCCATGGTGTCGCAAAGAGTTGGACAAAACTGAGCACACACGCACAATGGCGCTTCTTTAGCAAAAGAAACAGTATACAGAAGCAGTATAATTTATTGGTACTTAATTTATTTCTTTGTTTAGAATCACTATTATTCTCTATTTCCGATGAATGGTACCTTGCACATATTATGTGCTTGATACATATTTGCTGAGTCAATCTAATAAGCAATAATAATTTCTGCTTTCTACGCTGTTGTCAAACTGCATAAAGCCCAAAATCTGTTGTTCAATTATCAGAAGCTCAATTGCAAAATAAAATATTTATATCTGATTAGTGTTAGCCTAACCTTACCTAAAGTTTTCAACATTGTATCCCTGGTTGAAGCTGAATTTCATGTTCCATTCTTAGGCCATTGTACAATTTTTTTTTTTTAATTAAACTGTGCTTTGGCATTATATCATAAGTCTGCATTGAAGAATTTAAAAAGAAATGTTCATTAAAAATGCTATTTCAAGGATATAGTTCACTAAATCAAATTGGATATTCCATTAATGAGGACCCATGGGAAGATTTTTCACTCAGATTTGTGCATCAGGAAAAGGTTTTTTATACCTATCCAACTGATTTGTTTCTATCTGATGGATATCGTGAAACTGTAAATGGCTTCTCTTGTAGGTCTGAGTGTGTAGGAGGCACGGCAGTTGTGCCAGACCTTAGGTTTGTATATGCTACTCTGTGATCTGACCCCCTCGATTGGTTTTATTTCAAATCTTTCTTCTACATTTTCTCACATACTTTTATTGTTGCATTTTATTTCTGTCTATAACTATGAGTTTTTAATAAGCAGAGAGCATAAAAATAATGAATATTTCAGTTTTTCAAGACGTTTGCACATCTATTTTAGGTACCTTCAACCCTGCCTTTATTATACCTAGGATAGTACCTATGGAAATACCAATATTAAATAAATATATAAGTAGCTATCCTTTTCATTGTGTCCACATGTCAAGACAGCTTTCCTTCTTTTCACATGTTACTCTCTCTGCTGCATCTCAGGTCCAAACCAGAGTACTTTCTCATTTTCCCACCATTTCCCCTGCTAATGTTGCTGAGCCATGGTCATTGAACCTGGAACCATGGTATCATGAGCTTGTAGTTTTGAAATATCATTTCCTTTACAATAATATCAATAATATTTTTATATTTTGTAGTTTGTTTATACTAAGCTGAAGTATCTCTGATTAATTAGAAAGCTAGCTGTATGGTTTATTTCTCAGCTAATACAACTTTATGCACAATACAGTGTTCTGATAATAACAACTGAATATTCCCATGTTAGCAATGAGTGTTTCTTGTAAGGAATATAATTATAATAACTTGGTATTGATATATTTCAGATAGCAGTGTTTATCATATGTACACACTTTGGATCAAATGTATAATTCTCTTTAATAATAAGGTCAGTTCAGTTCAGTCGCTCAGTCGTGTCCGACTCTTTGCGACCCCATGAATCACAGCACGCCAGGCCACCCTGTCCATCACCATCTTCCGGAGTTCACTCAGACTCACGTCCATTGAGTCCGTGATGCCATCCAGCCATCTCATCCTGGGTCGTCCCCTTCTCCTCCTGCCCCCAATCCCTCCCACAATCAGAGTCTTTTCCAATGAGTCAACTCTTCACATGAGGTGGCCAAAGTACTGGAGCTTCAGCTTCAGCATCATTCCTTCAAAAGAAATCCCAGGGTTGATCTTCAGAATGGACTGGTTGGATCTGCTTGGAGTCCAAGGGGCTCTCAAGAGTCTTCTCCAACACCACAGTTCAAAAGCATCAATTCTTCGGCGCTCAGCCTTCTTTACAGTCCAACTCTCACATCCATACATGACCACAGGAAAAACCATAGCCTTGACTAGATGGACCTTTGTTGGCAAAGTAATGTCTCTGCTTTTGAATATACTATCTAGGTTGGTCATAACTTTTCTTCCAAGGAGTAAGTGTCTTTTAATTTTATGGCTGCAATCACCATCTGCAGTGATTTTGGAGCCCCCCAAAATAAAGTTTTACACTGTTTCCACTGTTTCCGCATCTATTTCCCATGAAGTGATGGGATCGGATGCCATGATCTTCGTTTTCTGAATGTTGAGCTTTAAGCCAACTTTTTCACTCTCCTCTTTCACTTTCATCAAGAAGCTTTTTAGCTCCTCTTCACTTTCTGCCATAAGGGTGGTGTCATCTGCATATCTGAGGTGATTGATATTTCTCCTGGCAGTCTTGATTCCAGCTTGTACTTCTTCCAGTCCAACATTTCTCATGATGTACTCTGCATAGAAGTTAAATAAGCAGGGTCACAATATACAGCCTTGATGAACTCCTTTTCCTATTTGGAAACAGTCTGTTGTTCCATGTCCAGTTCTAACTGTTGCTTCCTGACCTGCATACAGACTTATCAAGAGGCAGGTTAGGTGGTCTGGAATTCCCATCTCTTTCAGAATTTTCCACAGTTTATTGTGATGCACACCGACAAAGGCTTTGGCATAGTCAATAAAGCAAAAATAGATGTTTTTCTGGAACTCTCTTGCTTTTTCCATGATCCAGCAGATGTTGGCAATTTGATCTCTGGTTCGTCTGCCTTTTCTAAAACCAGCTTGAACATCAGGGAGTTCACAGTTCACGTATTGCTGAAGCCTGGCTTGGAGAATTTTGAGCATTACTTTACTAGCATGTGAGATGAGTACAGTCGTGCAGTAGTTTGAGCATTCTTTTGCATTGCCTTTCTTGTCTTCTAGTATAAAGAACATTTTTCTATACTCCATATAGCAAAACTATATAATTTTGCTGACACAACATAAAATCTAAATATCAAACTACTTTGTCACTTCAGTTTCCCATTTGTGTAATGTTTAAAATGACCGTGAATACCTCACCATGACTTTTTAGGATGAATGAGATTTTACAGTGTCATTGCCAACTGTTTAGAACTTACTGATATAAAATGCTTTGTTTTCTTATGAATGCAAAAGCATTTTAACTATGCTGCCTTGTAAAATTACATGGCCGCTATATTCAGTTCAGTTGCTTAGTTGTGTCTGACTCTTTGCGACCCCATGAACACAGCACGCCAGGCCTCCCTGTCCATCATCAACTCCCAGAGTTCACTCAAACTCATGTCCATCAGTTGGTGATGCCATCAAAACCATCTCATCCTCTGTTGTCCCCTTGTCCTCCTGCCCCCAATCCCTCCCAGCATCAGAGTCTTTTCCAATGAGCCAACTCTTCACATGAGGTGGCCAAAATACTGGAGTTTCAGCTTTAGCATCAGTCCCCCCCAAAGAAAACCCAGAACTGATCTCCTTTAGAATGGACTGGTTGGATCTCCTTGCAGTCCAAGGGACTCGACTCTCAAGAGTCTTCTCCAACACCACAGTTCAAAAACATCAGTTCTTCATTGCTCAGCTTTCTTCACAGTCCAACTCTCACATCCGTACATGACCACTGGAAAAACCATAGCCTTGACTAGACTGACCTTTGTTGGCAAAGTAATGTCTCTGCTTTTGAATATACTATCTAGGTTGGTCATTACCTTTCTTCCAAGGAGTAAGCGTCTTTTAATTTCATGGCTGCAATCACCATCTGCAGTGATTTTGGAGGCCCCCAAAATAAAGTCTGGTTTTCTGGGAACTCTCTTGGTTTTTCCATGATCCAGCAGATGTTGGCAGTTTGGTTTCTGGTTTGTCTGACTTTTCTAAACCAGCTTGAACATATGAATTTCACAGTTCACATATTGCTGAAGCCTGGCTTGGAGAATTTTGAGCATTACTTTACTAGTGTGTAAGATGAGTGCAATTGTGTGGTAGCTTGAGCATTCTTTGGCATTGCCTTTCTTTGGGATTGGAATGAAAACTGACCTTTTCCAGTCCTGTGGCCACTGCTGAGTTTTCCAAATTTGGTGTCATATTGACTATAGCACTTTCACAGCATCATCTTTCAGGATTTGAAACAGCTCCACTGGAATTCCATCACCTCCACTAGCTTTGTTCGTAGTGATGCTTTCTAAAGCCCACTTGACCTCCCTTGCCAGGATGTCTGACTCTATGTGAGTGATCACACCATCATGATTATCTGGGTTGTGAAGCTCTTTTTTGTACAGTTCTTGTGTGTATTCTTGCCACCTCTTCTTAATATCTTCTGCTTCTGTTAGGTCTATACCATTTCTGTCCTTTATCGAGCCCATCTTTGCATGAAATGTTCCCTTGGTATCTCTAATTTTCTTGAAGAGATCTCTAGTCTTCCCCATTCTGTTGTTTTCCTCTATTTCTTTGCATTGATCGGTGAAGAAGGCTTTCTTATCTTTCCTTGCTATTCTTTGGAACTCTGCATTCAGATGCTTATATCTTTTCTTTTCTCCTTTGCTTTTCGCTTCTTTTCATTTCACAGCTATTTGTAAGGCCTCCCCGGAGAGTCATTTTTCTGTTTTGCATTTCTTTTCCATGGGGATGGTCTTGATCCCTGTTTCCTGTACAGTGTCACAAACCTCCATCCATAGTTCATCAGGCACTCTATCTATCAGATCTAGTCCCTTAAATGTATTTCTCACTTCCAGTGTATAATCATAAGGGATTTGATTTAGGTCATACCTGAAGGGTCTAGTGGTTTTCCCTACTTTCTTCAATTTAAGTCTGAACTTAGCAATAACCAGATTCATACCAAAATGCAGTACTTGGATGCAATCTCAAAAACAACAGAATGATCTCTGTTCGTTTCCAAGGCAAACCATTCATTGTCACAGTAATCCAAGCCTATGCACCAACCAGTAACGCTGAAGAAGCTGAAGTTGAGCAGTTCTGTGAAGACCTACAAGACCTTTTAGAACTAACACCCAAAAAAGATGTCCTTTTCATAATAGGGTACTGGAATTCAAAAGTAGGAAATCAAGAAACACCTGGGGTAACAGGCAAATTTGGCCTTGGAATACAGAATGAAGCAGGGAAAAGGCTAGTAGTGTTTTGCCAAGAGAATGCACTGGTCATAGCAAACATCCCCTGCCAACAACATAAGAGAAGACTCTATAGATGGACATCACCAGATGGTCAACACTGAAATCAGATTGATTATATTCTTTGCAGCCAAAGATGGAGAAGCTCTATACAGTCAGCAAAAAACAAGACTGGGAGCTGACTGTAGCTCAGATCATGAATTTCTTATTGCAAAATTCAGAGTTAAATGGCCACTGTATTAGACCCATGATATTTTTAAGAATTTAAATGTATTGTAGAGTAGAGTTATATAACCTTAAACTGTCAAAGCCACTTAGTTCTGCCCTATTTTGATATGTGAAATCTCATATATTAACTCAATCAATATTTACTGCCTACTTTGTCTTAGACACTATCCTAACTCTTGGGGATACAAAGAAAATAGGAAAATAAGATATAGTCTCTTCTCTCAAGGATCTTACTGTTTAGTTGAGAGGCAATAAAGAAAAAGTCTATAAATTATAGCATATCCTTACAGATATTTTGGTAAGATAAAACTGGTATTCAGCAGGTTTAACATTAAAATCATTCCTTGTCATTAGTAAGATTGCTGTGTTATATTTAGTCGTTCAGTCATGTCCGACTCTTTGTGACCGCATGGACTGTAGCCCACCAGGCTCCTCTGTCCATGGAATTCTCCAGGCAAGTATACTGAAGGAGGTAGCCATTCCCTTCTCCAGTGATATTCTAATCAAACTGGGACCTCAGAGAGCACTTTCAGGAGGAGGATGTGCTTAAACTGACCTCTAAAAAAATGAGTGAGCATTAGTTAGAGGAAAAGAGAATAATGAACCTATGTAGCTTCCCCATTAATTGATTCATCATCAGGGCCTTGTGTGAACAAGTCTTTATTCAAGCAGTAAGTACTTCAGGAGGCAGCTGAGCTTGTCATGGGATACTTGCAGTTCTCAAAACCTTTTTCTTTTTTAAGTGGCTAGAATGACTTAAAGCACACCTTACATACATTTGGCCTTGTTTTATCAAACTTAAATAATTACCAAATTTGAATCTATTTTGTATTTACTGGATTTGAGTTGCTTTTAAAATATAATTATGACAAAATTGATGATGGAAAAAGGTAACCTGAAAGTTTTTCTGTATTTCCTAAAATATTATATTTATACCACAGACAGTATTGATACTTTAGAATTTCAGATCTCTTCCTGATCCATATATTCAAAATCTTATATATTTTACTATGCCATTTCCTTTCAATAGCATGAATATTTACTTTATCTCTTGTTTGTACTGAGATAAACCTATAGCTAGTTCATTTTTAATGAGTATCTAATTTTTTAAAAGTACAACTTAAAGGGATCTAGAGATTATGTGCTTCTAGTTTATTTTCTACCCCTCCACGCCAGTACTTGGGACAAAAAATGTTTTGTGGTTTACCAAAAGCTATAGGTAATTTGGCAGAGTACCCATGGGAGAAATAGTTTCCTCTGACCTTTTTTGTTCTGCCTTACAAGACCTACATGGACGGTAACAGTGATTCTCAAACCAAGACCACAGAGAACCCTGCATTTCACTACTAAAGTCAATAGTCTTTCTAAATCATAAAAGAGAAGATAAAAACATGTTAATAGAAATTATTTGTTTGATTTGAAGTTTTTCTTTTATAATTTTCTCTTAAACTTTTGATGCTATTCTTTGCTTATCTGATATAAAACAAATGAAAAATGGTATAGATAAATACTAATAAACATTCAAAAACAGTTAAACTTACCTAGCATGAAATGTACTTTGTTTGTGGATTTGTCTTTTTAAAATCATAGTTACCTTCCTACACTAATATTAGAATTTATTCTAGGAAAATAATTCCTGAACAATAATGGTAGAACCATAGGTTTTTACCACCAGAGAAGTAGGTGTTTAATAAATATTTATTTATTATAAATTATTTCAAAACAATATCTTATTCCATTCATGTCACCATTTTTGTAGACTTTTCTTAAATTTCTTAGTTACTAATCAAGATGTAAGCAATTATTATTATCATTGAAAAGAAAAATATGTGTGTTTAAACTAAAGACTTCTTATAATTAAATAACCCGTTAACAAGAGTGTAGAATCTACTTTTTGGTATTCTAAGTAGAAGGATATCTTCCTGGTATGATTGGAATACCAGCTGTTGTGGGATAAGTCAATGATTTCTTGAGATCATTATCCTGTTATCTATTGAAAAGATAATGGATCTTAAAAGATAATGGATATATCCCCAAGGGAAATATCATCCTTGGGAAAAGAATTGGGTGAGTATCAGAAGAATGTCCTAAAGATTCTTTTGAAATAAAAAACACTGAATTGATATCTAGAAATTAAATTTCCTCATAGTCTGTTTATAATTCTTGCCCAAACAAGAAAAGGAAATGCCAACATAATTAGAAGAAAAAATTTTAATGTAACATCACCGTTAGAAAAAAATCTGTAATTCTTCTATTGTTCCTTAATTTTTGAAAACTAAGTAGATTTAGATGGACTTATTAAATTTAGGAATCATATGTTTTTTTTTATCAAAGCATTCCAGTGCATTCTATTTATATATGTTTGTGTATATATATATGTATTTTTCCCAACTGTCCATCACTTCAGTGTTTTATGAATACTTTAAAAAAATACATAGCATTAATTCACATTATTTTCCCAATAAGTGATTTATTCATGGATTTCTGAGTGAATTTTTACTTGATAAAAAACAAAACAAAAAAGTTTGCTCAGCTATGTATTTTTTCTTGTAATTCTTTCTTAAGAAAATAATTAGATAAAAAATAACCTTTTGAAATAGACACCAAAATTTGCTAAATATTTGTAATGATTTAGACTTTTCATTGAAATGCTTTTATTTAATTTTGCACCTCCATCCACTTTAATTTTTTTCCACAAATAATTTAATGTTTAGTTTAAACACAAATGACACCAATTCATCATTTATACTAATCCTATAACAACAAATGGATGGAAATGGAATAATCACGTATTTAAGAAAGTAGATTTTAATTTACAACTTCTAACAGTGAAAAATGAAATCTATGACTGTCCAAATGTCTAAATTCTTAGTAAAAGCTGTCAGGTTGGAAAACAATCACCTCATAAAATTTACTGTATATAACTTATGTTATAAATGTTTTTTAAAAATGAGTATCAAAAACATTTGCCAGTTTTTATGATCTTTCCCAAAGAGGAAGTGCAAAGCTTTGATTAATGGATGACAGATTTTTTTTTTCTTTTTTAATGCCATGAAGAAAGCATTGCAATACTTCTACAAAACTGAAATAATACATAGCCCTTCAGAGAAGTCTGTATACTCCACAAGTTCATTTTTTGTTCCATGTTCCCATTTTATTTGTTTATATATTAATTGATGTTTAATTACCTAAATTAGAGGTGTCCATAGGTTTCCATGGAACTTAAGATGTTCTGTCAGCCAGCCCTTCATCTTGCCGAAGAGAGGCCTACCAGGATATTAGGTTTTATTCAAAGCTATCTAGTGACTGATGGAACAGCCAGGATAGGATTTAGGTATTTCTCCCCTCAAGCCTGTGTTTTTTCCCTTACTCCTTGTTTTCTTGTTTTGGTAGGTTTTTAAAAAGGTATTTTGGTGAAATTTCAGGGGTAAGTTATTCAGCAATTAATTTCTGATTAAATTACATTGTTTAAAAGACTAAGCTAATTAAATCACAGAAATTTAGTTTATTTCTTACACCATTCATCTGGGTGATTAATTCCATAGAAGGGAGAGTACCTGATGTGTTCACTGATGAATTTCCAGATGCTTGTCCAATGTTTGGTTCATAGTAGAATCTCTATATGTTGAATACTGAAGGCATGAACTTGAACTTCCTATTTGGAGGCTCCCATGGCAATTGAACATTAACAGAATATCTCGCCAATTTTGTTCAGATTTACTCTGAAGTGAAATGAAAAAACATTTATGTGCATGAGATGGTTTTTGTATGCTAGTTATTTAATCTGGGGATTAATATCTTCCTTTCTACTTCTTACAGTGATATTATTAGTATTATCATATAGTAATAGTATCATTTTCTGTTTTGGTAGGACAAAACCAAAATGTTCTAGACAGAAAAGTTTTCAAATTAAATTCATGTTTGGCTAAAATGAACTTCTCTTTCACTCAGCATTTGGCCTAGTTGCTAAATTTCTAAATAGTACTAAGCTAAAACTATTTTAAGTTTTGCTTAATACTGTATAGTAAAACAAAATCATTTAATCATCCCTTAATCACCAAATCCTTGAGTTCACCCAGACTCATGTCCATCGAGTCAGTGATGCCATCCAGCCATCCATCCTGTCGTCCCCTTCTCTCCCTGCCTCCAATCCCTCCCAGCATCAGAGTCTTTTCCAATGAGTCAACTCTTCGCATGAGGTAGCCAAAGTACTGGAGTTTCAGCTTTAACATCATTCCTTCCAAAGAACACCCAGGACTGATCTCCTTTAGAATGGACTGGTTGGATCTGCTTGGAGTCCAAGGGACTCTCAAGAGTCTTCTCCAACACCACAGTTCAAAGGCATCAATTCTTCGGTGCTCAGCCTTTTTCACAGTCCAGCTCTCACATCCATACATGACCACTGGAAAAACCATAGCCTTAATTAGATGGACCTTTGTTGGCAAAGTAATGTCTCTGCTTTTTAATATGCTGTCTAGGTTGGTCATAACTTTCCTTCTAAGGAGTAAGTGTCTTTTAATTTTATGGCTGCGGTCACCATCTGCAGTGATTTTAGAGCCCCCCAAAATAAAGTCTGACACTGTTTCCACTATTTCCCCATCTATTTCCCATGAAGTGATGGGACCAGATGCCATGATCTTCGTTTTCTGAATGTTGAGCTTTAAGCCAACTTTTTCACTCTCCTCTTTCACTTTCATCAAGAGGCTTTTTAATTCATCTTCACTTTCTGCCATAAGGGTGGTGTCATCTGCATATCTGAGGTTATTGATATTTCTCCCGGCAATCTTGATTCCAGCTTGTGCTTCTTGCAGCCCAGCATTTTTCATGATGTACTCTGCATATAAGGCCTGGCGTGCTGCAGTTCATGGGGTCGCAAAGAGTCAGGCACGACTGAGCGACTGAACTGAACTGAACTGAATCTCCCCAGATTGGTGCATCTTCCAGGATCATACAATGACTAAGGTCCTTTTCTTCATCAAGTTGCTGTTTCTTACACATACAGGAACTAAACATTCCTCCTCTATCTTTTATTAATTTGACATTAAACCAACATTTTAAGGTTGTTTTTTTAATGATCTATTCATTGAGTAGCAAGGTAGACTCTCATAGGACTTACAGTCTAGGGGATCGAGACAGATGAGATCATTTCAGGAAATTCCCTAGTGGTCCAGTGATTAGGACTCAGCACTTTCACTGCCAAGGCCCTGGGTTCAATCCCTGGTCAGGGAACTAAGATCCCACAAGCTGCACTGCACAGCTGAAAAAGAAAATTTTTTTAAGGATCATTTCAGATTATATGTGCTATGAATAAAAATAAGTCAGTGAAATAAACAGTGACTGTGATGAGCTAATTTAGATAATGATCAGAAAAGATCTGCAAAGAAAGTGGCATTTGAACTGAGAACTATTGAGGATGACAGTGTGGTTTCTTCATAAGGAAGATTTTCAAGGTGTCTTATACGAAGAGTACTCATTAACTTGGTGATCAGATAGCTTCCAGGCTTATGAATCTGATTTTACCAGCATAGTAAGAGCAAATTCACCTCTCTGCAGTAGACTCACTTCATCTAAACTCAGGAGGTTAACTTATTTAACCAAACTGCAAAAATACACTTTTAAAACAAGTAAATAATTACCACAACCTTCAGAGTACTGAAAATCCTTATAGAAAAACTTTTCTTCCTGTAGACATATAGATTCATGTGGAAAGCCAAATAATTGTCTTAAAGATATTGGTAAACATGTTATTAGAACAAGGGAGTTATATGAATTTGGTATTTATAGCTAATATACCTACGACAGCAGGGATGTTTTTGCCAGTGAAACTGACTTATGTTGGCTATATCTTTAGGTGTCCATCCTGCCAGTGTGTCTAGACTCTGGGTCATTTTGATTGAATGTACTTTTATGCTCCTTCCCTCTGTACAACTCCCAGCCCCACCCCACCCACAGTTTTTTGATGCCCAGAACTTACTCTCCTGTTGACATTCTGTTTTTCAATATGTTAATATATTCAATCATAATACCCTGTATGGTTATATTAAATACTTAAGGACCTGAAGAGCTATTCTTCTTTTACATATTCTGATTTTGTCCATTATGTTTTGATTCTGTTTTTAATCTGTTAGAGAATTCTATTTTGTACTACCAAATATATGAGGAAAGCATAAAACCTGGCATATACTCAGTATTTATGTCTACCTAGTTGAAAATGACTCAGGATCAGAGCTTATATAGAAAAGTGTAATTCTCAACCTCCTGAAAAATGTGCATATTTCACGTTATATAAATAATAAATGCTATAAATACTTTTAGCTCCACACTTCTGCTGTCAGTTCTGAGGCTGTGAAAGTCTTAGTCTCTCAGTCATATCTGACTCTTTGCAACCCCATGGACTGTAGTCCGCCAGGCTCCTCTGTCCATGGGATTTCCCAGGCAAGAATATTGATGTGGATAGCCATTCCCTTTCCCAGGGGATCTTCCTGACCCAGGGATCGAACCCAGGTCTGCTGCATAGCAGGCAGATTCTTTACCATCTGAGGCACCTTAGGGTTCAAAACAGAAAACATGCTAGGATACCTTATGATATGCTAATGGAGATTAAAGTTCATGCTTGTTGCATGCCTCAAATTTGCTAGAGGTAATGCCATACAAATGCCTAGTCCATGAAAAACCGTATGTATTCAGTTTCAATGTCAAATCTCAGTATTTTTAACCTAAATTCCCCTTAGTTACTTTTAACCTTAAAACATTATTTTCCGTCAGTTTAACAATCATCATGACTCATTGTTTCAGTTAGCCTAAATAAAAGTAGTGTCTGGATTTGGCCTTTAATTTAACTTCAGTTTTCCAAATTCTCTCAACTGTGTTGATTTAGGAAGAAAGAAAAAACATACTCTCCAAAGAAAGACTGATTGTTTTCTAAAGAACAGACAGGGAAGAACACACAGAGAGAGAGAGAGAGAGAAAGGCACACAAGAGAGGAGAGAGGAAATAAAACACATTCAAGTTGTTTTAAGGTTTATTTTGTGTCCAGTATTTTTTGGCTGATACCTTTCTTCATTTTTGATAGTCTACCTAAATTCATCTCCCTTCTTTTCTTTTTAATCAGTTAAGGTAATTTTTAAATTACTTTAAATTCAGGAGAATAGTGGGTAATACAATTAAACTTTTTTATCCCCTTTTATTTTCTGTTAGTAAAAGGCAGTCACAGCTGTTGTGAACAATCAGACTTTGTGTGTTTGCATGTTTTCTTTGCTTCCATGGGTTTTGGAGTTATCTGTTGGTAGCAGTTATCTGTTAGTAGTATAATAGCACATAGATTAGAGGCAGCCTTTAGCCTCATGGTTAGTTGGCCAGAGCAGAGTTGAGAAATTTTTTGTTGTTGTTTTTTAATTTTCCAAAGCAGTAGCAGAGATTTCCACTAAAGCAGAAAGGAAAGAAAGAACAGATAGTTGAGCTTCTTGCTCTTCCTTAGGTAAGAAACCTTACTGTTGATGCCTTGCCCTCTATCCGAAACAAGGATACCACTGTCTTGATCTTCATAGGGTATTTGAGCTCTAGGATGTCACCAGGGGAATGTGACTGGCAAAATCAGCTAACAGAGTAAAAATGGTTAATAATCACAAAATGAGCTCTTCTATTACAAAAGAGGAGTGCCACCATTCTCCCCTGATTCGTCCTTCCCTTTCAGAAGTTACTTCTTCACCCTCGGGCACCCAACCCTAAGTCTCTGCGTGTTTAGGTTGAGAATAGAGAGGCTTTTACTTCCCTGCTATTCTCCTGGTCCTTACTGAAACACACTATCTTATCATGCTGGACTCAAGTTTTAAAACACCAGTTTTCTTATTTTAAAGTCCTGTTTAAAACACTTCTGTGTCTGTATATTGTTCACTCCATCAAAACAGACTCTTACCACCTTCCCAGGGCTTTCCAAATATGATCAAATCAATTGCTTTTTATGTTTCAAACACCTACCAGTAATGCCAAGTAGAACTTCTGCACTTATTCTGTACGCTTGTTTGTTCTACCTCCTGCTTTTGTTGTCTTGTTCTAATCTCCTCTTCTGATTTAAAATAAATTCTGCCTCATTTAAGAGGTTTTGACTAACCTTAGCTCTAGTATATTTCTTTCTAAATTTTTTTTATAGCATTCAAATCCAGGATCACTTGGTTAGTATTTTTTTTTCCTTGTGGTTCATATATATCACCATTTTTAATTTTTCCCCTCTGGCTATAAAATCCATATTTTAAAAAAAAGCAGGGACCAGATACTTAAAATCATTTTTTGAGCGTACAAAATACCCAACAAAACACTGAATATGTAACTTACATTTTTACTTTTTGGAAGTTTTATAAATGGCATAATCTGTAGTCTTTTAATAAGAAAACTCAAAATTCACTTTAAAGATTAAGAAAAATGAATATTGATTCTGTTGACACAAAGCAGTTAGGGATTAATCAGATTTTAACTGAATAATTTTAGGTGTGGCTATTTAATATATAAGATATACAGTATCCAAATTTTTCCAATTTAATAAATACTATCAATCTTTACTGGCAGTAAAAACTTTAAAAGTTTTGTCAATAGCTTATAGAAAAGACAACGTTGATTTGGGAAAGGGTGCATGGATTATCATGCTATCTATTAATAGTATCTAACATCTTTTAAACTGGAACATGAACACACAGGCAAGCACACACACATACACAGAATTTTTCCCTAATTAAAGCATATCATATTGAGATGTTAAATTATTTACCATTATATATACACATATGTCCTGGTGGGTTACAGTCCATGGGGTTGCAAAAAATCCGACATGACTCAGTGAATGATGGCACATGCATGTGCATGTATAATTATATATTTTTATGTTTATGTCTATATGTGCATAGATATATATTTGTGTATATATATGATCATATATTAAAGACACAAGGAAAACTTCTGGGAAATTTCCAAGAGCTCTATATTTGAGATCCAAAAATGCCAGAAAATTGAAATAGGCCAGTATTTATTACTCATAATGTACTTTGCTTCAATCTCAGAAAAAAATAATTTCATCATAAGGACTAGAAGTAGTTTTAGCAGATAGTATGACTGTATCATAGGTATGCATTTTAAAATCACAGATATCTTTGTACTAGTCCAAGAATTTAAAAACTCAAAATGAATGTTTATTTTTTTATTTATATACTAATATTTATTCAAATTAATTCTACTTGTTCAATTATTTTTGTCATTTGAATGTAGGCAAACACTAGGTAGCAAGTATCACAAGTTTTAGAAGGCTCTAAGTTAGACCCTTCAGCATAAGTAAAGTCAAATGATTTCATTGAATTCAGATGATTATGTAATGAGTGTATCCCTCCTCATTGCAGCAATTACTCTTGAACTTGTTCTTGTGGCTATAGGGTGAAGAGGGGAAAAAATCAACATTTTTCAAAATAGCATTTATTAAGGCTTCTGTGAGGTGATAGTATTATTAAATGATAATTTTTGAAAGTTGTCATTTTATATTTGGGCACATGAGGTAAACATTGGACTTCACTATGGAAAAGTTTTACTGTAAGACTGCTGAAAGCAGTAAAGATACACAGTGGTCATCAGTTGGAATGATTTCACTAGTAGTTATTTTCTTAGGTAGACTGACTCAAAAACCTTATATTTCTTACAGTAATACAGACTGTACGCTCATCTGACCATTTTGATCTGAGATATTTTGTTCTCATTTTTCTTTTTTTTTGCAGGGGGAGTTACCCTCAGTACCCCAGTTTCAGACACCAACTTCAGGCTCTATCTGCTTTCATAAACCACTTATTTATTTTTATTAAACAAATGATTATTTAATAAATAAATATTAATTTCATAAATATCATAAATAATATTACTTGCGGCATGCAGGATCTTTAATTGCAGCATGTGGATGCAGGATCTTTACTTGTGGCACATGGGCTCTAGTTCCCTGACCGAAGATTGAACTTGAGGGTGTGGAGTCTTAGCCATTGGATCATGAGGCAGGTCCTTGATAAACCATTCAGACATTTTTCTGGCCTTGAGCCTAACCACTCTCTTATGGAAAAGACCTGATGCTCTCTCTGTGCCTCTCTCTTCATCACCAACCACCCTTTTTCCCTCTAAATCTACAACTCAGGATAACAGAGCTTCTAGTACAAGGTCACTGCACTACAGGACCCTACATGCAATTTAGCTTTCCCAGCTCTTCCTTCTAAAAGAGTGGAATTTATCAATCTGATTATGTCAATTCCCTGCTTAATTTCAAAGCCTTGTTATAGGGCATGGCAACCCACTCCAGTGTTCTTGCCTGGAGAATCCCCATGGACAGAGAAGCCTGGCAGGCTACAATCTATGGTCCATGGAGTCACACAGAGTTGGACACGACTGAACGACTATGCAGAAGGTATTCATGATTCCTTATGGTCTGCCTTTCTAGTTTTAGCTCTCTCCACTTTTTGATATCCATCTTTTGCCGTAAACATATCACACTTCTTTTGGTTAACTGAGCATGCTGAGCTCTTGTTACCCTATACTTTACCAGATTGCCTCCCCTGCTTGGGTGATAGTATCCTCTTCAGTCACATGAACAACTCCTCTTAGTTCTCAAAATTTAGCTCAGGTAACCTAGTTTTCCTTTGTAGACCTCCTTGCCTTAATATCCTTTCTTCCCTGAGCTGAACAGCCTCATTTTGTGAGCATTCTTCTGTCACTGCTTCTAGTACAGTGATAATTTATGTTTCTAACTTATAAGCATTTTTAGGATGAGGAATATATCTTTTTGTCTTTGGATCCACAGTACATAGGAGAGTACTAGTGCACAGTGGGCATAAAATGAATATTTGTTATGTAAGTTTAGTGAACAGCAGGCATTCCTAATCTCAATTCCTAACTCATGTCGATTTTTGAAGAGATTATAAAAATTTGCAATATTATGCCCCCAAATTTTCTTAGAAAAATGAAAGCAAGTAGAAAAGTTACTTATTCTCACCTATATGTGCATAGTATACAATGTGCAATTGGTCTTTTACTTGAAATCAATAAGGAGAGTTACATTTAAACTGACTTCAGATTCTAAGTCAGTAGGAAGGACGGAATTACACTTGGAAAAACTTTGGAACTTGCCACAATGAAGACCATCCCACCATCATCATGTGGTCAGTCCACCAAACCACTGCAGCATGTTGCTGTTTCTTTGGTTGAGCCTCAAATGAAGTTGTTGACTTGAGTTTTGTATTGAATGAAAAGTTTTTGCCTTTAAACATGAAACCAACGTTTGGCAGAAGGAGATGCTCAAACTGGGAGAGGCAAACAGGAGCTGAGACCAGCTAAGGGATCAACAGTCTCCAATCATTAGTCATGTGTCACCTTACTCGGTGCAGTTTATTGACAGCAGTGGCAAACAGTATCATCTGCCCTACCTAAATTGTTACTTTTAACTTGCTGTTCTTTCATAGATGAGTTAAATATTTATATAATGAGACTCCATAAGAAGGGAAAGAAAGGGAATTTTTTAATTTATTCAATTGTCATAGTTTTATAAATCCTTCAGAGAATATGCACATGTAGATATGTTAAATGTACATGCAATAAGAAGTTATGTATTTATAAGTATATGTACATATATAATGCACTTTGGATACAGAAGTAGATGTTATGGTTACAGTTTATATCTCTGTGACATAATGGATGCATTCAAAAAGAGCCTAAATTCATCCAAAATTAGGGAAAATGTAAGCCCCAAATCATTTAAAGGACACGGAAATTAAATGACTATTAGTTTTCTATAACCTATGCTGTTCTGTACTTCTTTACTTAATGTATTTAATTAGAGATAATAAATATAGTCCTGCCTATATCTACAGTAAAACTCTTTTGATGTATAGCATCTATGGGAGATAATTAAGAAACTAGCATAATGCATATTTACCATTTTATGCCTTAATTATCAGTAACTTGAAAAATGGTCTTCCCACAGGGCAATAACTTCCAAATCATATGTAAACTTGAGTCATCTTAAAGCAAAGGAGATCTCTAAGAATCTGGCAGAAATTCCTATATTCATTTATTCATTCAACAGTTAATTTCACATGTGACTAATATATGCCAGGCTTCCATGTAGGAAACAGAAGTACATAGTGAGTGAGAGAGCTTAGTCCTCAGTTCTCCTATAGTTTATTTTTTAGTGGGAAGGGAGAATGAATGATTTCCATTATAGATAAATGCTACAAAAAATAAAGAACATTGGACAAAAATTGACTAAGAGATAATAGGGTTATATAGATTTAGATGGCATGTAAAAAGGCCTTTCGGAAAAGGTGAGATATGAGTTAAGATGTTATTAAGAGAAGATGTCTGTTATGTGAAGTTTTTGGAGAGGATTATCCAAAAAAAAAAAAAATAGTGAACAGATAGTTGAGCCACACATGAGTGAGACTGAACTTGGCTAGTTGAAGTATAAAGATGGCCACGGTGACTAGTGCATGGTGGGGAAAGTAGTAGAAAATGCCTCCGGAGAAATAAATGAGTCACGGTGGACAGTGACTGCAGCCGTGAAATTAAAAGACGCTTGCTCCTGGGAAGAAAAGTCATGACAAACCTAGACAGCATATTAAAAAGGAAAGACATTACTTTCCTTACAGAAAGGTCTGTATAAGTCAAAGCTATGGTTTTTCCAGGAGTCATGTATCGATGTGAGAGCTGGACAGTAAAAAGGCTGAGCACCAACGAATTGATGCTTTTCAACTGTGGTATAGGAGAAGACTCTTGAGAGTCCCTTGGACTGCAAGGAGATCCAACCAGTCAATCCTAAAGGAAATCAGCCCTGAATATTCATTGGAAGGACTGATGCTGAAGCTGAAGCTCCAACTTTGGCTACCTGATGCAAAGAGCTCACTCATTGGAAAAGACCCTGTTGCTGGGAAAAATTAAAGGCAGGAGTAGAAAGGGACAACATAGGACGAGATCGTTTGATGGTATCACCGACTCAATGGACATGAGTTTGAGCAAACTCTGGGAGATGGTGATGGACAGGGAAGCCTGGAGTGCTGCAGTCCATGGGGATGTGAAGAGTTGGACATGCCCGAGCAACTGAACAACAAAAGCTTATAGAACCTTGTAGCCCCTGGTAAGAGATATGGATGTTATTCTAAGCCTCCAAGTAATCAGGGATATCCTTGAGAATTCAAAAGTCATTACCATCTGTGCTCCAGGTGGTGTTGCATTGTTGTTGTTGTTGTTCAGTCACTAAATCATGTCCAACTCTTTGTGATCTCATGGACTGCAGCACACCAGGGTTCCCTGTCCTCCAACTCTCTGAATTTTCCCAAACTAATGTCCATTGAGTTGGTAATGCTATCTAACCATCTCATCCTCTGTTTCCCGCTTCATCTCCTGCCGTCAGTCTTTCCAAGCTTGAAGATCTTTTCCAATGAAAAGACCTTTCCATTGAAAAGGCTCTTTAGATCAGGTGGCCAAAGTATTGGAGCTTCAGCATCAGTCCTTCCAGTGAATATTCAGGACTGATTTCCTTTAGGATGGACTGGTGTGATCTCCTTGCAGTCCAAAGGACTCTCAAGAGTCTTCTCCAGAACCACAGTTAGAAGATATCAATTCTTAGGCACTTACCCTTCTTTATGGTCCAACTTTATGACTACCAGAAAAACCCATAGCTTTGACTATATGGACTTTTATCGGCAAAGTTATGTCTCTGCTTTTTAAGAGAATGTTTAGACTTGTCAGAGCTTTCAAGAAGCAAGCGTCTTTTAATTTCATGGCTTCAGTCACCATCTGCAGTGATTTTGGAGCCCAGGAAAATAAACTCTGTTACTGTTTCCACTTTTCCCCATCTATTTTCCATGAAGTGATGGCACTGGATGCTGTGATCTTAGTTTTTTGAATGTTGAGTTTTAAGCCAGATTTTTTCTCTCTCTTCTTTTACCCTCATCAAGAGGCTCTTTAGTTCCTCTTTACTTTCTGCCATTAGAATGGTGTCATCTGCATGTCTGAGGTTGTTGATGTTTCTCCTGACAGTCTTGATTCCAGCTTGTGCTTCATCCAGCCCAGCATTTCACATGATGTCCCCTGCATATAAGTTAAATGAGCAGGGTGACAATACACAGCCTTGATGTACACCTTTCCCAATTTGGAGTAAGTCCATTGTTCCATGTCTGGTTCTAATGGTTGCTTCTTGACCTGCATACAGATTTCTCAGAAGGTAGGTAGAGTGGTCTGGTATTCCTATCTCTTCAAAAATTTTCCACAGTTTCTTGTTATCCACACAGTCAAAGACTTTAGTGTAGTCAATAAAGCAGAATTAGATGTATTTCTGGAATTCCCTTGCTTTCTCTGTGATCCAATGGATGTTGCCAATTTGATCTCTGGTTCCTCTGTCTTTTCTCAACTCAGCTTGTACATCTGGAAGTTCATGGTTCATGTACCACAGAAGCCTAGTTTGAAGGATTTTGAGCATAACCTTGCTGGCGTGTGAAATAAGCATAGTTGTACAGTAGTTTGAATATTCTTTGGTATTCACTTCTTTGGAATTGGAATGAAAACTGACCTTTTCCCGTCCTGTAGTCACTGCTGAGGTTTCTATATTTGCTGACATACTGTGTGCAATACTTTAATAGCATCATATTTTAGGATTTGAAATAACTCAACTGTAATTTCATCACCTCCACTAGCTTTGTAGTAATGCTTCCTAAGGCCCACTTGACTTCACACTCAATTCTATTTGCAGTGTCATTGTTAGTAGGGTTGGTGAGTCAACATGGTTACTAGATAAGAGAGCAAACCTCGAAGTATGAGTTTGAATTCCTTGCTAGGTATGTGTCCTTAAGACAATAATAATAGTACTTACCTTTTAAGATATTTTAAGAATTAAATGAGATAATTGCATAAACTACCTGTGTTGTACATGTTAAAAAGTCAGTGAATATTAAATATTTCATTGTTATGATAACCAAAATAGAGAAAAGGGAGCAATGCCTAATGTGGCTCTAAAATGGGAGCTACTCATGATACTAAGAGCATTGGTTTGATTTAAGTCTTCAAAGTTATCATTTTGTTCTTGTAATTGTTATCAATGTTATGTAAGTTCATCCTAGCTTTTACAAAAGCCGAGTCTCATAAGGTTAATTCTGGTTAGCATATGCACAAAAAGAGATAGGTAGCTGTGTTTTGCATATTTTAAAAGAGCATCACTGGGGAAAATCTTGCTATAATGTCATGTATTCAGATTATAGATGTATCCCAGAAAATGACTTCAATAATTCGGTATTTTGCTGTGTAAATTGTATAGTATTACTTTCTTCAGATTTTCTGTGGTTGGCTGGTATAATATTCCAGCAATATTTTTTTTTTCTTCAGAGAAAATGACCTAAAGAATAAGTCTCATTAAAAATAGAGGACTTCTCAACACACAGTTATTGTTTTCCTTAGGGTAATATAATGGGAAGACTTTCTTATTTCCCTTTATTTCTTCTCTTTGCCATGTTGATACTATCATGGTATAATTATAATAGTAACCAAAATATTAATGATATGCCATTTTTAATTTTTGGAGAAAAGAAAGGAAATAGAAATATTATTTTTCAGTGCCAGTCTTTCACATTACTCCAAACTTTGAAACTCATTAGAGAAATAGTCAAGCTAATTTCATTTATGATTATAGACAAAATATTTGTAAGACTGGAATTTATTTTTTGGCCTCTTTCTTACCATTGTCCAGCTATACGGTATCAGTTTGCTTTAGAGAATATACATTTACACACCCAAGTTCCTACTTGGAGTCATTAGTTCTAGAATTCTGCTTAATAAAAAATGTCTCCAGTTGCAGGTTTCTTCACAATGGCAGTAGAAGAGGACCAAGATGATGGTGGGGTTGATGAGGATAAGACAGATGCTGATCGCAGCCATCTTCTATTAAGCATTTAATACATCTTAGACACTGTAGTAGTGTCTTACTCTCTCTCGCTAGTCCCTATAAGGCAAGCAGGCATGCCAACTTCACTTTTAAAAATGAGCAAACTGAAACTAATTAAATACCTTGCTCGAACCCACTTGTTAATGAAGAAAAGAACCAGCAAACCTAGTTCTGACTCCAGTTTTCTTCTCCCCGTACTACACTGGTGGTGGTGTTTAGTCCCTAAGTTGTGTCCGACTCTTTTGCGACCCCATGCACTGCAGCTCGCCAGACTCCTCTGTCCGTGGGATTTCCCAGGCAAGAATACTGGAGTGGGTTGCATTTCCTTCTCCAGGGGACTTTCCCTACCTAAGAATTGAACCTGAGTTTCCTGCATTGGCAAGTGGATTCTTTATCACTCATGCTCTAGTGATGAAATTGATTTTTTCACCTACCTACAAACGTTAGCCTTATTCATCTTGATTGTTATTAACATATTAATGTTTTATAATGATATTAAGGTTTTGTATTGACTTTCCTGGCTGACATCTTTGTATCTCTAAAACCTGCCAAAATGTAAAAACTCACTTTTTTTCCCCCTTTTTCAATGATCAGCACCAAGTTCTGACTTACTGAATATCCTGGTAACAGTGAAAGGGTTACACAAAATAGTTATATTGACAGCTTACAGTTTTGATATTCTAAATAGACCCATCCTTTCTATACACACTGCCAATGGATTTGGTGATCAAATTATTTCTGGTTGTAGGTAAAGGTCAAGAAATTATAAGTATTTATGCTTTTAAATATGAAGTAATCAAAATAGTCATGCTTAAAACTTTTAGCTAGAATTAATAATGATTTAAAAAGGAAGCCCGTGGTAGAGTTTAGAATGTTGAATGTTCATATCACACTCATGAGTTGCAAAAATAAGATTAACCCTATTTATGAGAATCGCCTTTCTGCTACTTTTGCTTGGAAAACAGCTAAACACTGAAGATGCTCTTTAAATGAAGATTGATGTTATTATTGATAAGCCACCCAAACGTGAGAATTCTTGCATAGATTCGCTTTAAGACACAAAAGATTGTTATGAACTCTGTCACTCACTGAGCTGCTTGAGAGTTGGTTATTTGAACCGTTGATCACTTATAAAGATGGAAATGATGATTGGGATGGGAGATACTGAGAGCAATGATGACAAGCACCTAAAAATACTGTATTGAGACAATTAGAGAAAGTAATTTAATACTTTCAATAGCCCCATATGGTAGATATGTTATAGTTATATTTATTTTACTGATACTGAGGGGCAGGGGGTTAAGTAGCTTTACAAGATGTTTAAGCTTGTAAATGAAGGAAGAGGACCCTGGCTACAAAATCTCAGCTCTGAATACACAGCTTCACATAGATTTTTGCCTGAATTAAAATAATATATGTAAAGCATTTAAAAATTAACACCACTTAAGCTCTCAATTAATAGTTGTTAGCTATTATCATTACAATCTACGATTACATAAAAAGGATTCATTGTGAGTTTAGACAAATTTCTTTCTTTAATTACAGATTTTTAAAAATCTGTAAATAGTTGAAGATGTAAAGATTTTGCATAATATCACTAATTCTTGTTTTTAACCGGTTTTGCTATTAAATCCTGATGTTTTTATATAATCCAATGTGTATCACATATTTATAAAAGGAATGTGTATTGTTGATTTTAAAGATAAAAACCTCAATGGAGAAATAATCTTACACTGTGTATTACACCAGTTTATACCAGCTTAGAGTAAAAATAGAAGGCCAAAGATGGAGGCATCAAAAAAAAAAAAAGCTCACTCCTTCCTAACTACTTGTTATTCCTACTGTTTCTTTTATTCTGTTTATTGAGTTGAAGATACTCATTCAGGAATTCCAGGTCTGTAGATATTTAGGAAAAGTACTTGAAAATTCTGTTTCTATTTTTTATTTCTATCACAGCCACTGTGTATAAAGGCAGGCATGCAAAAATGCTGGAAAAAAAAATTGTAGATCTTCTTGAACTTTGAGAAAAATGTCCATTTTGGCGAAGGGGGAGGCACATGGTTGGATAAATTTATACGTGCACCTCAAATTTGGGTGCTGGTATGAACTGCCAAAGTTCAGAATTTTCACATTTTTAATATACCAAGGTGGGTTAAAACAGCTTATTAGTGTAAGGAGTATTTTTGAAACTGTTGACATTTGGCTACTGTTCTTTCATCCACTGTTCTGTAGTCTTGACAGAAACTTGGTTTAGCTTGCAGAGAGAAAGTGAAAGACAGAGAAAGGTGTCTATATGCAATGCCCCAGAGAGCCGCAGAACTCCTGTATGGCAACATTTAGGCATTGAGTGTGACACGGTATTAACCTTTTTAATGGATGTGTGTAATAAAGTGACATGTAAATGGAGCACAAGGGGAGATATGACACTATATCTGGAAAAGGATAAAACAGTTGGTTGAATACTGGGCTATTATAGCAGTTTGCAAACCTTGGATAAACTCAGTCAGCGGTTGTATAATTGGTTATTCAATCCCGACCCTTGTTCACAGCTCAAAGCCAGGAACACTGAGACCTGTTGCCAATTTGAGTGAATATAGTGACTGTACTCGGCCGGGGCCTAACATTGGAGCCAGGCCTTTTCCTGTGGGCTGGTTTCCACCATGTCTGGGACTGGCTCAGTGACAGTGGGTCTTTTGTTGTGAAAGGCTGGCTGGTACTCCCCTCCTTTGCAAAATGTCTAACAGCTACACAAATATAAGAAAATAGGAAAAGAGACTTACTGTAGCTTTTCTCTTAGCAAGTTAATGTGGAGTTAGTTTTCCTTTCTTTCTTTTTCGTTCTTTTCTGTCGTTGATCCTTTTTGGGGAAAGTTTGAGTTAAGTAAATAAACAGAAAGAGTGATATAAAAGCCTGCTTCTTGATAAGAATTGAACCTTGATAGGCTCTCTTTAGAATATGTGTGGAAAAATGTATAGTAATTTGATTCACAAAAATTGGTTTCTAAAAAGATATTTTTACTTTTCCTCCTTTCTTCTACGAACATGTAGGTACTGAGAAAACTTATTATTTTTTTTTTTTTCTGACTATCTCTTCCATGGCTGAAAGACACAGCATGTTTATAAATCTGTTAATGTATTTAACTTTAGGAAATAAACACTCCACCTTTTCTTCCCGAACACTCTGGTGAGAGGCCAACAGACTAGCCACTTATTGTTTCTAGTCTAGTAAAATTTTAGAAATAAATCAGTGAAGATTTTGATTTGAGTATGTGGTACAAGGAATGCCCAGTCTTCGTACAGTGCCCAATTCATAAAAGAGTCTGTTACAAGCTTGTAGTATTTGCCAGTTAGGTGCTGTTTACTGATAGGGGTGACAGTTCCCAGCTGCAATCAATTATGCTTCCATTATTTCTGTTGTTTAAACATGCTTTGGAATACCAGTTCAGAGGATTTTTACAAAATGCATCTAAGTTCGAAAACAAAGCAGAGAGCATGTTAAAAAGAAAACCCAAGTACACTGGGATTGGATAATTTTTTTCTCAGAGTATTTATCATCTCTTTGCCACCCCCCTTCACCCTCCTGTTTCCACCTCACACACCCAAGCATTTAGAAAATCACACACACAACGCATAGTGTTTGATTTAATGCAGGGTTGCAATTCAATCAAGAGACTGCTGAGGTCATATAATATAAATGGCTACAGTACTTCTTGGCTCAGTTATAGCCTTGATCATTCAGAGCTTTGTTTTTGTTAATTGAGTAACCCCCTGCTGGGGAGAGAGCTCCTAAATATTTTGGACGATGTGTCACTAAAAAGAATTTAGAGACTAGAAGGTAGTGGTCTGAGGGGGTGGGTGATCAGAGGAGGTGAGTTTCTGCCATGGACAAGGGAAAAGAAAAGAGGTGGTTCTGAAACCGTGACAGGACAAAGGAAAGAGAAGCAAATTGTTTTTGAATAGAAAATTAATCATTGAAAAGGGACTGGCTATTGTGAAGCAAACATAAAAATAGAGGGCACGTTTAACTTGAAATACATGAGAAAAAGCACTATAGAAACTCCAGTGGTGGCCTTTAATGGAAAATACACCCGGCCATCTCATTATAAGTACATCCCTGGGAGCCAAGTGTTATGAGCATTAGTAAGAAGGTGGTATTATAAAAAAAAATTGATTATAATCAAGCTTAATGTATTTGCAGCTTAATAAAAGTATTGTATGGAGGTAGTGAGTATCATGGCATAATACAGACCTCTAAGTATTGGATTGTTCATAAGTATTGTATTTCATAATGTTAATCTGTGGAGGCCCTTACTTCCTGATGGGAAAATAGAAACCCTGTATTGGTAAAGAGAAGATCACAGAATTGTAGACCGGCCCCTATTAACCTCAGAAAATACAATTCAACTTATATCTTATCATCTTAATCTCCCTAATATTTTTCTAGTTTATAATACAATGTTGTATATAACAAACAGATGTCTCCCCTAGGTCACTGTTTGTAATTTAGTAAATTGTAGGTGTCCAACTGGAGAGCCTAGAGCTGCTGGCGAAGTATGAATGCTTGAGATGCCTCATTAATTTAATGTAGGTAAGAGGCTGGTGGGCTTAAAGGATTTGGTAGCAGCCCCATAGAGAACTACCTAAATGAATTCAAATAGTGTGGAATAAACTTTTTTTTTCCTATGATTTTTTTTTTCCCCTTCATGCTGTGAAACCCTCACTGATCATTATTTTTTAGGCACTTTATGTGTCATAACAAAAACAGAAAGGCTGAAATATGTATGAAAACACGAGTTTCAATTAAACGTAAATCAAGTATTTTTTTAAGGTGTTGGTTTTTAGTCTTTATACAGCTTCATTTGGCGCATAACCACGTGTTTTGAGATTTGGCTTTTGGCTGCTTTATCATTTTGAGGGTGCTGCACTATAAGCTGAACAATCTGCTGAGAAGAAAAGGGAGGGAAGTAAATAAGCCAAGTTCTACATATACAACTATGGACTAAAATGATTTGGCACCTAGTGTATAATAGGAGAGCCTATTAGAGTATATATCCACTTTAATATACTTCATACATTTTGGAAATATTCTTATAAATAATGTAATCCCCTAATTAAACAAAGTAATTTCTCTCTTGTTCTTTGGTAGCTGCTGCGGGACAAAGATGTGTTTTCTTGCTTTAGAAAAAGAACACTTTTATTTTTTTAATTCCACAACCATATATTTCAAGGGGATAATGTGCCCCTGTCTAGTAATAACGATTTGTTTGGATGCTTACAAATTTATTGCAGTGACTTTTAAGTTTAGTTTATCACATTTATTGTAATAAATTATTTGCTTTTTGCAAATAAAATTATAAGCAGCTACCACACTTGGAAGGACTTTTTTGAAATGCTTGAAATTTAAGTGAAGATCTTGACTCCTTTCATTGGAACAGTTTAATTTTTGAGGATTAGATATGTGTTTCTAATTTAGCATAATTTGAACAATGTTTTATCTGATTCATGTTCCTAGAATAGTTACTAGATTTTTCCAAATAGTTGAGGGCAGTAAAGGCTTTTTGAAACCTTCTTCAGTATTCGTCCCAGTGTTCCCTTTGGATAGAAGATCTGATGGCCAACAACAGAGACCCTGTGGAGCTTAAACATACTCTGCACCTTTTTGTGAGAACTGAGATAGCAGGTTCCTGGGGGGTTTCAATTCCCTCAGGGAAAATTCTCAGAGGTATAAACACTTTCAAATTTCTGACATGTGGAACACAGACCTTTGTGGCTTTTGAGAGAACATTCCCAAGTTTATAAAAGCTTGCTCTCTGACCCTCAGGTCAGAAAATTGGATGGTCTGTCATTTTACTGGATTCATCCATCCTTTTGTGATAAAATTTTGACCTATATCTTAGTTTTTAAACTACTGATGTTTCATTGCAGTTCACCAAAATCTCTAGGCTGTTTTAAATCAGCTTTTCACTATCTTTTTTTTTTTTTCATTCTTTTGGATCAGTAACCCATTAGGAAAGTATGGGATACACGTCATAGTATGGTGGACAGTCTTTGTGCTCTTTTACCACCCCGCCCCATCACCCAATTTTTCTCCTCAAATGCATTTCTAATGAAATAAATGAGTTGAAATTATATATAAATATTCTATACTAATTTGACTAAATACATGTATATGAAAGATAAAGATTCAGGTGATATGCATTTCTGTCTACTGTTTATTACATATATGAGAGTTAAGTTCAGTGATGACTTCCGGATAGGTGAGCACAGGAGAAGGAGGGTTGTTTAATGGCATTCTCTCTCATTTCTCCTCTTCTCTCTCTCCCTGCATATGTCATTATTCTTTCAAAAGTTTATGTGAGAATGTTCTTCTCTCAGTTATTAGATGTAAGACATGATCTATAGATGTTACTGATTGGTGTTTTTAAGAATGTAGAGAGAATAAGCAGGCAAAATACTGTGGTGCTGTAGAAATCCGTGTTAATTACATTCAAAGTATAGATTATATTTTCTGCCATTGATACCGTTTCCAGGATTTGTGACTTGTTGTCCTGCCATTTTTTAAAATTAATAATGAATATTATCCCATTCATTTTTCTCTCATTTACCAAATTACTTGAACATCATCCCATCTTCTTTAAACCTATGCCCCTTAGTTCTCAACCATTCCAGAGGGCTGTGCTTGTCATTTGACTGACACCACAGGCATTCCTCTCTTTCTTTACCACTTATATTATGTGTGTAATACATTATATGAAAGAATAGATATGTATTTCTATACATGTAGTAATGTGGTTCATGGTCCCTTATTAAAGATTTTTAAACAAAAATTTTCTTCACAATGCTACACTAATCATTCTTCTTCATTGCCCCCCTTTTTAATAAATAAAATGTGTATCAGTTTCTGGTAGTTCATTATTGCATTTTACTGTAAGTTTGTTTTTCCTTTGAGATGCTATTATTTCTTTGAGTTGTAACATAGAAAAATGTTGGACTATATTTGAATAGTTTTAGTTAATAACGTTTAAATTATCACTCAAATTACATTTTGGTGTTAGTAAATGTTTTTTTTTTTTACCTTTCAAAAAAGAGTTCTACAGATTCTACTTTTTCTTCTTCACTTGAAAAAAGGTTTTCAAGTTTCTGAAGATTTAATGGAATATTTTTATACCCTGAAGAGTGTTTACTCATCATAAAATTAACTCAGGTCCGGGAAAAGTGCAGACTCCTGGGACTCAGCTAAGACATTAGAGCCAGACCTGTCAGTGGCCTGGAGTTTTACATTTTAAAGAAGCTTAGATGGTGATGGACAGGGAGGCCTGGCGTGCTGCGATTCATGGGGTCGCAAAGAGTCGGACACGACTAAGCGACTGAACTGAACTGAACTGAACTCCCCATGACTAAGGACTCTAGGTGGATAGGGTCTACATTTGTTTTCCTCTTGTTAGTATCCAGCATACCTGGAGAAATACATGATACCCACTATTTGTTGAAACAACCCACTCTACTATTCTTCTATTCTTACCTTTTAGTTTACTGTTGCATTCCTAGCATGCTTTAGTTCATATCATATTCCTAATTACAGACAAGATGACAAATTGATCCCACTTCTGGAAATTATTGCCTCATAGAATATTTTATAGCAGGTTCAATTAATTGATAAACATAAGACTAGAAATCTATAGCAATGCGGCAATAATAACATTTGGGGAAAAAATGTAGCAGCACATTTATTTACTGTTTATTAATATAATGATTCAAGTAAGGCATTTTTCTGTTTACATTGACTGCAGTAAATTCCCAGGGACGGGGGAGCCTGGTGGGCTGCCGTCTATGGGATCGCACAGAGTCGGACACAACTGAAGCGACTTAGCAGCAGCAGCAGCAGCAGTAAATTAAACAAAAGGAGAGCAGCTCAGTGACTCTGTAGCATTTTGAGTCCAAGGTTTAGCATCTGATCACTGTTAGTCTATACATCTAAACAGTGTGTGGTATATTATAAGAGATTATGAATTTCTTGAAGTTCAGAGGCCATGTCTTAGTATCACAGTGTAACAATTGTGGCTTAATGATAACTGTTAGATAAAAGAATGAATAAATAGAATAGGAGGCCTCCTGCTCTTGTGTGTGTGTGTGTGTGTGTGCGCACGCGCGCGCGCCTTCATGTATGTATAAATTGTGCAAATAAAATGTAAAAATATCTATATATTTTTAAAAACAGTCTAATAACTCAGTATATCATGCCACTAAAAGCAAAGACAATAGTTTTGTACATTCATTAATTCCAGAAATTAAAAGAATATACAAACAGACTGTACTTGACTAACTTTATACCCACTGCTTTTAACATTGAGAATGGTTACATTTCTGGTAATTTAAGAAAAATGAAAGCCAAACTATGCTTTTTGCTATTTTTCCAGACTTTTTAAAAAATTATTTTTGTCTTCTTTTACTTGTTCCTTCTTAAATGAAAATGCTTTTTACACATTGATTTTTTTTTTTTTTTTTTTTTTGCTATTCTGCATTTTGTTGGTTCACAGCAAGTCATACCTAACACACAACTTTAAGTTTCATGGCTGATTAGATTGTATCTAAGCTTGTGGACATTAAATGTCATTTTGCAAATAAAACTATTGTATTTTCTCATCTAAAATTGCTCTAAAAATGACACGATCCAAAATCCATGAAAGGTTATGAGAGACCAAATATAACAAGTTGTTGAGCCAGATGGACGACTTTGGTTGTGAAGGCTATGTGCAAATTTAGATATATAATTTTAAGCAAATCAGAGGATTTTTCTCCTTAATTTTAAAATCTGATGCTATGTATTAGAACATAAAAATATAATTTGAATTATAAGTAGCTTTTCAGCTCAACTGTTCAACTACCTGCATATCACAATCTCTGATTTATCATATGAATCATGTCAGTTTTTATTGTTCATATCTTTTCAGGCATCTGGCAAGCTGAGACTGCGATTTGTTTTCACATATGTTGTGATAGAGAAGATTCAGGATGTGTAGTGGTTTAGCATCAGGCTCTATGTGCTTTAATTCTCACTTCCAGTGGTAAAACATTCTGTCATATTTTTAAAGTATTGGAATTCTTACTCTAATGTATGTTAAGTGAATTTCTATTTATATGCTTTTTGGATCTCCTTTATCATCTCTACCACTCACCTTCCCATTTATAAACAACAATGATAAAATTCTTCAAATATGATCATTAATTTTTGTCTTCAACATGGTCTAGATACCTAATTGAATGGATGGCTATCTTAACACACTCTAAGAGTTGGGTAATTGCTTCATTTATGATTCAAACACATATTTAGGTGATTCTTAAAATATATCAGTAGGCATTTAGAATTTGCTTAGAACTATGCTTCTTTACTAAACTGTGATATAGTTAAGCAATCAAACTTTTCCTGGTTGTTTATAAATTTGTCTCCTGAAGTTAAGACTTTTAAGTATGCCACATTCTTATATACCTTTTTCTATAATTGAGTTCTTATGGCTTGTCTTTCTTCTATTTTTCTTCTTCTATCATATATATATTTATACAATTGAAATGATACTATTTCAAATAGATGGAAAAAACAGGTACATAATAGGCATAACTGAACAAGTGTTTTAATAGTTTTAGCTTGTATACTGAGAAAAGTTAAGCGGGTAGGTAATGTTTTAGATATTTCAATATTCAGAAAAACTGTACATTAAAATATCAAAACTTGAGTCAGCAGGCCAAAGATTTTTTTTTTCCTCCTAACCAAGCTCTTATTAAATTTCAAGTGGAAACAAAGAAATTACAGTTGGTCTCTGAGAAAGTTGGTTATTGCTGGATGAAATAGTCTTGAAAATCTTTTATGAGGAATATTTTAACTGTTATGAATTGACTATTAATTGATGCCATCATGACCACCTTCCTCCCAATTTTCTCTCAAGTTACCTTTGCTCTCCTGTTCTATCCCTCCTGCCTTAGTAACCCTGCTACTTCCTCCTACCTTCTACTCTCATCCCCTCTAATTGTACCTAATGGTTAGAACTTAATTCACATTTCACCACCCACACTATGCTGATATCATAAATTATTTGGATACAGATGGACAATATTCATTAGATGTGCACTCTACCCAAAGAGCCTGACACAGGAGTGCTGCACACTCCCATTTTTATTAAAAGTAGAAATGCTTTTCCTGTCTTGGGGGTTGGGGTGAGTTGACCATGATGGAGAACAGGGCTACAGTGCTAATAAATAAAAATAATAACTATTACTGCTGGCTGAGTGACCCTGGGAGAAGAGAACTACAAAGCTATTTGTTGTTCCCTTTCACTTGTCAACAGCACTGGCTTAAAAGCTTGAGCCATTGTTGAGGACCTAATGGAACCTTTGGAAAGTTAGAAAGACAATGGTCAAAAATATTTTTGTACGTCTGTGCTTTTTGGGGACAATTCATACATTAATCTAATGGAAGTGACAACTATTTTTGTCCTTCTTACTACTTTGTCCCTCTTACCAGTATATCTCTTTCTTTGTCATCTTTTTTTGACATGAACCAACTGAGAAATTTTTTTTGACATGAACCAACTGAGAAACTCATTGGAATGACAGATAAATCCATGAAACTAATAGTAATGATCAAATTCATAAAATACATAGAGCTATTGAAAAAATAAATAAAACTATAATTGATGTAGCATTTGATCTCTGGGTAGTTTTAATGATGGGTAAATTGATGCATGTGTATATATATTTCATTTGGTTATTGATGTATTTCTCTTGAGCTGTTGTATGCTAAGTTGTAGTTGTAATGTTAGTCAACCTTTTTAAATGTTACTGTGAACCCAGCACTGTCTTCCATGCTTTACATAAATTATTTAATTCTTTTGACAATAGTATAAGTATAGTTATTATCCCCTTTTATAGGTGAGTAAATTGAAGCACAAAACGGTTAAATTACTTGCCAAAGATCACAAAATTAGTCATAGTAAGTGATGGAGTCATGTCGTATGACTTTTTTTTCTTTTTTTTACATTTTGTAGCAAAACATAAGAGAGATATTGTACATGAGGAAAAACTCTTTGCGGTTCCTTTTTGAAATGCTGCCCACAAAGTACTTATGTTATTTTTTGCTGGGGTCTAATATTTAAAACAAGAAAAAAGCAGAATGTTTTAGTCTATGCAAGAAATGCACTTACTTGCCAAGTGACGGAGTAGATAAAACTAGGAGAGTTTCGTAAGACTGTCTCTTAAAGGATATTTTGTGTAGGAAATATAGAGTCATCTTTTGAAGAGGAAAACCAAGTTTATTGATATATAGCAATTATATCTTACTGATTATGGTGTATTTAATCATGTGATGAAAAGTATTTTTCTAAAATGTGGTATAAAGTTAGGCATAATTGAACAAGCGTTTTAATAGTTTTAGCCTGTACATTGAGGAAAGTTAAGCGGGTGGGTAATGTTTTAGATATTTCAATATTCAGAAAAACTGATGGTACATTAAAATATCAAAACTTGAGTCAGCAGGCCAAAGATTTTTTTTTTTCTCCTAACCAAGCTCTTATTAAATTTCAAGTAGAAACAAAGAAATATTTTGGCACTACTACAAGTTAAATATTTCTAGAGCTTAATTCACTTCAGGATGATTATATATAAAAGGAGGCTTATTGAAATCCTAGTGCTTTGGAATTTCAGATGTGTTTCTATTGTGTGTTGTGGTGTGTCATTTTTTTTTTTAAATTTCCTAGAAGAACTTGACATTTCCAGTAGCAGATAGCTGTAGCACTTGGCTAATGGGACTGTTACAAGGCCTTCTGGTCTTCAGTGCACAGGTACTTTCCAGATAATGTAGAAGTTTTTATATTAGTCCATTACATTGTTTAATATTTGGCCCCAGATGTTATCTAGAGATGCAGCTATTATCAGCATGAATTGAAATCCTCCTTATAAGTGATATCCAGATTCAGCACAATCTTCCCCCCCAAAATAATCTTATCAGTAATTGTATAGCTAAATAGCAAGATAGTAAATTATAAATAACTTTTTAAAGAAAAATATAGTTAACCAAATGTACTAATTGATATTTTCTTTAGTTTAATGGAGGACATCAAGTGAAAACTTCTGAGGCGAGAGTACTGAATTAACAGTATCTGAGAAATCTGTATGCAGGTCAGGAAGCAACAGTTAGAACTGGACATGGAACAACAGACTGGTTCCAAACAGGAAAAGGAGTACATCAAGGCTGTATATTGTCACCCTGCTTACTTAACTTGTATTCAGAGTACATCATGAGAAATGCTAGACTGGAAGAAGCACAAGCTGGAATCAAGATTGCTGGGAGAAATATCAATCACCTCAAAAATGCAGATGACACCACCCTTATGGCAGAAAGTGAAGAGGAACTAAAAAGCCTCTTGATGAAAGTGAAAGAGGAGAGTGAAGAAGTTGGCTTAAAGCTCAACATTCAGAAAATGAAGATCATGGCATCCGGTCCCATCACTTCATGGGAAATAGATGAGGAAATAGTGGAAACAGTGTCAGACTTTATTTTTAGGGCTCCAAAATCACTGCAGATGGTGATTGCAGCCATGAAATTAAAAGATGCTTACTCCTTGGAAGAAAAGTAATGACCAACCTAGATAGCGTATTCAAAAGCAGAGACATTACTTTGCCAACAAAGGTCCATCTAGTCAAGGCTATGGTTTTTCCAGTGATCATATATGCTTGTGAGAGTTGGACTGTGAAGAAGGCTGAGCACCGAAGAATTGATGCTTTTGAACTGTGGTGTTGGAGAAGACTCTTGAGAGTTCCTTGGACTGAGAGGAGGTCCAACCAGTCCATCCTAAAGGAGACCAGTCCTAGGTGTTCATTGGAAGGACTGATGCTAAAGCTGAAACTCCAATACTTTGGACACCTCATGCGAAGAGTTGACTCATTGGAAAACACCTTCATGCTGGGAGGGATTGGGGGCAGGAGGAGAAGGGGATGACCGAGGATGAGATGGCTGGATGGCATCACTGACTTGATGGACATGAGTTGAGTTGACTCTGGGAGTTGGTGATGGACAGGGAGGCCTGGCGTGCTGTGATTCATGGGATCTAAAAGAGTCAGACACGACTGAGCGACTGAACTGACTGACTGAATACTAACAGAGGTTCACCACCCAGACCACCTGTCATCTAATTATTGTCTAAAACTAGATGAGGTGAATAAAACTGGACTAATATTTTGTTGTGAAAATTTTCATTCTCATTAAAAACATGTTTTGATGTTTGGTATATGGAAAAGAACACCAAACTATGAGTTGGACTTCAAGTTCTGCCTTAATTATTAATTAGATTTATGATCTTAGGCAACATTTAACCTTTATTTATATTTTCAGTCTGTAAAATGAAGTGTTTGGCCTAGACTAGTTATTACCCAACTTGAGCAAAACAGTCATCTCACAATACTAGTTTCCTTGGTCAAATATGTAAATAATATTACATAATCCATGGGCTTCCCTGGTGGCTCCTGCCAATGCAGGAGACATGGGTTCGATCCCTGGTCAGGATGATCCCCTGGAAAAGGAAATGGCAGCCCACTCCAGTGTTCTTACCTGGGACATCCCATGGACAGAGGAGCCTGGCAGGCTATAGTCCATGGGGTCACAAAAAGTTGGACATGACGTAGAGACTAAACACAACAGCAAATGTAACCCATAACTCACTTAAAGATCCACAGTCTGTTAGCACATAAAATGATCTACATCTTATAGAGAGAAATGTAAATTTGCTTTATGTTAATTAGGTTTACATGACAATGGAATGCTTATTTGTTTTAGTTTCACTTGTAGCCAAGCAATTTATGTTCCATTTATGTCTAATATATATTTTAGTAAATTACGTTTGTGGAATGTTTATCTAAATGTTATCTAAAGATCCTTCCAGGTTTAAAATGCTGAATCCATGACATGGAAATCTACATATGCTTTTAATTCTTGACTTTGAAGGAGATATTAGTATATTTTTGACTTTCAGCCCTATTGTTGTTCCTTCCAAAAGATAGCTTTCATCCCTAAATGTTCACCTATCACACGTCAGAAATAACACAGCTTAGTTTAAGCCACAAAATGAAAGTATAAACAGTGGTAGATTTGGTATGACCTAACTCCTGGGACTTTTTGAAAAATCACATATTATCCATACATATTTTTTGCTTGTTTGATTTTTCAATGAGTTCTGCCACTGCAGCTCAAGGGAGATTAAGGGAAAAAAACCTACATAAACACAAAGCAAAAACCTGAGCTTGTGTGTAAAGCTACTGCACTGGAGCAAATGTGGTTTAATTCTTGGCACTGGGAGCTTGTTGGAGAATTACAATATGTTGGCATGAGTCTCTGGGTCTCATTGTTCCAGATGAGGGAGTCAGTCTTAAGAGTGTTTGGCACTGAAGGGAAAAAGGAGTGAGAGTTATAGGGAATGAACAGGCCTAAAGAGGCAGGATGCTGTTGTAACAATGGCTGGCACGGTTAGGGGGGCCATTCACTGCTGGGGATTGCCATAGGCATTGATGTGAAGAAGCATATGTGAGCAAAAGAGGCAAGGGTGAGAAGGGAAAGGCAAGCAAACTTACCAAATCATAACATTCTGTCCTGATGGTAGAAAAAGACAAAAGTAACCCAGTTATAGTCATCTTACTAATAATAGGTTGACTGATAAGGAGAGCTTTCAGTTCTCTCTAATTTATCTTTTAGCTTCTTTCTTAATATTTATTTTATTTTTTCTTTAAAATATATATACATTTTTATGCTTCACCTAAGAAAGGGATTTTCTTGAATTAAGAGGCCATGGTTTTATATTCCATCTATTCTACTTTCTGGCTAGGTGATGCCAGGTCTTGGTTTTCTTTCTGAGCCTTGGTTTTCTCATCTGCAAAATGGATATAATAATAATATACACCATTGACAAATTATTGAATCTGACAGCATTCTGTAAGCTGAAATGTCATGCAAATAATAATAACTAATATTTTCCATCATGCATATTGTAACAAAGAGAACCCTGGCTTTAATTTTGATGGTAATCATGATACTCTGATACCTGGGAGAAGTACAACTCAGGAGACTCTTTAAAGCATTTAAAATAAAATTATGATACATCTTAATGTGAAAGTAATGGCTAGTACAGAATTTAAACATTTGGAAATAACTATATGTCCAGAAACATGTCATATTCAGTTGTATAAAATACAATCCTAAGTATGTATATTTTTTTTAAATTGCATTTTAGAAAATGTTTAGAAAATTGAATATTTAATAGATAACTACTCTCTCTTTGACTCCATAAAACTGAAGCAGCCGTTACATAGTTGTGTCAGATTTCACTTTAATCATATTCACATATTAATGAATAGGTGTATTATAAATATTGATATTTTGCCATTTGGTCTTTTGCAGTTCTAATCATTTATATTCTATGGGATCTTTACTGTTTTCAGAGAAATTCAGTCACTGGTACATGTCCATATATTGTGATCATTATTGTGAGATCATTTCTTAACATTTCTTCATGAACTACTAGTGGAAATAAATTGGAACAGTAGCAGTTGTAGAATACCAAACATGGATTTGCTTAAAGCTGTTTGTCTTAGATTAATTCAAATAGAGGGGTGAAATGGGTGAAGAGATATGCTTTAGTTCCTCCCGGAGCTAGACAGTGTCAAAGTCCTGGTGAGAACCCAGATTGCTCCACATATAGCCCAACAGTCCTTCCACTATGTGAATACATTTTCATTTCAATGCATATATCTGCTCTATGGTCATAAGTGAAAGTTAAATCATTATAGGTTCTCTTTAAGTCATCCAGAATTCCAAAGTTCAAAGTCATACAGTGGTATTACATCCTGAACATAATGAAAGCTCTAAGGAATCTTGGCATTTTATCTCTTCATGCTGCCCATAGGAACATATTACCCTGGGATATTCAATTTATCCTTTCAAATGTTTACTTCATCCATCCGCTGAAGTTAATAACAAGAGTTTGTCTATCCGTGACTGTTTTGCAGGTAAAATGCAGTGATATGTATGTATTAGAAAGAGCAAAGGCTTTGGGGTCCAATAAGTTAAAATTAGCTCTATATTGATCAAGTCACGATCTTTCTCAAAGCATTTGTTTCTTAATGGTGAAACAGATGTACCAATATATAATTCAGGAGATTATTATGAGAAGCTTGAGATACCTATTGTAAAGGACATGATGCACTATTTAGCACTTAACCTCAAAATAGTAGCTATCATTATCATTTCGTTGACAGCAAGAGACTTAGGAATCTGTAGAGAAAACAAAACAAAACCTTAGGCCAAGACTCAGCCCTGCCCACTACACATTGTGAAACCTCAGACAAGTCCTTTGGTTTTTTTTGTTTTTGTTTTTGTTTTTTAAAACAAAAACAAAAACCTGGAAGATAGATATAATAACATAATCTGAATCTTCAGGTGTTTGCTTTGATTAAATGAAGACAATGCTGGTAAAACCATCTAGCATAGTTCCTGCACACAGGATGTTCAATACATGTTTATTGAATCTGCGTTTTAAAAGATATACCTCATCCAAATTCCAAGTATTATTGTCTTTATTCATCCAAAGGCACAACAACCCTGAGTTAGATATATTTCTGATTTTACATCTTTCGAATTACTTGGTCTTAAAGAAGTTATTCATTTTTTCTCTAGTGTACGTTAAAAATCAGGTACTTGGAAAAAGAAGTGGCTTTGTGTGCTAGCCTTCTATCTTCATGCAAGTTAATAAAGAGGCCAGGAATGTTCTGCAGGTTTCAGAAATCTGGCGGCTGTTTCTTTAACTCTGCAACTTAGACAGAAGACTTCTGTTTCTTTATGAGCACACTACAGTGAATATTTTGTCTAGCTGCAGGGGAAAAGCTTTGTCATGGACTTTGCAGACAATAGCCTTAAAAGTAAAATGGTCTGCTTTTGGTGCTGGAGGTTCAGGGGCCTATTGTTAGTACACAATGAATTTCTATTGCTGCATTCCTGCTTTGCAAAGGTTTGTTAGCTTTTAGTGACTGACAGTACTCTATTGCAAATACCATATTGGCTGTGCCCTGTTTACATGCTACTCAAGAATTTTTGTAGGGTGCTGGTAAAAAGAAAACAGTGGTGTTTGTTTGACCTACTCTGATAAGGTTTAAAAAATGATTTCACTCACAAAGTGTTTACTAGGAATGTAGAAACATTGAAAATCCCTATAGAAGTGTTTTAAAGTTACTTTTAAAGCCTTAGTGAACAGAAATATTGATTATAGTAAGAAGAGATATAATGTATTTTATTACTCAGAATTGCCATTATCATCTTCAAAACAACATGGTAAACAAATAGGGATATTTTAAGAAAAAGTAAAATCTTTAGCATCCTTTTCCATTAAATGTGACATATGAAGAGGTATATTTTGTTACAAAGGAAAAAATATATTTCACACATTCCCTGTAAATGTGCATGCAGTAGTTGTGTGTGCACACACTATATATACAAGCTATTTGAAGGAGTAATTATTCAGATATTTCAGCATTTTATTTTCCCCAAGTTTTGGGCATGTGAAAAAGAAGGATTCGTGTTGTCACAGTTTTTCCAAGGAAAATTACACCTCACCTCATTCAAAACTCTACACAGGCTTCTTGACTCTGATAGCTGTTGTCTTTAAGATGAGGGCCTGAGAATAGTAGAAAGCATTAACCAAGGAGACGCTTTACAAATGCATTTTATTGTGGGGAAAATTAACCCGTTTCTAATAATCTTATGGTCTCTAGGCCAGACGGTTCCTTTGATAAGTTAACATGTACTCCCTTTATGCTCTTAGTAGGGGGTAAACAAATGTCTGAACAAACACAAATACACATAAACACCAATGTGGAGAATGGCAGTGTGTGTCTTCGATCTAGATAATAAGTGTGGGTATTGTTATTTAGATGGAGCATACTGGGACACTTATCTTTTAGTACACACCATTTTCTAACTGAATGCAGTGCTAATCGCAGGATTGAAAGCCATTGTAATTGTGTACCCATCTAAATGCTGACAAGAATATACAATTACATTATTTGGAACTGAGTGTAATGTTTGGGTGTTTTATTAGCATTTATGTTTACTTATACATTAAAATTCAACACAAAAGGAGATCAAAACCATGTGACATAAAGAAACAAGGATCAAACTACCGCATAACTCTGCTCTCTAAAACCTCTGTGTCCTGTTTTAACACAGGGCATTTTAAAAGAGTATGATACAGATCTGAAATAAGCAAGTAAGTTTCCATTACGGGCATTACTCCCATCTCTAGATTTTGCAGTGTTTGTAAAGCTTCTTTTATACCAACTTATTTTTATATGTTCGTGATACTGGCAAATCTTTCCACAGTGTGCTTACCACCACGATGTTAAACACATATTATAAAGTGGTTGTAATTGTAAACACACAGAGGGATATAATTACATGTAGCAGATTTAAGAGCTAATTCTTTGCCTTTTTTTTTTACTCTGCATTTTATCAACATAATTATTTTTTGACTGCAGACTAACACCCTGAAATTGACAAGCATCCATTATAGCAGGAATTTGTTCACCAAATTGAAAAACAATGAATTGCAGGTTTATATGTACCCATTGTCATAAAGAATTAGTTAGGCTTTGTTCCGCAAGAGGAAGAAGCTAATGATTTTGAAACAGCAGGTGACAAAACACATTCTTTTTTTTCCTCCCCTGTTATCAGTGTGTTGATGAAGTCATTATGAACTGGGGGCGGGGTAGGGGTGGCCTTATATTTAGCAGATAGACTTTTAATGAACTACATTAGAAAGATAGTCATGTTGATTTGCCTACCTTTCTTTTTTTCCTTTACCCAGAAACCCCCAGTATTGAAAAGCTACTCTCAAAAGACTGGAAAGACAAGCTTCTTGCAATGGGATCAGGGAACTTTGGTGAAATAAAAGGTAATATATTTGCAATTATTTTGATCCAGAGTATACCAAAATGAGTCTGATATTTAGAGATATGAATGGTGGTAAACTACTTTTGCTCCCATGCATTCTATTTTTGCTGTTTCTTCTCTCTCATTTGAAAGAGGATATACAAGAGTTCTTATTTTCTCTCTGTGCCTTATAATAGTATGTTGTCTTAACAGAATGACCTATATTTTTAACAGTCTTTGGTTTTCATCATTTTTAAAAATTTTACATGATTTACCTTATAAGTACGAAAGTATCTACAGCAGAGTTGAAACTGTATATTACAAGATAATACTTCTACACAGTCTACATATTAAAATTATGACTGTACATAATCTACATTTAAAACCAGGAATGATGCAGGATGAAGATTTAATTCTTCATATGAAAATAAAGTCAAATGGTCATTTCAATTAATTTAAAAGTGTGTCTTCTACTAGCACAGTAGGCCACCCATGGTTTTCTAGTGTTGCCAATAGGACACTTTTGATTCTAAGTTCTAAAGGATTAATTTTAAAGAAGAATATACTTACCAATATCAATAGATTTTGTTATGTATTACTTTGTACATTTTTGATAGAAACTGAATATATATTTAAAATATCACCAGATTTGTATTAATATACATGTAGAAATATGTGTATAAATAACTTTTTTGCATATGTCTGTTCATGCACGTGTTCTCTCAGTGAGAGGCAATCGTCTCTCAACATTCTGCTACATCAGAGCATCCTAGAGAGAGACAAACCATAAATCAGTCTGCTCAAAAGTTTGACTTAGGTGATATCAGCCATCTCGGATTGGAAAACTTCCAGAAAGTGTTTGAGTATTTCACTTTTTATCCAACTATTTGGAGTTTGGCTATGGTTAGTTGTGAATGGGTGGTAAGAGAATAAATTCCTGCTAATCCACAAATTAAGTAACTATAATCTATAATGAAATGAGATTCAAGCAAATGGTAATTAATATCCTTTACAGAGCTTGAAGACAGAGGTTAAAGAGAACAGTGAAGTTTCTTCTTTTTCTGAAGCAGCAGGTCCTTTATTTGTGGGATTTTAACCCATTTGCACCTGTGATATAGGACATATTCTCCAAGGTTCTTTATTCTGCTATGACCTGGGTAAAAACTAAGCTGAGCCAAGAAGACTGCCTGTTCCCAGGCTTGGGATCTCATTCCATCGGAGGACAAGCATGTTTCCCTACCTCGTTTTCCTCACAAGTCTAACTTGAAAGCAGCCAGCAGCAGTGATGATAAGCTTAGAGGAAAGCAGCTCAGCTGTCCTTTCAGCTTGCCTATGGGGTTAGTTCAGGAAGCTGCAGTACAGTCACAATAGAAGTTTCTGTCTTTAATTTTGAGTTTTTTAAGCTGAACATTCAGAGCACAAGTTTGGTTATTGTCCTCTGTTTCTGTTCAAAAGGCAGTTTTCTGATGCATTTTAAAAGCACCTGTAGATCTTTCTTCTGCTGGGGGGCATGGTTGTTAGCTGCTTGGATCAGGTTTGGCAGAAAACTCAGGGGGAAAGCACTATGTTACTTTTCCTCCTGACTGCCCATGACAGTTGCAATTACTGTCCATTGTTCATAGTTGGCGCAGAAGTGGAGAGGGTACAATAGTATGTTGCCTTCTGGGGGTAAGGGAATTTGACTTAATGGTTCTTAGGGGGTCAGACACTATGATTACGTGCTGCCCAGGAATGTGGTTTTCATGCCACCTGAGAAGAAGTTAGTCGAGAACAATGGCCTAGCTGTTTGGCAGCTATTTTTTATGAGGCAAATAAAGGTGTAAGTCTCATGTATGTGTAGACTGTTTTCTGTCAGGGTAGGGAAGGATAGGCGTGACCTTTTTATAATCTGAAAATATGAACTTACTCAATTATTAGATAATTTATTAGGGATAATTTAGAGTAACGTAGTTGAGTAGAACCTTTGCTTATATTACGAAATTTACAGCCTTTACAGTATTTACTGAGTCTTCTTGTGAATTGAAACTACTCTCGTCTACTTACACTGGTCAGTTTTCACTTAACTGTTTAAAATCAATTCCAGGAAACATGTGAGTAAGTGAATGAATGTGCCTGTACATATGTGTGTGTGTCCATGCTTGAGCATGTAAGGCCGTAGCCAAGTGAGGGCAGAGCACGCTTCCTAAGTGCTGCCTTTAAGTTGCTGTGAGTGAATTGCTTTCAGGACATTTGGACAAAGACTAAACTTACAGCTTGTGTGTGTGTGTTTTAATCGCTAAGTCATATCCGACTCCTGCAATCCCGTGGACTGTGCCTGCCAGGCTCCTCTGTCCATGGGATTCTCCAGGCAAGAATACTGGAGTGGGTTGCCGTTTCCTTCTCAAAACTTACAGCTTGGTGAAGTTCAAAGAAGCATTTCCTACTATTACTTATTTAAAAAAGAAAAAATCATAAACTTTTAAAATAGAAGAAATAAATAGTATCTGGTTTGGATAGCTTAGCTATCAATAATGAGTTACCATACCCACTTAAATCCAATCTCATTTCTCAAGAAACAATGTGAGTTAGGAAAGGTCACCGACTTCTGAAAGCATAAAATTATTTTTCATGGATTATCTTGCCTGTTAGAATTTAGACCATCTTATGGTCTGGTACTTTGGAAATGTAAAGTAATTTGGCTTTAAAGTTACATTAGAAAACAATCCTCTGAAAAACATTCAAAAAGGACAATGGATTCCATTTTCCAGGACAAAAGAGTTTAACTAAAAAGCTCTACTCGTAGCAGACAGTCAATATATGTTATAAACATATTACCTGCCTAAAGAAATTATTTTTTCTTCTCTAATCAGTCTTATAGTGTAACGAGCCAGTTTGCGGAGGTTTTGGCCTTATCTATAGTAGAAGCACTGAAGTAATGGTTGTGTGAAGAAATATATTTTATAGCCTCATAGTTACTGAGAAGGGGAAAAAAACAGTGCCTGCACTCCAGTTGGCAGCCAGTAGCGTCACACATTGTTTCAGCTAGCATGAAATTCCATTACACTGAAGGTCATTGCTTTGGCACTTCACCTGAGGACAGTATCTGGGGATCCATGGCAGTTTTGGCTAATCTAAACAGATCATTTGTTTTGCAACAAAGTCATTGCAAAATGTGTGTTTTACTGAGTTCAATTTATTTGTAGAATTATAACAGAAATATCTGCATGCAAACATTCTCTTAAATGTTTCTGTTTTGGTCAGGTTCTGAAAGCAGGGCATTGTTTGAGAGGTGTTCTGGCTAGACCACTCAGAAAAGCCTAAATCAGTCTCTTTACCTGCCTTGTTTGAATTCTTTACTCTTGCGTTCTTTCCCATTGATATCCCTGTAGACGCTTCTCACCCTGCTCAGGATACATTAATTTAGGTCAACCAAGTGTTGTGTATGATACTCAGGAAAATGCCAGCTGCAGTTGGTATAATGAAAAAATGGCTCTTTTGGAAAGCTATACTTTTTTTTTCTTTCTTTCTAAAAGATGGAACATAAAAGCAAACACACCAAACAGCTCTAGAATGGGTTCAAGGAAATAATCTATTTAGCAATACTATGGTCTATCAGAACTCATGAATTACAGACTTGCTATGTAGTTTCAACATGTCGATTAAAGTAGACCCTCTCTTAGGTGACATAAAATTTTGAGAATTAAGAGATATGTAGATTTAGTATATGACTTGTAAGAGATAATTCTCTTTAAATAGCATTAGCGAATTTGAAAATAAGCAGGCTTGAACCAAATCAGGTCTTAGGTAATCTAGTAAAAGGTATCCTTGGGTTTTTGTAAATTTAAAACAAGGAAACTAAAAATCTGAGCATTTAGATACGTTAGGATTTGTACAACTTTGAAGTTGTTTTAAACTCACTCTTAAAAATCCAGTAACTATTTAAGAAACACACGTTTTGCTAATTACCTTGTGACTATTTCATTTGTGCATAAAATATATACATATATATATTTATATATGTCTTCACATTTTTTCAGAGGGGTTGGAAATGCTGATTATTTTCTGAGGGAACTTTTGGATCTAGAATTTGTTTAACATAAGAGACAGCCATAAGGAAGGTACATAACATATAGTCATTTACTTCTAAATAAAGTAAATGTTTAATGTTTTTAATCTACTAAGCTTGTTTTATAGTTCCTTGTAGTTGGTTATGAGTAATGTTTTCAGTTTTTGTAAAAACTATTTCATAAGAACCGAAGAAAGACTACTGGTGTACAGAATATAAATTTTTAAAATAAGTCTGGCAGTGTATATAAAAGCAGAAAGTGACTTTATGTTTTCTGCAAATCAATTACTTACTCTGTCTTAGAAAGCCAGAGTCCTTATGCCAGTGTATAAGCACAGCAAATGATAGAAAGGGAACAGTCAGCCACTGGCTCTCCTGGATCTGTAAATTGATAATCCAGTTCACCAGCTAAGTTTTATACACCTTTAAATGAAGGGACTTAATAAAGCATGTTTTAAGCAGATACTGTTACATAGTTAATCTGGGTTTTATTATTGAAAATAAAAAGATGCTCTCCTCCACATTTTCTCATTTAAAAATACATTCATTCATTTAACAAGTATTCATTTGTGTGAAGGGTATGAAGATTCTAAAATTTAAATAATTATAAAAACATTATTTATTTATTTTTCTTGTAGATGGGGACTCCAAAGCTTATGCCATCCAGATCACTGGATAACAGAATTAACCTAAAGCCTTTTTTTTTTTTGAAGTGAACAATTCTCTAACGACTTCACTTTGACTTTTCACTTTCATGCATTGGAGAAGGAAATGGCAACCCACTCCAGTATTCTTGCCTAGAGAATCCCAGGGATGGGGAAGCCTGGTGGGCTGCTGTCTGTGGGGTTGCACAGAGTCGGACATGACTGAAGCGACTTAGCAGCAGCAGCATTCTCTACCTAGAGAAGCATGGTGCAGTCAAAAAGATGCGGTGTCTTGTTGCCCAGATTCTTTCAAGGACTTATGGGAATCAGGCTACTCTTTTAGTTTGTTTCCTCATCCACTCATTTAAAAACAGTTTTATTGATTACCTGCCTATATATGTACAGGCACTTTATTAACATCTTCCTTACAGAATTATTGTAACAAAGTCATTTTATTCCCATTTTAGGTAGGAAGAAATTGAATCTCAAAGAAAAAGATTAATTATCCAAAACCATATGTTTAGTTATGAGAGAGTCAAGAGCTAACTTTAATTCTATCTTCAAAGTCTGTGCTGTTTATACGATGCTTGGTAGTCAGTCTCCAGTAAAGTTGGAATGGGTGATCTCTAAAATCCTCTAAAACTTGAAAACATATTCAGACGATGACAGCTAGACGAAGAGTCCCTCTAAGATACACCCATCTTTACTACTCACATGGTGAACTGTCCTTGTACATTACCTACCTTACTAGTAGCCCACAGTTTGGAACCCAGTACGTATTTCATGAATGAATGACCAAACAATGCCATGTTTTGAGATAGTTATTACTGACTGTATTCCAGTCTCTACATGCAGCAAATGTAATGCCATATTTTTTAAAACTGTTGTTTTACATTTTAAGTGCAATATCCAAGTAAGTGGATAGAATAATTTTGGAAGAAGTTTACAAAATTACAATCTCCATTAAAAAGTAGACTTGTGTAATAAGAGATTATATAGAACTGTATTTTTTTAAATAAAAAGTAACAGTGGTACTTGTTTTCACTGCACAATGATAGTACATACATCTTCAAAAAATCCCAGGAACAAAATATCCAGTCATGGGGTAACAATGGTAAAGACCATAGCTACTTTTCAAGTGTTCCATTTCACTCTAATTGTAGTCGCTCCTAAAATTGATAGCTTTCTATATTATATATATATTTTAAAATCCAAGCCAAAGTCCACCATTTAAAATATTGAAACAAAGGGAATTCCCTGGTAGTTAGGACTTTGTACTTTCACTGCTGAGGATTGGGGTTCAATCCCTGATGTTAGTTAAAACTGCAAGCCGCCCAGTGCAGCCAAAAACTAAAGGTATTGAAGCAAAAAGGAACTATTTTTTCAAAGTAAGTTGCAGAAACCCAAAAGTAACTATATTTATCATATTAGCAATGTACACTAGAATATCAATGTAAACTGTCATGTGGAAAATGATAAATACCCCTTATATAATTTTAGTTGATTCCAATTTCTAAAAATATCTATATTGCAGTAAAGGGTATGCAATTAAATTTTATCAAAGTTTGATTGCATTCATTGTCAGTGAAAAAGACCAATTCACAGATGTTTGTAGGTTGGATAACTTAAATATTCCTTTGATGAATCAGAACAATGCCATTCATACCTTGTGATGTTGGGGTCTGACTTTTTACTCTTGTTGGATAAGACTGCCACTGAGAAAAGCTTTAGTAATAAATTTAGAATAACTTAAGTTAGTTTCTATTCGTTATATTTTTAGTTCATTCAACAAACACTGCTGTCTGTCTTGCCATGTGCTATCTGGAGATGTAGTGATAGCAAATGGAGTAGACAGATTTCTGCCCTTCTGGAGCTTACAGTCTAGTAGAGACTCTTTCACTAGGCAGAATTTTTAACGGCAACACAATGAATGACTTTTAGATCCTTCAAGTGGAATACCAATTGAAAGCAGCAACACTTCCATAAAAAAAATTGAGTAGAGTCCTATCCAAATTATAACAGTGATAATGTAAAGGAACACCAGCAATAAAAGAACAAAACATCCTGGCAAAGATTGACTATTGCTTTGAAACAAAGAACTAAATGTGTGGTAATGTTTTCAAGGGAAGAAACATGATCTCTAATTTACTTTTAGTGTTGAAATTCTAGGACTTTCGCTTTCCTGAGTGACTCTTTCTTCCTTTTATTTTTCCTTTATTTGGATCAAAACTTCCAAAAGTTCACTGTGATTTTGATTGTTCAACTTCGAGCCAAATATCTATTCTATTTTGGTAGAACAATATTTAGGAAATACCAGCTTCCAAATATTTTTTTCTCATTATATCAAATGTATTTGAAACCATCCTTAATTTAAATCGTTCCAGTAAAGGTTTTTATCTATTTGCATGGAATTGTACATTATCAGTCAATTAAGGACTTTGTTCTTAAGTTTATTTATTTAATTCATATAATAAAAAGTTATAGGGTGTCTTGGCTTCCCTGATGGTTCAGATAATAAAGAATCTGCCTGCAATGCAGGAGACTTGGGTTCTATCCCTAGGTTAGGAAGATTCCCCTGGAGAAAAGAATGGCAACCCACTCTAGTATTCTTGCCTGGAGAATTCCATGAACAGAGGATTCTGGCCGACTACAGTCCTTGGGGTCACAGAGAGTCGAACATGACCAAGTGACTAACACACACACACACACACACACACACACTCATATACACACACATACACAGGGTGTCTACCATGTGTGAGGCACTACTCAGGGGATATAGTATTGAACAAAACAAGCTAGTAATCTGCTATCATGGAGCTTATTCTCTACTGGGAGATTCAATAAATAAATGTCAGTAACATCACAGCATATGGTGTTGACTACTAAGTACAGAATAAAAGTGGAGTCACGTGATAGAAGAGGAGGGGGTGGCTTTTTTAATTTTGGTGTTCAGGAAAAGCACTCTGGGAGAGGAGTTGGCATTTAAACTACTGTTTGGATGGATTGGAGTCGATTGGTTGATTGGTTGGTTAATTATCTCCTCTCTTTAAATGTAGTCTCTCTGAAGCAGACATTCTGTCTGGCTTGTACAATGTAGTGCCCCCAACTCCTACAATAGTGTGAAGCATGCAGGAGGAATTCTGTGCATATATGTTGAATGAATGAAAGAAAAAAACCAAAAAGCTAGTAGTTCTTTGCCAGGGGAATTTGGTAATGTCTGGAGACATTTTGGGGTGTTACAACTAGGCAGGGTGTGCTACCAGCATCTATACCGCATGACTCCCCAGAAAGTGAAGCATCCAAACGAAAATGTCTATGGCACTGAGATTGAGGAACCCTAGGGGAAAAGTTTACCAGAGGGAAATATTTGAAATACAGAGGCCTTAAAATGGAAACAAGTTGCATGTTGGTATTAGGGAAACTGAAAGAAGGCAATGGGACTACAATATTTTGGCAGAGAAAATGGGAGAGGAGATAATGCCAAAGAAAGGCAAGGGCCTGATCATTCAGGGCTCTGTAAGTGCAGGGAGTTTGGAATTTATTCTATGTCCAGTATAAAGCTTTGAAATGGTTTTATTCTGTTGCGTGATATGAGCTGATGCGTGTGCATGCTAAGTCGCTTTAGTCGTGTCTGACTCTTTGCAGCCCCATGGACTGTAGCCTTGCCAGGGTCCTCTGTCCATGGAATTATCCAGGAAAGAATACTGGACTGGTTGCCATTCCCTTCTCTAAGGGATCTTCCTGACCCAGGGATCAAACCTGGGTCTCCTGCCTTGCAGGCAGATTCTTTACTCTTAAGCCACCCGGGAAGCCTGACATGATCTGGCATATCTTTCTAAATAACTGCTCTGAACTTGTGTTTGGAGAATGGGTTTTAGTAGGAGAAGCAGAAGATAGAATGTTTAGAAACTGTTGGGGGAGTCATGGCAAGAGAGGTGAGATGGTAATAGCCTGAAATGAGGGGCATTAGTGGAAATGAAAATACATGGACTGATTTACAATATGGTCTAATGATGAGAAGATTCCCAGTGAATCCAATATGGAAGATGAAAGAATATAAGCAATGTTTACATGGTGATATCTCTTCCTGAGGTTGGAATGACTGAAGCTAGTTCCCTTCCTTTTATGACTTCCCTCACATTGGGTTATGGAATGTTCTGGTGTGCACTTCTGCTCTGGAACTTACAGAATTAAAAGAATTGCTTTCTTGATAACCATTCTATAGTCACTAGGCAGTAGAAAGAACTGAAATGTAAGATATTTTTGTCTCTTAAGCCTTCATTCTTAGGGAATCAAAGCAAGATTAGCATAAATTAAAACACACAAGAGTGCAAGTAACTGAAACATGAAAGATGAAGGGAAGTTGGATAAAGATTCACAGAGTTAGAATTGAACAGAGACCATAAAATTAGATTTCAAGTAAACATATTGATGTCTATGTGACTAAGTGAAGACAGGACTTTGTTAATATTTCATATACTGAATGCCAAAATGATATTTGTTTGTACCCATTATCAAATATATATATTTCTTTATATATTGGTATTATATTAGCTATAAAATAGCCTCTGAGTGGCATTTGAGAAAACAGTCTGAAGCTTTTAAATTATATGTATTTACAGGAAATACTTGTATTTGCCAAGTAATAATAATAATAATAGTAATAATATTCATTGTAGAAGATTTTATAAATGTAACAGATATGAAAAGATTACAATGACCCATTTAATGACCCATCACCTAGAAATAAGCACTATTAATATATAGATAAACTTTCTTCCAGTCTATTTTTCTATAAATGTAGATATGTGCATGCCTTGAAGTGTTTATACAAATGTTTCATTTCTGTCCAACTTTTTCAGCTAGCTTTATGTCATGAACAAGTTCCTATATTATAAAATATTCTTAAAATACTTTTTCTTCATGGGTACAAAATACTACCATCTGGATGTCCTGTAATTATTTGATGATTTGGTATTTAGATTGTTTCTAATATTTCATATAAGAACTTTATTAATACTTCATATCCTGTAGTTCTCTTGGGTTAGATTTTTAGAAATGAAACTGCCTCCTTGATTCTCACCCATAAACCAAACTCTTTCTCAGACCTTTGCTCTCAGTAAATGGTTCTTGCATCTTGCCAAAAATCTAGAATTTGTCCTGAATCTCCTTATGAGTATTATAAAACATGATATGCATCACATTTCCTAGTGTATAGTCTGAGAAATGTGATGGCAATTTATTCCTCTACTGATGGTGTATGAGGATATACATTTTACCATCATTTGAATATTTTCATTGAAATATCTTTCTAATATATATTTAGATTGTTTAATGTTAGGATTCAAAATAGAATAGTCATATTGTTATTATTCTTATAAAAATTTTTTTCTGTTTAATGGAATACAAATATCTGGAGTATAATAAATCCTTAACAATTTATTGAGCACCTGTCCTGATTAAGACTAAGAATTTATAATAGGAGTATATGATATGTTTCTTGCCTTCTATTCCACTCAGAACTTCCTTTCTGGATATTTGTTCTATAGCCTATGTAAATTATATTTGAACTTTTATTTCCATTTCAAATGGGCACATGAAAATTATAATCTACTAACTATAGCTACTACTTCCTAAAAGCACATGATTTTTCAGCATAAATTGCTGAAGAGAAATGTAGTGAGATGGGGAATGGTGACTGAGTTATAACGGGTCTTTCTATCTAATTCACATATACAGGTGGCAAATACATTATTGAAGTAGTGCTTAGTGTCTTATGTTTGAAGTGAAAATCGTAATTAAAAAGTGTGTTCTCTCCTACTGCTAGTTCTTTACCATAGGGTCTTGTCTATCTGATGAATCTTAAAAGAACAATTAAAAGTGATATTGTTTCTATTTCAGTGAACTGCTCACATTTCTGGCGTAACAAATCAGTATTTTAACCTGACTTAGAAGATTCACTGGCATGGTTTAAGTATCTCAAACATAGTGCTTATTTTAAATTATTGTGTGATTTGTCCTCCAAATCTTGGATTTAACTGTAACCTTGAGTGGCCATAATGTTAGTTTTATAGCTATGTTTCATTATTTCATGATAGCATAAATTTATATTCTCAAACTTGAATATTTTTTCTGCTAGCTCTATTCTATCTTTGAAGAAAGCTTCTGAGTGGCATTTGAGAAAACAGTCTAAAACTTGGGTTAATAGGTTTTTTTTTTTTCTTTTTAAATGTAGGATTCCTTAATTCTGATTTTTAAAAATTCTCATTTTAAGAAAAGGAGATATCTCTGAAAATGATAACTTGATCTCTTAATAAGTTATTGTTTTCATGTTTTTGTCTTGACTCTTTAATTTGATTTTAAAAACTACTTAAAGCCAAGAACTGTGCTTTAAACCTCTTTTTATTTCCATCAGGCCCCAGATTAGAACATTAAGAATAATAAATGCTTAGCCAAAAGTATTTCATTTACTTGTAAAATTAAAGGGAAAAAAGCTATATAGATTGTTACTTGTCATAAATACAAAATAATCAAAATATCTGTTCATCCTGATATTCTGTAATGGATAAATAGCCATCACTTTTTACTATTGAGTTACAGTTTGAAGGAAGGTAAGTATATGTTTGTTTGGGTGCCAAACCTTTCATTTGTAATATTTCTCCACATACCCTAGTCATTGTCATTGAGGAACCACTCTCTTCTCATTTTTCACACGTCTTATTGCCATCTTATTCTCAGGGACTCCCGAAAGCCTAGCTGAGAAGGAGAGGCAGCTCATGGGTATGATCAATCAGCTAACCAGTCTGCGAGAGCAGCTGCTGGCTGCCCATGATGAGCAGAAGAAACTGGCTGCGTCTCAGATTGAGAAACAGCGCCAGCAAATGGAGCTGGCCAAGCAGCAGCAAGAACAGGTGAGTCAGAAGTAGAGACACAGTCTAGAAAGAGCTAGAGGCACAGGCATTGTTTTGCCTGCAGCTTATAGGTCACTCTGTGAGGCAAACAAATCAATAAAAGCTTCTCTCCTCTCTACCTTGCATAATAAAAAGGCAGAATACCAAAGTAAACAAAAGACTGATCTGAAAAAGCTTATCAACTGTTTCAGTGGTATGCAACATGGAAGTGATAGTAATCAAGGTGATGGATAAGAGAGAAATACAAAAAGAACCATGGAGAGAGTCAAGAGAACATTTCTAGTCAGGGATGTTATGAAAGCTTTCATTTGACCTGTTTGGTCTGAGCTTTGAAGGCTAGGTGTAGGATTCAACTAGTGAAGTAAATTTCCAATTATGGGGCAGGAAGTTTGGTTAGGAGTCTATTATAATAGTCTAAATAAGACGTGAGACTTAAGCAGTGTAATGACCATGGAGAACAGGTGGAAGAATCATGTATAGTTGAATTTTTTTAAGTGAGCTAAAGAGAGAGGAAAAGGGTTGAGCCTGGGTGATAGGCAAAGTCCAAAGGCAGGTAGATTTGGAAAAGCAGGTGGCTTTTTTATATTGAATTAGAACTGTCTTCAGGTTGCCCATCCGAAACTATGAGAAAGAATATTCAGTTCAGTTCAGTTCAGTCTCTTAGTCGTGTCTGACTCTTTGTGACCCCATGGACCGCAGCATGCTAGGCCTCCTGGTCCACCACCAACTCCTGGAATTTACCCAAACTCATGTCCATTTAGTCGGTGATGCCATCCAACCATCTCATTTTCTGTCTTCCCCTTCTCTGTCTGCCTTCAATCTTTCCCAGCATCAGGGTCTTTTCAGATGAGTCAGCTCTTTACATCAGGTGGCCAAAGTATTGGAGTTTCAGCTTCAATATCAGTCCTTCCAATGAACACTCAGGACTGATCTCCTTTAGGATGGACTGGTTGGATCTCCTTGTGGTCCAAGGGACTCTCAAGAGTCTTCTCCAACACCACTGTTCAAAAGCATCAGTTCTTTGGTACTCAGCTTTCTTTATCAATAAATAGTTTGAAACAGAGGGCTGAGCTTAGTTTCTGTGATTATCTACATAGAGGAGAATAGTTTAAACCCCTGGAGAAGGTAAGTTTAATTTATTTTTTTTAAAAAAGTAATCAAGTGCTTCTTGTGGGCCAGGTATTGTGCTAACTCTGAAGTTACTTCAATTAAACATAAAGACAAAGCCCCTAAATTCTAGTGGAAAGAGACAATCAAGAGGAATAGAAGAATTAACAAAATAACTTCAGATAGTGATTGCCCACAGCAGTCTAGAAGAACACCATTCTTTTCTTATTCATAAGAAGAGCCGACTCATTGGAAAAGATCCTGATGCTGGGAGAGAATGAAGACAAGAGGAGAATGGGTCAGCAGATGAATGAGATGGTTAGAAGCATGACTGACTCAATGGACATGCATTTGAGCAAACTCTGGGAGATGGTAAAGGACAGGGAAGCCTGGCATGCTGCAGTCCATGGGGTTATAAAGAGTCAAACATGACTGCAGCTGAACAGCCTTCAATACTTTTAGCTATGTGAATTCAGAAAATCCTAGGAGCCTCTAAAACTGGAGCTCAGATGAAGATACTTCTTTGTAGAGAATCGATACTTTGATGGGTCTGGGAGCATGCTTGTCCTCAAAAATCTGGGCAATATTTAATGGAGAGCAATGTACCTTACTTTTTCTTCTCACATCCTGGACTATTCTCAGACATCTTCCACAGATTCTAGAATTTTTTGCTTACTCTGACATTCTCCTTAAAAAGTGAAGTCGCTCAGTCGTGTCCAACTCTTTACGATCCCATGGACTGTAGTCTACTAGGCTTCTCTGTCCATGGGATTTTCCAGGCAAGAGTACTGGAGTGGGTTGCCATTTCTGAATGAATTTTTAGCTTTCTGAAGCAGAGGTTAAAGAATATACTTTCATAATGAAAATGATAGTGATCATAGCATTGGGAATAAGAATTAGAGCTTATTTGTAAGAAAGCTATAAGTTTTATGAGGTCAGAAGTTACATTTTTGTGAGAAGGTTTCTTGCCCTATCTCATATAGTTAAGTGTTTAAAGTTTTCTTCTCGTCTCTTCACTCATACATGATGCATCAAATGTTCCTTCTGTATTCCTTTGCATCAGACTTTGTGTAAATGGTGAAAGGAAAATCAGCATGGTCCCCAACATCACTATATTTATGGATTCCTTCTGAGGAGACAGAAATCTGTTGATTAAAACAAACATGAAAGATAACCTCATAGAATGTGTTAAGTAGGTAGAGGATGTTATAAAAAGGAATAACGGTGAGGGGGCGGGGAGATTGTGGTAGTATGGCTTAGAAAACACTTAATATGACCACATTGAGGGCCGATTCTTGAGTTTAGTTTTGAATCTGTTGAATTTGGAGTGCTTTTGAGAATGTTTGTTAGATAAATGGGTCTAACACTTAATAGCAAAGATCAGGCTAGAGAAACAAATTTGTAATCACTTGACATATGTGTGGACATATAGAAGGAAAAGAATAGAGTCTAAAATTGAGCCTACAACATTGAACGACTGAAGAGAGCCACTGATGGTCACTGAGAAGAATCAGACTCAGAGGCAGGAGCAAAACCAGGAAAATGTGATGATAGAGAAGCCAAGGGAGAAAGTTCAGGCAAGGGAAAGCACTTGAGTCTTGAATTCTGATGAAAAGTCAAGTCGTGGGGACTAGGAAACACTTCAGAATTTAACAAATTGGAAGTGACTAGTGACTTTATTAAGAATCCATTTAGTAGAGAGTTGGGGCAGAGACCAGAATTGAATGTACTGGAGGACTCGGGAGTTAGGGGTTTGTGGGAGGCAGAAATGACGGTATTCACCAAGACACAGAAACGTACCAACACCTCACTAAAAAATACAGCATCTTTTAATACTTGGTGCTACTCTGGACTCTCATAAACAGGAGGATGTGTGACATATTTTCCTTTTCTAAGGGCTGAAGATGTCAGAGACAGTATCTCCTTCCTAGATTGCCAGAAAGAGGGATTTTTGAAACTCTAGCATTTCAAATTGGATTGGACCACTGTTGGCTTACCTTAGACTTCATTTGTTTTAGGCCAAAAGAAACGTAACTGTTCCCAAAGTCGAAATACCTTGTTTGATCCTACTTAAGGATGAATTGCTGGTCCTGTAGGGATGTGAACACGTCTATTTTCACGAGCTTAATCAATGTCATATCAAACTTTGTGACACAGAACACTGGGAATTTCCCCCTGGGACTGCAATACACTCTTAAATTTTCCGTGTGCCGTTTCTCCACAGATCGCAAGACAACAGCAGCAGCTTCTGCAGCAACAACACAAAATCAATTTGCTTCAGCAGCAGATCCAGGTCAGAAATCATAATTTCATACGGACTTCCAATTAAGAAGTAGATTTTGTTTCTCAGATGACCTCACTGAAGTGAGCTGCAGAATTAAAGCTACTTTCAGCCCAGTCGTGGCGTGTGGCCTCGCTGTGTCAGGAGAATCTTGCCTGTCACGGGAGTGGCAGAATCTTGCCTGTGTTGAGTTTCAGAGATAGCAAGCTGGTGGCAATTTTTATCTTACTCTGAAAGGAAACTTTTCTGGAGAAATGTTTCTTTTTCTTTATTCTTTAATGTTGAAAACATGCATGTAAATGTTGTTAATGGGGAAGGTTCCCAGGAACCAAAGCAGAGAGGTATCGCAGGTTTTCTGTTAGCCATAGCAGAGAGAACTTTTTGCAGTAGGCTGAAGAGCCACGTGGATTCAAGGTGGAAGTCAGGGAAGGTAGTGATTTTGTGTTCAACTCTAATTTCACCCTTATATTACCTGGAGAAACCAGGACTGACTGAGGGCTCTGTAACTTCCATATTTTTCTTCTGTGAAAACTTGCAATGATGAAAAGCAAAGCTGCTTGGGGTAGCCTCATGCCACCACTTGCTTGTGAGACACACTTTGACACAATCTGTTTCCGTTTCTGAATACTCCTTTTCTGAAAGCACTTATTTCATAGAGTATTTATGAGGATTTAGGAAAATTGAGAGAACTTCAGTGTAGTTTCAAGGCATATAGTAAGTGGTCAATATATATTTGCTGTGACTAGCAAGAAGAAGATATATCTTACTTGACATCATCCATCTTAAAGCAGCTGTTAGATTTGCAGTTAGAATTTCATCATTCTCTTGAAGCTGTATCTTGAGAATCCAATATATTTAAGTGTAAATATTATAGATGACAGAAGCAAACATGTCAAAATGATTTCATTTGCATGCTTATCATATTTAGGCTTCTTTGACAAAAAAAAAAATTCCTTTTTTTTCTAACTGGGTCAGTTAGCCTTAGTTTCTATACTGTGGGTTATATAGCCAAATCATTCATGTTCCATCTGAGATTTTAATAAGCTAGTCACAGCTTTTAGTGAGACAGAGAACCATCATCAGTGAAATATCACAGCCAAGACTCTTTGCCTTCCTTAAGTACAGATTTCTAATGTGATATTGTCTGTCTATCCATATCTGGAGTATGGTTATTCATTCAGTGCTTTAAACCTATTTATTGGGTTTTGTGTTTAATCTAAGCTTACTGACTTGGAATATAACTTTAGTTGATGGTACCAAGTTGCCATACTTAAAATGATTTGGTTATTGAAAACTGAAGATAATAAAGTTATTATGGCAATTTCTCGTTATAAATAAGATAAAATTCCACAGTGAGTGATGTGGGCCTTTACAAGTCACTTGGTTTCACTTTAACTTGATGAGGATACCAATAGTTTTGTTTTTATAATTTTTATGAGATTGAGATTGTCTTTTATTAAATGGAATTGCAAAACTATATGCAAACCCATATTATAAATGTGTGGAAGGGTCAATCAGCTGTATTTTCTGACCATTTAAATTGTTCGACACCTTAGTACTTGTTTGGAATTATTCCGTAATTATGACCACTGTGTTATCAGTGTGGATTTAAAACACTGTCATAATGTCAACATGTGGAAATTGGTAGATTTCTTGCTCCAGAGCTTGGAGCATTTTAATTTGTAAATCAGAGCATTTTTTTAAATGAAATGCCTTAAACTGTTCTAGAAATGATAAGACTTCATTATGGCATCACATGACTCTCTTCTAGTGAGCGGGAGCCAGCTGTAATGGCTTGCTCAAGATCACATGACTTAGAGATAGAACTAGGGTTAGCAGAGCAAAGTTTTCTGACTGGAGAAATTTTGCTGACTATGAGAATTTCAGAAGCTTAGAATTTCTATTTGATCGAAATATTACCCTTCTGGCCCCCACTAGTTAACAGGATAGGGAAAAGAAAAAAAAAAGAAAACTGGTAGTTCCTAAAGGAAATAATGTCACACTGCTGGCAATTTGGGGGAAACATTAAGAGATGTAGGGTATTATATCTGTGTATTTGTCCTCTTTCCAGTGTTAGTACAGATAAATGACACTGACGGAGTCAAAAGCATTGAGCTTTTTTTTTTTTTTTTAAGTCTGGGAATGTTTCAGGCAAGAAATAAGTACTGAACAAGAGTGACAGTCTGAAAGGAATCAATTTTCACAGCTTCTAGTATACTCATTAACTAAAAGAATAGTTCTAAAGTATATTTTATAAATTGTTAATTTGGAGCTGTCTTACAAACACTCAATAGTTATGAAAATCACAATATATGTAAATTAGTCTATTGAGAAATTGTTCAAACAGTTATGGGAAGCACTGATGTAGTGGCATGTGTGGAAATAGAAGATTAAAAACATAGAAGATATCCTTTTTGTTCCCCATATAAATCCTTAACCATATTTCCTTTCAAGAAGTTTTTCTCTCCCTTTTCTCTAATTCCTCCTTTTTTTGGCAATATAGGAGAGGGAGGTAGAAGATTAAAAATCAAACCTGTTATGGTAGAAGGCAAATTAAATTTATAACAAGTATTATTATTAAATGAATTTTTGTCGATGAATACATAATCAATGCTCATGTAAGAATTTGCCATAGATTAAATTTTATTTGATATCTGAAAATACTTATATATTTTGAATTTGATCAACTTTTTTTCTTAAGTATGAAGCTTTAAGACCTTGTAGAAATAAACATACCACTCACATTATTCATCCTGCTTGAATTTTTTAGATATTTTATGCAATTGTTCCTTTCAACCTTAGGGAAAAAATACCTTTTAGTTCCTTTATTGATATAATAGTGGACTACAATGTAATTAGTCCAAAACTAGGACAGGTTTTACAATTTTTGTTTCAACTATAAATATATAGACATTAACTTGCTGCACATATTAGGAAAGACATGCAGTAAATACATTAGATGCGTTAAGCAGATCTGTGAGATAGATTAGATTGATAGGTAAGAGAGCAGAATGAATTTTCATACTTGATAGCTACAGTAACAGGAGGGTGATGTTTCCTAAAATTGTCCTCATTCTTTTATAATATCTCTTTAAACTAGAGGTTAACTTAGTCATCTTTATGCCATTTGAAGTATATTTCACTCAACTTAAAAAACATAGAGTAAGTCTGTATGTGTGTGTATGAACAAACATTCACATATGCTAAGGAACCAGATTATTTATAATATTTCTCTTGACCTTTTAATTATATATTTTTTCAACTCAAGATATACAAGAACGGTGGTAAGTTTTACTCCATAGTTATTTGTTGAAGAGAATACCATAAGGATTGGCAAATTAGTCAGTTTATTTCATTACTTAGGACCAATTCTTTATGAACTGTTTTTATCTCTTTAAAAAACAACCTCAGCTCTAAAATTGCATGATCTTAATTTGGTTGAAAACTCAATCAACATTACTTCTTTATAAAGACTTTATAAAGTCATAGTCTTCAAAATTTATTCACATATCTGACTCTTGAGGATTAAAAGAAGAATTAAGAAAGCTTTCTGTCATTCTTTGGAGGATCATAAATCAATTCATTCTACAAATAAAATCATGCATAATATCAGAAACATCCTGTCTTCCTTTAAGAACATCTCTCTTTATGAGATCCTTAATTTTAGGAACACTAAGAAAGTTTAATCTTTTTCTATTGTTCAACAGTGCTCTTCTTTAATATTTTTGTTTATTGTCCTTAAAAAGGAGTATTTTGCACTTTTATTTACTGTGTCTAGCTAACTTTTAATGCATATTATTACATAAGATGAACTTTATAAATATTTCAGAAAAAAATATCCTTATAGGTTTTTTGAGGGTAATTTCTTTTTCTTTTGCTGCATTGGTTGTACTATAATGCCCAACTTCAGCAATTTTATTTTGACTCATCTCTTTTTTTAAAATAAATCAGCTTATTTCTAATACTTCTAGGTGGTTTATGTTTCTAATTATGGTCCTAGACCAGTGGTTCATCTTGACCTGATTCACTGTTACCAAAACCTTTTAAAGTAAATGAATGAGTGACTTCTACTCAATATCCATTATGGCAACAAACTGAATGTTCCTAGAGACTTGTTTCCTTTTTGTCTGGAAGCTTTGTGTAGGACATGGTTTCTGCGGCTATGGGTGTTGGCTGGGGGGGCGGGAAACAGGTCCTAGCTTTAAATTTCTTACCCTTTTCCAGTAATACTTAATGGAATTTAAGATTCTTATTAGCATCTTAGGGGGTAGGCTCAACTACATGCTCTAGTATGAAACGGACTTAAATATTTTTAAAGGTGAATTTAAATATATTATACTTCCTTTCAAATGCATAATTTCATGATTACCAAATGGAAGCTCAGTGTTTAAACTTATATTTGTTGCATTCTCTCTTCTGATAAACTTCTCCAGCTATTGTTCATTGTATTCTCTTGAGAGCAAAGAATTGGTATTTAATAACCCGTGTCATTATTTCTGATTCATAAAGTAAGCATGTGCAAGACTAATAGTAGCTTTGGGAGACTTATTCTATCTAGGACTAAGCAAATTTCTATTCTTAGCTGTGCAATGTGTATATTCCATTGTATGTTTGAAAGAGCTCGATTCTTTGGGGGTTATAAGATTATATAACTGTATGAAATTTAAGTGTATTGAATGGTTAAACAAAAAGATAAAGAGGAAGTTCTTTGGATTTTGACAAACTCCGATTCAGATTCTCCATCTTTATACCTCATCTGCTGGGTGATCTTGGGAAAACTGCTCAATCCTTCTGAGTTTCGTTGTTCTGGTCTATTAAATGGGGATTATAGAACCTAAGTCACACCTAGTTAGTGTAGGGATTAAATGGCATTATCCCTGGCATGCAGTGAGCACACAATGCTAAAGGTTTTTTGCCTAAGTTGTTAGAAAAGCTTCTTTCTGTTTTTCTCATGATGGACAATTTAATGAATATTTCTAGCAAGAGAATAATTTCTAGGAAAAACAGTATAACCTACATGGCAGCAGCCACTGAAAACTGTAAGTTCTCTGTTCCAAATTTATATGATTTTTCAAACTACAACAGATTTTTAGAAAGCCTTTATTTAGACACATCTCTCATTTTGACATTTGTAAACTGAAACCAAGTAAGGTTAGAAGACTTTCCCAATGTCACATAAGTTGTTACTTGCGGAATGATGGCTGGATTCCAAGTTTCTCGAGTCTTGGTCCAGTTCATTTTTATTTTACTGATATTCTACCATTTAAGGTTTAATGGCCCAAAGTTTTTAAATGAGTTTTCTTTCCCTGGGAACTTATTCCTACAAAGTAAAAATACATCTTGACTTATATACAATTGAATGATGAAGTTGCAGTCATAGGCTCAACCAATTTGTGATAAAGGTTTCATTTTATTGGAGCCAGAGTTCTCTGAGCTCATTAAGAGTTTTGGTAATTCTCGATAAATTATTATGCAGAAGGAAATCCATTCAAATATTGTATTGAAAACATAATAATGTTAAAGGTAAAATAATAGTACCTGCCTGACCTGCTGATTTATGATTTCTTTCTCTGAGTGTGGTAAGCTGGAAGCATTTTACCCCCCCTCAGCACTACCCCCACACACTTGCATGAGCACAAAGAGATTGCAAAGTAACCTTGTCTCTTTAGGAAACTGGAAATGCCAAGAATAAACGCCGTATAATTAAGGTAGCATTTCAACCAGAGAAGGAAATGCATTAACTCCTCGAGCTCTGAGTAATGTTTTACTCTATGAAATAAAATGCACTGCACCTCGAAGGATATAGTTCTTGGCATTCAGATAGATTTTTTAGAGGAGAGAACCTGAGAATACAAAGTAGGAGCTTTATGAATGATTTTCCTCTCTTGTACTTTCTGGAAGGAGAACTTCCTGTTGAGAAGATGAGTGTCCTAAGAGAGCAGTGATGATAACTGCAGGTCTGTCCTTTTACTCAGAGGGAGCCGCTTTAGAATCCTTACAGCATATGCATGTGTACTAAGTTGCTTCAGTCGTGTCTGGCTCTGTGCAACCCCATGGACTGTAGCCCGCCAGGCTCCTCTGCCCATGGGATTCTCCAGGCAAGAATACTGGAATGGGTTGCCATTTCCTTCTCCAGAGGATCATCCTTGCCCAGGGGTTGAACTTGAATCTTTGCAACTCCTCCATTGACAGGTGAGGTCTTTACCACTAGTGCCACCTGGGAAGGCCCTTTCAGCATTCTTTTTTTTTTTTTTTTAATGCCTCTCATGGCAATTGCCTAATGATAGAATTTTGATCATTCATATTATTTCTTGATCTGGACAAAGCTGCCTTTGTTCATAGAGATACAGATAGATTGATGTGCATATATTGCAACCCAGGAATCAAACTGGGGTCTCCTGCATTGCAGGCAGATTCTTTACCAACTGAACTATCAGGGAAGCCCATATGTGTTTTACTTTTTATTAATGTTACGTGTGCCTCATGGCTAAAAGAGTACTGGAGAATAATAAAAACAGCCCTCCAGAGCCCAGGCCTCTATACTGTGCCCACATTTTTACTCAGAAAGCGCCTCCTTACAATCTGCTTTTATTTTTAGTAGCCTTCTATTATTTACTTCTGTATATCAAATGGACTTTCTCTAGTGGCTCAGAGAGTAAAGAATCTGCCTGCAATGCAGGAGACCAGGGTTTGATCCCTGTGTCAGGAAGATACCCTAGAGAAAGGAATGGCTGCCTACTCCAGTACTCTTCCCTGGATATTACAATGCTGTGTCTGACTCATCAACTTTAAATATCATTAACGTGGAACTGGAAGACATAGTTCTGGTATTGCAACCCCAACATGCAATGCCGACATTCTAGGATGTCCCTTTATAGTTCTCCAGGGCGGGAAAAATCACTCTTTCCTATATTGTCCTCCTTGGTTTACCTCCTTCTCTTGGTCCAGAATCACATCTGATATAAATCACATATCAGAATCACATCCAGATATAAAGTTTTTGCCATAAAGAGTTCTAAATGTACACATATGTAATAATGCTCCATTTTACCCCTCTTCTTGATTAGTAGTTTGGCGCAAGTAAAATTGTAATTGAAAGTAATTTTTCTTATATTTTAAATTAACTGATTCATCATCTTCTAGCATTTAAGAGAAATACATTGTTGATCTGATGTTTCTGTTGGTGAGAACCAATATTTTCCCTTCCTGAAAACTTTTACTATCTTTTATTTACTGTGACATTTCATTGTAAATGAAAAATATCAGATATATATTGATATTTTGTTATTTATTTTGTAAAAACTATGAATTTTTATTCAAAGTTATATTATTTTGGTCTTATTTTATCCCCTTTATTTTTCATTTTTTTATGAATCTCCTATTAGGCAGACATTGTATTTTTTATGTTAGTAACTATGTTTCTTATTGTTCATATTTTGTTCTCTGTTTCTTTGTTTTTCATTTTAGGTGATACCTACACTTTATCTCTTAAAATTTTTAATTGGATCTTTGAGAAATTACCTTTTTAATTTCGATGAGAAACTTCTTGTTTTCTGATAATCTTCTTCAGGTTGTTCTATTGTTTAATGGATTATTTTTCCTTGAATATCTCAGGGTAAACAAATTAGAGGGTTTTACCAAAAAATTAAGTTCTCATTTCCGTAAATTATCTTTTGTCTCATTTTCACCAAGTTGCTTATCTTGAGGTTACTATTTCAGCTTGAAGTTCTGCTTGAATTAGAAAATGATTGTTCAGTTCGGTTCAGTCACTCAGTTGTGTCCGACTCTTTGCGACCCCGTGAATTGCAACACACCAGGCCTCCCTGTCCATCACCAACTCCTGGAGTTCACCCAAACTCATGTCCCTCAAGTTGGTGATGCCATCCAGCTATGTCATCCTCTATCGTCCCCTTCTCCTCTTACCCCCAATCCTTCCCAGCATCAGAGTCTTTTCCAATGAGTCAGCTCTTCGCATGAGGTGGCCAAAGTACTAGAGTTTCAGCTTTAGCATCATTCCTTCCAAAGAACACCCAGGACTGATCTCCTTTAGGATGGATTGGTTGGACCTCCTTGCAGTCCAAGGGACTCTCAAGAGTCTTCTCCAACACCACAGTTCAAAAGCATCAATTCTTTGGCACTCATCTTTCTTCACAGTCCAACTCTCACATCCATACATGACCACTGGAAAAACCATAGCCTTGACTAGATGGACCTTTGTTAGCAAAGTAATGTCTCTGCTTTTGAATATGCTTAATTAAGTTAAATAATTTGTGAAGGAAAACATAAATAAAACTCAATATGACTTTACGATACTATATTGGTTCCCTGTTTTCCCTTGAAGGAGAAACAAAATGATGAAGTTGCTTCATTTTTATTGAATATTCTTGAAGTGCTTAATTCTTAGTCTTCATTATGCTAGACCTCACCGCAGAATTTGTTAAATTGATCACTCCCGCTTTCTTGGACTACTCTTCCATTGGCCTCCAAAAGACCACAGTGTGCTTTTCTTCCCCATTCTCAGTTTACTTTGGTAGGTTCTTTCCTATCCCTAAAAGGCTAACTTGCAGTTATTCTCCATAATCTGACTTCTGTATCTCCATTTATTTCCTAAAGATCCTGTCTAATGTCTTTGTATAGCATCGTATAGATAACACTCCAAATTTATCTGGAGAGTCTCTGTCTTTCAGCAGGACCTCAGAGTCTAATATCCAGCTGTCTGCTCAGCCTATTTAAAGGGATAACTAACGTGCACCTCAAATTTCAGTTTCCCAAACAGAACCTTTGATCATCTCCCCCATCTCATTATTTCCTGATTTATCCCACCGTGGATACGATACCATTTACCTAGTTGTTGTTGCCAAAGACCTAGGAGATGTCTTGGTATCCTCTCACTCTCTTATGTCTCACAGCTAATCCATTGGAATTGGCCTTTATCCTCAAATTGAGCAACTTCTCCCATGATGGTCTAGTATAAGTTATCATCATTTCTTACGTAAACTGTACTAGCCTCCTAACCAAGCTGGTCTTCCTACTGACTCTGTTGAGCTGCTAAGTAGGTTTTTCATGTAGCTGCTAGAGTAATCTAAATTTAATTGTACTGTTTGTACTTGCCCAGTTGTGTCCGACTCATTGTGACCACATGGACTGCAACCCACCAGGCTCCTCTGTCCATGGGATTTCCCAGTTGAGAATACTGAAGTGGGTTGACATTGCCTCCTCCAGGTGATCTTCCTGACCCAGAGTTCAAGCCCACGTCTCTTGTGTCTCCTGTACTGTATGTAGATTCTTTCCTACTGAGCCATTAGGGAAACCCAATTAGCTGTAACCGTACTCAAAATCAGGTCACTCAAAATGAATTCACTCTTCTTACCTTAGTGTATTGGGCTATTCTTGATTGTATCAACCTAAAACTTTGTCCCTCATTCCTCCCACCCTAGAAACTAGCCCTTTCTGGTTGCAAGGACTGTGGCAACCATGTTCTGGCATTGAAATATTTGTATTTGTCATTCTTGTGACTTAGAATGCTTTCTTCACTTCATCACTTAACTCGGATGTTTACCTCATTTAGCTCTCTCTACCAGTGCCATCCTCCTCAGGGAAGCCATCTCTGAAAAGTGAAGTAGTCCCTGCCTTCTCCTGTCAGTCTCTGATCTCTTGTCCTGCTTGCTTGTCTTTATAGCACTATCACCCCCTTCAGTTTACTTGGTTTTTGCTGTTCCATTGCTGCTACCAAATGCACCCTAGCATGACGTTCTATGGGGTCAAAGATTTTATCTGCCTTGGTCACTACTGTATCCAAAGAACCTGTAAATGTTATTGGCATATAATGAGAACTTAAAAATATTTCTTAGTGTATGACTATATGAATGAATAAAGTGATGGCACATTATCCAGTCCATAGTATACATAAAGATAAATAAGACAGTAATTTTCTCAAGGGATTAAAGTAGATGCTATGAAAGTGAAAGTCACTCAGTCCTGTCTGACTCTTTGTGACCCCATGGACTATACACTCCATGAAATTCTCCCGGCCAGAATAGTAGAGTGGGTTGCCATTCCCTTTTCCAGGGGACCTTCCCAACCAAGGGATCGAACCCAGGTCTCCCACATTTTAGGCAGATTCTTTACCAACTGAGCCACCAGGGAACCCCAAGAATACTGGAGTGGGTAGTGTATTCCTTCTCTAGAGGATCTTCCTGACCCAGGAATTGAACTGGGGTCTTCTGCATTGCAGGTGCATTCTTTACCAGCTGAGCTACCAGGGAAGCCCTTGAGAGCCATCAGGAAGAGATAACCAACATTCTCTAGCACTGCATGTGATTGGTAGAATCATTTTGTACTTTGTACTATGAAGTAGTTGTTGTTTAGTCACTAAGTTGCGTCTGACTCTTGCGACCCCATGGACTGTTGCCCATCAGAATCCTCTGTCCATGGGACTTCCCAGTCAAGAATACTGGAGTGCATTGTCATTTCCTTCTCTGGGGGATCTTCCCTACCCAGGGATTTAACCCACCTGCATTAGCAAGCAGGTTCTTTATCACTGAGCCACCAGGAGCTTTAGGGAATCCCCAGGAAGCAGTAGACCATTGCTTATTAAGTGGTTGGCACTTTGTAGATGTCATTTCATATGATTATCGCAAGAATCAGATATGTTACACATGTGTGTGTTCTCGCTCAGCCGTGTTTGACTCTTTGCAATTCCATGGACTGTAGACTGCCAGGCTCCTCTATCCATGGGTGTTCCAGGCAAGAATACTGGAGTGGGTTGCCATTCCCTTCTCCAGGGGATCTTTCCAACCGAGGGATTGAACCCACATCTCTTGCATCTCCTGCATTGGCAGGTGGATTCTTTACCACTAGCACCGCCTGGGAAGCCCAGATAAGTTATGGCATTATCTCAGTTTTAGAGTGGAACTGAGGGGGGTGTGTGTGTTTGTGTGTGTGTATGTCTCTGAGATCCTGACAGTTGAGTTACTATGTAGACTAAAAGGTGCCTTCTTCCTCTCTCTCCTTTATAGAGTTGCAATGAGTGATTTAATTCAGATACTTCCTACAAAATAAGATTAATTGATTTTTATCAAACTGAGTTAAACCTATTAAATTAGCAAATGTGGTAGTATTTTTTTTAAATAACTTAGTTTTGCTTTCTACAGTAAGCCAGGTAAGAGGGTTCCTTTATAAATGGAGTAAATAAGTACTTATGAATGGAGGAGAGATATGTTACACATGAGCAAATATTGCATATAGCCAAATCCTCACTTATAAATGATAAAAAAAGATAGGGTGACATGTTTATAAAAGATAAATACCTTGGAAACTATTTTATGTTGTTATACCTAAAAGGAAAATTAGGATCAGTGAACTAATGTGAACTTTCATAGCATACACATATGTTTAACTATAGTAGAGGTAAGCTAATGAGCTAATTTTGATACTGTAAACATATAGTTAGAGATTACTATTATAGTATCTACATCTATACATATACATAAGTGTCTGTACGTACATCTTTTTGAATCATTATTTTCCCTTCATTTCGTCTATTTAATGCCCAAATATGTAATAAAATATTTCTTCTCCCATAACCACCATCTAGTCCTGTATACATGTTTTGCTCTCTCTATCTTCTTTTTCACAACTTTGCCAGTATCTGTATCCATACCTGCTGCTTGACTGTCTGATATAGCTATTAGTTATCTTCTTTACTATTTTTTATTTTCTCTCTCCCAAAGATCCTTTTTCTGGCTAACTTCTCTCCTGTTTCTTCTCATTACTGAATTAGGTTTTCTGTTTCTATTGAATAAACATTTGTTCACAAATAAGCCAGGTGAGTCTAGAAGATTGTTTTGCTTTAATTTTTAAAGTAAATTATTTGAATTACAACAGGGTGACTCAAGAAGGAGAGGACACAAGAAAATGTATAAACAGGCTCAAATAGAGGTTGCACTGGATGTTAGTATAATATATTGTTGCAGTCTTTTCATGATAGAGGGTTTGTCGTCATGAGCACTCGTGTCAAGCAGCCAGAAAAAGAGGAGGAATGGTGCTGCCATAAAGTAAATCAAGAGATAACAATAAAATTTTTCTGTTGCCTGGTGGAGGTGTTTAGGATGTGTTTTCTTTATATCTTCATCCGCCCCTAATTGAGAATGCTTTAAAATTGAATGACTAGCAGTCAAAACGTGTTTGCTTCAAGCTGAGAAGAAAAATGCTGGTGTCTCCGCTTCCAAACTGATTGCGCTTTGTACACAACTGACAGCTACAGTCACTTTGAGTGACTGATAAGTGGGAAGCTTTGCCACTTATCAAGGAATGCAGGCTGAGAAGAAAAGACTAGAGCCGTTTAGATGCTTTGGCATGTTCAAAATAACATCTTACATCAGTCAGACTCAGAAGCACTAAGAGACATTTAAAGTGAAGTAATGTCTATAGAAATATGGTATATGAGTATGTGTATATGCAGGGAGACAAAAATTATTCAACAACAAACAGCTGCAAAGAGGTGAAAGAGAAAGCACTGTAGTTAGGGATCAATATTTGTGAATGAATCAGTGCTTAAATTATTTACACACATTTGATAAGATTTACCTTATTTTGAGAAACAAATTAAAAAATACTTCACTATTGATCTCCACCATTGTCTACAGAAGCAACTGCTGCTGCTAAGTCACTTCAGTCATGTCTGACTCTGTGTGACCCCATAGATGGCAGGATTCTCCAGGCAAGAACACTGGAACAGAAGCAACTAGTTTTGGCCAAAGGGATACATTTAAATAGACAGTAATTGTCTATTTATCTGAGTATTTAAGTAACTGTCTATTTAACTGAGGAAGAATCTCAATTCTCATCCTCTCTTTTCTTGTGTAAATAATTTTTAAATACATATTTAAAGTATTCTGTTATATCTAACATAAACAGCATGATTATATAATAAAATAGAATCAGAGCATGTTCCAATTTTAAACATAATCTTGAGACTATGCTAATGAAAGAATATACATATTCACTAGACTATAATTTCCACAAATAGGAATTTCTGAAAAGGACAATTTTTTATATTCAGTTATTAGGCTTATATATACAGTGTGTATATATTCTGCTGTAAATTTGCAAGGACATTCACATTTCAAATATTTTGTCTGTCTATTCACATGAGTTATTCATTTTTGTATGTTCTTTGGATTCCAGATAAGAGATGCAATATACCTCAATGATTTTAACCCTTTTGCTAACACCATTCTGTCCATTTAAATAACTTGTTTTGGTTTGAAAACCCATACACATACTCATTTTTGTCAGACCAAATCTCTTCAAATTTTAGGTTTGGGGATAAAGTCACAATAACCATAACCAGGACTTACCAGGTGGCCCAGCGGTTAAGAATCCACCTGCCAGTGCAGGAGATGCAGGTTCTATCCCTGGGTCGGGAAAATCCCCTGGAGAAGGAAATGGTAACCCATTCCAGTATTCTTGTCCGGGAAATCCCATGGAAGGCGGGGCTGCGGCTGGCAGGCTACAGTCCATGGAGTCGCAAATAGTTGGACATGACTGAGGGACTGAGCGAACAACCATAGCGATGGTTAATTTTTCAGACTTCCTCACCTTGAGCCTGTGTCTTGGAAGGCTAAATTTAATGGATATTTTCTTGATTATTTAAGGGACAACCAACTGCATGCTTCAGGGGTATAATTATAAAACCTGCAAATTATTTCACTCTTCTCAATTACTCTAGGACTGAAGACTACTAATATTTATATCATTGTACAAATGGGAGGGTATGTTTGAAGATAATCATTTATGTAAATAGGAAGAAGAATGTGTTGGGACATTATAACCTTCAGACCAGTCTGTGAACTGCTTGCTGTAAGTCCTTACTGAGATAAGGGGCTTGCTAAACCCATTTCAGTTCAGCTGATACTTTTTCACTGCAAGAATTTCTTGATGAAGGAAGCAGTTTGGTGGTTTATATCCTAGTGCAAATGCCTGACCTCATCACAGACCAACACCTTGTGAAGTACTGAATTAGAATTCTTTCATCAATAAAATATTAATATAGACAAATAGTCTTCAGATATAACTTAATCCAACGTTTTCTTCTTCTGTAGATGGATAAAATATGGTCCAAAATTTTTAAGAGGTGTGCCCAAGTCCCATAGCAATTAGGTATAGACCGTGATCTCTTAGTCCTGGTTAATCATATTAAATAACCAAGGTCTGAAGCATTGCTGAGCCCAAAATGAGCAGCAGTCCTACAGAGCCCATCAAATTATGTTTATTACTTTATCTGGAATTTGAAACAGATATTAAGTCTTTTACTAAAGAAATTTGGAACAGTATTTGAATGGTTCCATGAAAATTGTAAATGACACATCATTTAGAAGAAAACAATTAGAAAATGCTGTTCAAATTCTGATTCACTAAAGTTATCAGTTATATCACTTTGGTAGGCAAGCATGCAAAACTTTTCTAACATACATTTCATTGGCTCCTGAGGGTTTCATATTTTTAAAAAAATCATCATTTTTACAGTGAGCTAGTATCTCTGCTTGACCTGTTTGAATCAAAATTTGTAACATGTATCTTCAGAGTGTATAAACTAAAGAAAGGAAAAAATTACATTCTTCTAGTGTGAAATAATATCTGATTACGTCTCTAAGAAAAATGTTTGTTTCATAAACAGTAGCTGAGGCTCTTTCAAAGTAAAACTGAAATATTTTAAAGCACCTCTTTGATTTCCAGATACGTTTAAAAACCTAAATTAGGAAATGAATATTTTGGCAATATTTTCCCATTATGCAATTGCTTTTTCTTTTTCTTTCTCTCTAAAATGATGCCCATTCCCCAGCCTCCCCATTCAGGGTATTTGATATACTTCAGTCGTTTATTGAAAGCTTTATCTTTCAGTTTCCTATTGTTTTAAAAAATCCACTTTCTTTTTGTTCTGTAACAAGTGCTTCATTCATGTAAGGAAACAGGAAAGATCTTTCTCTAAAATCTTTATCCCTTGAGACAGTGAGTGAAGTGTCTCTTTCGTGATTAAAAAAAGGCTACTGCTCTTAAACATGTTGCAAGCACAATCTTGAGGTGTACAGATACTTCCATCAACATATCATTACTTTAAACTGTCTTCTTTTAACCTGTCTTCTACAGCCTTATATCTTTTTCTTTTTTGTGCTGTCTCTTACCCAATTTCTTTATTTTCATTTATTCTCATGCTTGTGACACAAACTCTTTCCTAGACAACAGATATCTCAGTGAGAATTTAAGAGAAAGAATGCAGTGCAGAATAAGTATCTATAAGATGATATTTTGTAAATATTTACTTTAAAAACTTTGTATCCCAGTAACATGAAAATGCTGATTCTTATAGTTGTGAAAGAGTTTAGATATCTTATAAATCTCACTTCTCACAGTATCACAATATATTTTATTTTTCTTATGTGATCACTGTAAGATATAATGTTAGTGCATATAAACAAAATCCCACTTTATGTAATGTAGCAATTGGGTTTTCATCCATCCATATATCTGTGCTCATCCATGTCTTGCCAAAATTCAAGAATCTGATGATTATTTTTTTTTTGCTTACAGTCACAATCATAGAAATAAAATAAGGGCCTCTTGCAGGAAAAAAGTAAATGATGAAGCTATTCAATGGACATTCTTTGGTTATTGCTAAATTAAAGGAAATTATGATCATAGTACTTATAAAATATACTAATGAAGTTCTTAAATACATGCTATTCCTTTACCCACTTTGTGAAGAATATTAATTATTAATGGCTACTGATGCTAAAATATAATAGTATTTTCATTGTTCATTCTTTATCTGATTAAATCCTCAGAACTTTATGTTTTATCTAGAATGGGAAAGAGGTGTTCTATAAACTTTAGGTATCATATTCCAAGCCACATAGAATTAATCTCCTTTAGCCCATTTCCTCCATCTTTATTTATCTAATAGCATTTTGTATATCCTTCTTTTACTTTTTTCTTTTTATAAATAATTTGATTGATTTTATTCATTTTGAGACTTGATCTAGGAAAACAGAAAAGAAATATGGAAAAAATTCTTGAATTAACCCTAAGTTTAATGTTTTATGAGTTTTTTGATACAAGGACGTGATACCTGGAAAATGGAGAGACAAGAAGACTTTGAAAATTCAAAATTATCTGAGTTTTCACAGTAAAAGATAAAACGATTTTATTTTGTTTGTGAAAACATATTTTGCAACTACTTCAGTCCCATTTAGATCAACCTTCTGTGATATAATTTTGACAGGTCCCTGAGATTATGAACCTTAAGACATTGAACTTATTTGTTCAATCTCTTCTTCTGATTATAGAGATTACAGTAGGAGGTTTGGTCTTTATCTTTAAGGGTTTTATAGCCTCAGAATGAAACTGAAATGCCTACATGAAGGAACAATTTTTGATTTTTAATGTATTTTCACTGTGAGTATCCTAGAAAATTTATGGAATGTATGTCTCAGAATATTTACTTCAGTTCATTTTTTTTTAACTCCAGTTACTAACTTCTAATATTAGATTAGTTCATGTTTTTTTCTGTTTGAAATCTCTGTCCCATAAACACACATTTAATCTCTATCCCATACAAATACATCCCATAAGCACTCATTTACAGCTTCGTTACTTTTATTGATTCCTTTGCATAAATATTAAAAAATTAAGCATCTTGAACTTGAAGTGTGTCTTTCATTTTGAAATGTTTTAAGAATACTAATGAAAAGTTTATTCAGTTTTCATCTTTTCCCTTACTAACAGCCATGCAGACAATAGACCATCATTATAATTTACCTATTGAAATTGCAAAGGACAAGCTCATCAAGGAAAGATGTGCAAAATTAGGTGGATATCTTCCCCCAGTGCCATTGATTGTTCAGATAACTGGAAAATGGTTATGAGCTTTTACTTTTTATGATACTACTTTAACTTAAAGGAGAAACAGAAAATAACCTCAGGATGTGCTGTACTTATTTCATTACTACCTGCCCCCTTTCTCCACTTTGACCACTATTAAGTTTTGTTCCATCCTGGCTGTGTTAAGCTGTACTGTATGTCAGTGGGATATCTGCCCACATCATCTGTTATAATGATCTGTTTTTGCTCATAGGGACTCACTTATTGAGGCTGTCTTTTTACAATCCTACGTACCTACCTGCTTTCATAGGAAATATAATTCTCTCCTTATGCAGTCCTGAGCTTAATAAACATGATGATGAGAAATGCTACAGGCCTCTTTTCTTTTCAGTATTTAATAGCTTGCTAAAAGGAAAACAGGAGTAATTAAGTAAGGAAACAAATGCATGTCATTTATGGGTAGTTACTGAGACAAAAGGAAGAAAATAAAGTTTGAATATGGACTGAAAATTATGAAATATGGATTATATTTTAAATATAATATTTTATATAAATACAAATATATAATTTATATAAAATATTTTATAATTCATATAATGAATTAAATTTAAGTATTTTATAATTCATTATAATATATGAAACCAGCACAACTGGATTTTTTGACCTTTTAAAGTCTAGTTAGAGGTTTATATATATATATATATCTTTATGGGAAGCATAAGGAACCTCACAGTACTACCAGTTAGGTAGGGATCAAATATGCCAGATATTCTGCTCAACTGTAATGAAGATATTTTTATCTTCTTTTAAAAAATGTTCACACATCACTAAGATTTTCAGAATCCTGTGGGGAAAAGTCGATAATATAATTTTATTACTACAAGAGTAAACTGAGACCGTAATTGTGGCTATTTCATCTTGAAGGCCAAAGTAAATTAGGGATAAGAAATGTGAACAAAAATTGATAGAAAATCCAAAGGCCTTAAAAATCAAGGCATAGAAGTGCAGAGGGATTTCTTTGAGTGTGTGGACGATGGCCATATATTTAAGGAAGGGGTGTTGGGAGAAGGAAGAAGAGAATGGATTGGAGGAAGAATGATGAAATGTTACAGGATTTAGAAACTGGAGACTTAGTTGTTTTCTAGTTGTATGACTTTGGACAAGTCATTTGATGTCATTGATTTTTAGCTTCTTCTGTAGTTTTGAAATTTTAGTACCTATCGCATGATGGTTGATTTATAATAATCAAATATCATGAAGTGAGTATGCCGTAAACTTAGTAGAGCACTGGAGCAAATGTTTTTGTTGGTGGCAATTTATCTTCCCTTTCTCTGCTTCATGTCATTGCTCTGAACTTGAAATTTGAATAATCAGCATCTCGAGTGTTTTTGTTTTTTGTGTGGTCCTCCCCACCCCCAGATGGATGAAGGTATGAGAGAAAAAGCAGAATTATGAATTTACCCTTAAATTGATATAGTTAGCTTTAATTCATTAGAATACAGAGTAGTTTGTCTATATCAATATGGTATCTAAACCAGTTTGTTTGATTACAACCCCATCTCCCAATGTTATACCTTATGCCACAGTTTATTGTCATAAATAAAAAATAATAAACATGTCTACTATGGTCCAGAACAATGGACAGGAGAGGTGTCTGACAAAAGCATTAAGTATTCCAAGGTTCTTTTTATCTTTTCCTTTATTAATAACAGTGAATGTTAACTTTCAGTATTTTTGTTAATTTATATCTCTGAATTAACTTTATCTTTTGTCAAATTGAATTCAGGTATCAGCCTACTTCCTAAATCTTTGAAGTAATTAATTTGTACATAAGCACACTAAATCATGTGATTTACCAAAAGTAGGAAGTCAAAAGATACCTGGAGTAACAGGCAAGTTTGGCCCTGGAGTACAGAATGATGCAGGACAAAGACTAATAGAGTTTTGCCAAGAGAACGCACTGTTCATAGTAAACACCCTCTTCCAACAACACAAGAGAAGACTCTACACATGGACATCACCAGATGTCAGATTGATTATATTCTTTGCAGCCGAAGATGGAGAAGCACTATACAGTCAGCAAAAACAAGACTGGGAGATGACTGTGACTCAGATCATGAACTCCTTATTGAAAAATTCAGACTTAAATTTAAGAAAGTAGGGAAAACCACTAGACCATTCAGGTATGACCTAAATCAGACCCCTTGTGATTATACAGTGGAAGTGACAAATAGATTCAAAGGATTAGATCTGATAGACAGAGTGCCTGAAGAACTCCCGATGGAGGTTTGTGACCTTGTACAGGCGCTGTGGTCAAAACCATCCCCAAGAAAAAGAAATGCAAAAAGGCAAAATGGTCGTCTGAGGAGACCTTACAAATAGCTGAGAAAAGAAGAGAAGTGAAAGGCAAAGGAGAAAAGGAAAGATATATCCATCTGAATGCAGATTTCCAAAGAATAGCAAGGAGAGATAAGAACGCCTTCCTCAGTGATCAATACAAAGAAACAGAGGAAACCGATAGAATGGGAAAGACTAGAGATCTCTTCAAGAAAAGTAGAGTTACCAAGGGAACATTTCATGCAAAGATGGGTGCACTAAAGGACAGAAACAGTATGGGCCTAACAGAAGATTTTAAGAAGAGGTGGCAAGAATACACAGAAGAACTATACAAAAAAATCTTAGTGACCCAAATAACCATGATCGTGTGATCACTCACCTAGAGCCAGACATCCTGAAGTGAGAAGTGAAGTGGGCCTTAGGAAGCATCACTACGAACAAAGCTGGTAAAGGTGATGGAATTCCAGCTAAGCTATTTCAAATCCTAAAAGATGATGCTGTGAAAGTGCTACACTCAATATGCCAGCAAATTTAGAAAACTCACCAGTGGTCACAGGACTGGTAAAGGTCAGTTTTCATTCCAATCCCAAAGAAAGGCAATGCCAAGGAATGTTCAAACTACCACACAATTGTACTCATCTCATACGCTAGCAAAGTAATGCTGAAAATTCTTCAAGCTAGGCTTCAACAGTACATGAACCAAGAACTTCCTGATGTTTAAGTTGGATTTGGAAAAAGCAGAGGAACCAGAGATCAAATTGCCCACATCCATTGGATCATGAAAAAGCATGCAATTTCCAGAAAAGCATCTACTTCTGCTTTATTGAGTACACCAAAGCCTTTGACTTTGAGGATCACACCAAACTGCAGAAAATTCTTCAAGAGGTGGGAATACCAGACCACCTAACCTGCCTCCTGAGAAATCTGTATGCAGGTCAAGAAGCAACAGTTAGAACTGGACATGGAACAGTGGACTGGTTCCAAATTGGGAAAGGAGAATGTCAAGGCTGTATACTGTCACCCTGCTTATTTAACTTATATTCAGAGGGCATCATGCAAAATGCCTGGGTGGATGAAGCACAAACAGGAATCAAGATTGCCGGGAAAAATATCAATATCCTCAGATATGCAGGTGACAGCATCTTTATGGCAGAAATTGAAGAGGAACTAAAGAGCCTCTTGATAAAAGTGAAAGATGAGAGTGAAAAGCTGACTTAAAACTCAAGATTAAAAAAACTGAGATCATGTCATCCAGTCCTATCACTTCATGACAAATAGATGGGGAAACAATAGAAACAGTGATAGACTTTAATTTCTTGGGCTCCAAAATCACTGCAGATGGTGACTATAGCCATGGAATTAAAAGACACTTGCTCCTTGGAAAAAAAGCTATGATCAACCTCGACAGCATGTTAAAAAAGCAGAGACATTACTATGCCAACAAAAGTCCATCTAGTCAAAGCTGTGATTTTTCCAGTAGTCATGTATGGATGTGAGAGTTGAACTGTAAAGAAAGCTGAGCACTGAAGAATTGATGCTTTTGAACTGTGATGTTGAAGAAGACTCTTGAGAGTCCCTTGGACTGCAAGGAGATCCAACCAGTCAATCCTAAAGGAAGTTAGTCCTGAATATTCATTGGAAAGGCTGATCTGAAGCTGAAACTATGATACTTTGGCCACCTGATGCGAAGAATTGACTCACGGAAAAGACCCTGATGCTGGGAAAGATTGAAGGCCAGAGGAGAAGGGGACGACAGAGGATGAGATGGTTAGATGATATCACCAACTCAATGGACATGAGTTTGAGCAAGGTCCAGGAGTTAGTGATGGACAGGAAGCCTGGCATGCTGAAGTCCATGGTGTCACAGAGCGTTGGACACGACTGAGTGAGTTAACTAAACTAAACTGAATTTTAGTTTCATGGTGGGTCACAATATCTCTGAATGTTACAGAACTTAAGGTTCCTCCATATCTTTGGATTCAAAATTTTGTAAATATAAAAATACTAAAATCAACTATATGAAAAATTTAAATCAGTTTTTGTTAAGGAAGTATGGAAGTCTTTTAGCAAGTCTCTGGAGAGCAGGAAATATTTAAGCTAAGTTCAGGTTTCATAGGAGTATCACTAAAGATGATCTCATTTGCGAGATAGTGTGATTAAAGTTCCTTAATTGTTAACTATTCTTGAAGACTGAACATTCCTTTGGAGAAATGACTTGTCTCCATTTAACATCACTTATCAGACTCTGTGCTAAGTAGGCGCATGCCTCGCCACTGATATTTCTGTATAGAATTCATTCTTTAGAAGGATTATGTGGAAGCAGTTGATTGCTTCATCACAACTTGCACTTGCCTCCAACTGTATCCAATACCTGGCATAGCTGTATTTTAGTGGATCACTACTAATGTTGTTATTGATCGTAAAAATTAGGTGCTTAGAGTAATAATGGAATCTCCACAAAGCAGAAGTAAGGATATAATTTCTGTCTGACCTTTTCAGTGTTACTAACCTATTATATAATATAAAATTAATGTAAGTGTAACTTATAACCATTTTATTTCATTTTAAATATTAAGCTCCTGAATTTGTTATAGTTTACTACATTGGAAAAGACTCAAGTTTGAGTTATAAATCACAGAAAAAATAACTTTACTGGCACCATCATGCGTTGCTTTAAAAAAAAATTAAAACCCTACATTTCTCAAAGAGATAGTTATCCATTGCTAACAATTCCATGAAATTCCATATTAATTTTTGACTTAGAGTTAATATGGATTTCTCCCTTCTGATATACTCAGATACTTATTCAAAATTTTATAAATACATATTTTTATTAAGTGAAAGAAAGTGAAATAGCTCAGTTGTGTCTGACTCTCTGTGACCCCGTGGACTGTAGCCTACCAGGCTCGTCCCACCATGGGATTCTCTAGGCAAGAATACTGGAGTGGAAAAAAAAAAAAAAAAAGAATACTGGAGTGGGTTGCCATTTCCTTCTCCAGGGGATCTTCCCGACCCAGGGATCGAACACAGGTCTCCTGCATTGTAGGCAGAAACTTTAACCTCTGAGCCACCAAGGAAACCCCATTTTTATTAAAATTGACACTATAATTTCAGTGAAGCATTTTAAGAATACTTAGATTGATTATCTCTTTAAAAACTTTTTTAAAAATATAGATCATTTCTTTTTTTGCCTTTGATTTATATATATATTAAATCAACTTATCTCAAAGCTAGACTTATTTATATAGAAAATTATATACAAATGAAGCCATAATGTTAAAAAAATTAATTTTAAGTATTTCTAGCTTCAGTGGTAGCTTATAGTATAAAATAAGGTGAGCAAATATATCAACCAGTGTATATTGTTAGGTGAACAGTACTGGTCATAAAAAAAAAAATATGTACTGTCCATTCCAAATAATTTAACATCAGAGAGAGAGAGAGAGAGAATGTGTCCCTAATGCTGTTAGTGGAACTTGAAAACCTCGTGCCACAGCTTTCAGGATCAGATAAGACTGATAGAGCCAATATCCTCGATATACTCTGTTTTTCTTTAGTTAGTAAGTCGTGTCTGACTCTTTTGTGACCCCATGGACTGTAGCCCTCCAGGCTCCTCTGTCCATGGGATTCCCCAGGCAAGAATACTGGAGTGGGTTGCCATTTCCTTCTCCAGGAGACCATTCCGACCCAGGGGTCACAGTTGTGTCTCCTGCGCTGCATGCACGTTCTACTACTGAGTCATCTGGGAAACCCAGAGACTCTCTTGGGCTGATATCATGATATTAAACTCTATATCATCCATGACTGCAAAAAATTTCTGCATACTTCAATACGATATATTGGGGAAGTAAAATTTTCATTCACTAATTTTGGAACTACTGTTGTGTTAGTGTCAGAGGCCCTCTGTAAGAAATTCCCACAAACTGGGTGGTTTACAGTAGAAATGTATGCTCTCTCAGGTCTGGAGCCCAGAATCTGCTGTTAAGGTATCTGCAGAGTGTTTTTCTTTGGCAGGCTCTGAGGGAGAGAGTCTGGAGCATGCCTCTGCCCTAACTTCTGTTGGCTGCCCAGTATCCTTGGGGTTCCTTGGCTTGTAGGTACATCAGTTCAGTCTGTGCCCCCAGCTTCCCGTCCTCTTCTCCTCTATATATCTGTGTATCTCAGATATCTTTCTAAGAACACCAATGTTTGGGTTTAAGGCTCAGCCTGAATCCAGGATAAAGTGAAAGTGTTAGTTGCTCACTAACTGACTCGTGTTTGACTCTTTGAGAGTCCATAAACTGTAGCCTGCCAGGCAGAGCTCTGTCCATGGAATTCTCAGGGTAAGAATATTGGCATGGGTTGCCATTCCCTTCTCCAGGGTATCTTCCTGACCCAGGTATTGAACCTGGGTCTCCCACATTGCATGCAGATTCTATATCATCTGAACCAAGTCTAGGGCTTCCCTGGTAGCACTAGTGGTAAAGAACCCATATGTCAGTACAGGAGACATAAGAAATGTGGGTTCGATCCCTGGGTTGGGAAGATTCTCTGGAGGAGGAAATGGCAACCCACTCCAGTATTTTTGCCTGAAGAATCCAGGACAGAAGAACCTGGGGGGCTACAATCCGTGGGGTCACAAAGAGTTGGACACAACTGAAGCAAGTTGGCAAGCATGTGGAATCAGGATGATCTCATCTCTAGGTTCTTAATTACATCTACAAAGAGCCTAGTTCCAAATAAAGCCACATTCACAAGTACCAGGGGTTAGTACTCTGACATATCTTTTTGAGGGACATAATTTAATGTACTACAATTACTAGGATTGTTTATGCATTGTGCTATACTTGTTTTGACTATTAGACATCTTATTTCTTTAAGAAAGTGTTAAGAAGAATGAGTACATGACTGCCAAGAGCACAGTTAATACATAAAACTGCTTTATCATTCCAGATATCTTTGCATTTTATCTTTTGATCACACGGGATAGTTTTTTTTTTTTAAGTGGCTGTTATTCATAAAGACATTATTATTATTGAGTGATTATTATGAGTGATATAGTTGATAGCACTCTGAAGTTAGCTTCAGTGGAATTTGTTTAAATCTTGGCTCTGTCACTTAGTGATTGCATAAACTTAGAAAGCTGTTTAATCTTTTTTAAGTTCCAATTTATTCATTTGTAAATTCTAGGTAATAGTAGCATGTGAGAAAGTTCATAATTAATGATGGTTATTGTAATCATATGTTTCGTCCAGGTGGACTCTGGCTGCCTGGTTTGTCCTGAGGTTACAACCAATAGACATGTCTTATAGCTCAATTGCTGAGCATGTGGATGTAGCCTAAGGGTCATTTGTACCTAATCCATATTTGTTCAGCCGATGAAATCTGTACAAATTGCCTTCATCATTAAGAAATTTTAAAATACCAGTTCTACATATTTTTCTTTATTCAAATCATCATAGGCTAGACTCCTGACCATCTGGAAAGAGAATTATGTATTACGTTTGGGCTGTGACTCATATGATGCCAACGTACTTGATAAAATCACTCAGATTTTTAAACAGAAGATCAGGATTGACTAAGTTTTTATTGAGTTAACAGTGGTGCCTGGGGTATTGGCATTGTTCTCACATTGTTATATAGTAGGAGTGGCGTGGGGAGGATTGCAAGGACTCATCAGTCAGATAGAACAGAATTTAAGTGGCTGCTTGTCACTAGTAGTGTGATTGGAGCTATTCACTCTCCTCATGTCTAAAATACATGTGATACAGCACTAGTATTTTGTTATAATTATTATAAATAAATTAAAGCACCAATTTAGTTAATGCCCAGCTGCTTGATAAATGGTAGCTGAAAATAAAATATTATCAGAAATGGTAGTTAAAAGAAAATAATGGTAGTTAAAAAGAAAATGTTATGATCTAGGTGGTGAAGATGATGATGATAAGACATGGGATTTCCAGTGAAGTGATTTGTTTTATTTCATCCTGATGTAAGAGCCAGGATGTGCCTTATTGTGTTAGGACAATTACTTATCAATATAGTGTTTTAAAGCCTTCCTGTTCTGCTTTCTGACTGGAGTTACTTTGGGTTCCTATTAATATTTTTCTCTTTCATTGTATTGACTTATAACTAACATTGGGCTGCCCTGGTGGTTCAGCTGATAAAGACTCTGCCTGCAATGCAGGAGACCTGACCTGGGTTCGATCCCTGGGTTGGGAAGGTCCCCTGGAGAAGGGAACAGCTACCCACTCCAGTATTCTGGCCTGAAGAATTCCATGAACTGTATAGTCCATGGGGTCACAAAGAGTCAGACACGACTGAGTGATTTTTACTTCCATTTTCTTCATAGCTAATATTACATTTATATTTTTTATAATTTTATAGGCTGTATCAAATTGATCAACATATATGTTCATAAAATGAATGTGTATATAGTAATATGTATAACATTGAAGACATATATCTATGCTTCAAAGATTTTTGCTTCAAAGATCTACAGCAGATGTGTGCCAATACTGTTGATTTGTTATAAATACATATTCAAATGCATAATTGTTTTCTTTGTGTAGTCACACACACGCTCTTTGTTGCTTGTATTTTAAAGTTTGACAAATACAATACCCAAAACAAGACACAGAAGTGCTGCTTAAATGTTAATTGATGGCGCTCAGTTTACAGTTTTATGAAGACCCTCCACCTGTATTGTGTGATGTTCATTATCTTATTAGTTTATTTTTTATTTGTCAGGTATAAGTCCCTATCAAGGAACAGAATTTTTTTAAGTGACACATGATGATATGTCATAATTTAAAAGTAAACATAACAAAATAGAAATAGACTTTCTTTGAATTTAAAGTGCCTCTTTTGTTTTTGTTTTGAGAATAGTACATTTACAATTAAGAGAAAATAGAGCTACACACCTCGTACATTTCTAACTTCAAGGATTCCGTGAACTGATGAAGTCTGTATTGAAAATAATGTTTTTAATATCATGCTCTGAAAATATTTTAGGCCAAATGCTTTTTTTTTTACTACATATAAGAAATGGATTGTCTAATCCAATAAACAACTCTTTTTTTTCTCCATGTATGAGTGTGGTGTGTATGTGTGTGTGTGTGAGAAGAGGGTGGGTATTTTTAACTTCTTATTCTGTAATAAAACCATTTTTTTGAGTAAGAGTAACCATAGTTTTTGAGTAAGAGACTTTGTCCTTCAAAATACCATAGAAATTAATACTTTTCAGAAAAGTAGGTCTTTCTGTCAAAATTATGAAAAAAAGAGCTAAAACATTCCATTCTTTTTTAGGTTCAAACTGTTGAAATATTGGAAAGTATTCTCCAATACAAAAGTATTCTCAAAAGTATAATTTAAAAATCATTAATACTATACTAATAACAAAATAGTATTTTGCTATAATAAAATTTCCCAAACTCATCTAATTTCCCATATTAATATTACATCTAAAATATTATTGTGATTATATTAATACTATATAAACTTATTACTGTCCATACTGATTTAGTTATTTCCTTTATATAGGTCACAAACATGTGCAGAAACATACTTACTATCCACGACTTCTTTTTCTAGCTTTTTATTTTGTATTGGGGTATAGCTGATTTGTTGTGTTGTGTTAGTTTCAGGCCAACAGTGAAGGGACTCAGCCATACATACACATGTATCCATGTGTCTCTCTTAAACTCCCTTCCCATCCTGGCCACCACAGAACATTGAACAGAATATCATGGGCTATACAGTAGGACTTGTCAGCTATCCATTTGTGTCCATGTCTCTCCCAAACTTCCCAGCTATCCCTACCCCTGAGCCTCCTCCCAGCAACCATAAGTCTATTGTCTAAGTGTGTGAGTCTCTTTCTGTTTTGTAAGTTCATTTGTATCATTTCTTTTAACATTTCACATATAAGGAATGTCATACAATAATGTCATCCTTCTCTGCCTGACTTATTTCATTCCATATAACAATCTCTAGGTTTATCTGTGTGCATGTGTGTGCACTAAGTCACTTTAGTTTATGTCCAACTCTTTGTGACCCCATGGACTGCAGCCCACCAGTCTCCTCTATCCATGGGACTCTCCAGGCAAGAATAATGGAATGGGTTGCCATTTCCTTCTCCTAGTTTATCCATGTTGCTGCAAATGGCATTATTTCATTCTTTTTGATGGCTGGGTAGCATTCCATTGTATGTATGTACCACTTCTTATTTATCCATTTCTACAACTTCTAAACCAGTATCATTACATTAGGAATCTTGTTTAAATTAGCGATGTAGGAATGATGTCCTTATTCCCTAACTCCAATACTGTCTGTACTTACTTTTACTGGAGTAGAATTAAAGTTGCTTTCTTAAGATTTTGGTCTTTCTTAGGGTACTTATTAGTACATCTGAAGTATAAGAATGCTGCTATTTGAATACATTTTTCGTTTTCTTTTCTGTAAAACCTCGAGTCTGGATGCACTAGAAGGTTCTTCTGTAACTGAGCTTCCAATGTGCTTGTGCTTGTGCTTAGTCATTCAGTCCTGTCCAGCTTTTTGTGACCCCATGGATTGTAGCCTGCCAGGCTTCTCTGTCCTTGGAGATTCTTCAGCCAAGAATACTGGGGTGGGTTGCTATGCCCTCCTCCAGGGGATCTTCCCAGCTCAGGGATCGAACCCAGGTCTCCCGTATTGCAGGTGGATCCTTTGCTGACTGAACCACCAGGGAAGCCCAAGAATACTGGCGTGGGTAGCTTATAACTTCTCCAGGGGATTTTCCTGAGCCGGAAATGGAATGAGGGTCTCCAGCATTGCAGGTGGATGGATATTTTTACCAGCTGAGCTACCAGGGAAGCCCAGGCTTCCAATAGGAGTTCTGAACCCATTTTTTTCAAATTCTTAACCTCATACTCTGTAGGAAATAGTTCTGGACAAGGAAATAATTCTTACTTAATGCAAACAGGTTTCCACTCCTATGAAATGATTTCTATGTTGATGATATATGTTGAAACGGATGATGATGTATATGATAGACAAGCCATGTATTAACATTCTGTCACTGAAGCATCAGTCATGTATTATATGAAGTTCTAGTCCTATAAATCTATGGTTTCAGTTCAATTTAGTTGCTCAGTTGAGTCTGACTCTTGGCGACCCCATGAACCGCGGCACGCCAGACCTCCCTGTCCATCACCAACTCCCGGAGTTCACTAGGACTCATTTCCATTGAGTCAGTGATGCCATCCAACCATCTCATCCTTTGCCATCCCCTTCTCCTCCTGCCCTCAATCTTTCCCAGCATCAAGGACTTTTCAAATGAGTCAGCTTTTCACATCAGGTGGCCAAAGTATTGGAGTTTCAGCTTCAACATCAGTCCTTCCAATGAACACCCAGAACTGATCTCCTTTAGAATGGACTGGTTGGATCTCTTTGCAGTCCAAGGGACTCTCAAGAGTCTTCTCCAACACCACAGTTCAAAAGCATCGATTCTTCTGCGCTCAGCTTTCTTTATAGTCCAACTGTCACATCCATTCATGACTGCTGGAAAAACCATAGCCTTGACTAGATGGACCTTTGTTGACAAAGTAATGCCTCTGCTTTCTAATATGCTGTCTAGGTTGGCCATAACTTTCCTTCCAAAGAGTAAGCGTCTTTTAATTTCATGGCTGTAATCACCATCTGCAGTGATTTTGGAATCCCCCCCAAAATAAAGTCAGCCACTGTTTCTACTGTTTCCCCATCTATTTGCCATGAAGTGATGGGCCCAGATGCCATGATCTTTGTTTTCTGAACGTTGAGCTTTAAGCCAACTTTTTCACTCTCCTCTTTCACTTTCATCAGGAGGCTCTTTAGTTCTTCTTCACTTTCTGCCATGAGGGTGGTGTCATCTGCATATCTGAGGTTATTGATATTTCTCCCGGCAATCTTGATTCCAGCTTGTGTTTCTTCCAGCTCAGCGTTTCTCATGATGTACTCTGCATAGAAGTTAAATAAGCAGGGTGACAATATACAGCCTTGAGGTACTCCTTTCCCAATTTGGAACCAGTCTGTTGTTCCACATCCAGTATGAATAGCTAGTTATAAGAATTCTAGTCTTCTAATCACTTCATGTCAAAACTTTGAGTTTGTTGTTGATATTTTCCTCTTCTCACTCTGCTTTGTATAAGATTATGAGTATATTGATTTGTCTTCCTGATACTCCTTGCATCTTTTCTTGTTGGTGCTTTTCTGCCTCAAATTCAAGTTCTCATTCCACTCATCTCTGCAATAACTACCTACCTGTCCAGTTTGACTCTAGTAACTTTACCCTCCAGTTGTCTTTCTGCACTACTGTTAGGTCAGTCTTACTGAAGAAAAACTTTCCTGGTTCCCATCCCCTGCTCAAAAGCCTTTGACAGCTCCCAGCTGTCTGTGAGATTAAATGGTTTGTTTTTAGCTTGTCATTCAGGACCCTCTACTCTATGGTGCTCTTACTTGGCTAATGTACTTTCACTTATTTCCTTTTATGAGCTTGATGATCCAGCTAACTTAACTCTTCTTCAAACTGTCTGGCTTCTATGTTTTTACTCATGTGTATTCATTTTCCTGGAATAGCATTCTCTATTCCTTCTCTCCATGTCAAGAACAATCATAAACACCAAGTCCATCGTCTTATACATAACGAGTTCCCCAGACTTCCTAGGAAAAAAGTCTCCTGAACGTCTATGTCATTTCCCATTCTATTCCTCTTTTGTTGTCTTATTCCTTTGTACCTTGTGTTGCATTTATTTGAGTGATTTTTAATTTTCTTTCATTGAAAAGAGAATCTCAATAGCATTTTTCCTTGTACTTTTACAACATATATTTGATTCTCTTATGAGAATATTAATCGCTTGATAAAAACAGCAATTAAAAAGAATTAAAAGTCCTCAACTTCCCCATCTATAAAATTCTGGTGTAGATTATAAAAAAATCTACCTCTAAAACTCAGTGGTGCTGTAGTCAAGTTGAGTCTTTACAATCAGCAACATTCTCAAGTGGGTTTTTAAAATCTGTATATGTGCAAATTAATTTTTAGTAAATTTCTTAGGAAAAATGAAGTAGGTGCCTATTATTAAATATTAGCATAATTATGTTTTTCCAAAGTCCCTAAAAGAAAAATGTAACCTTAAAATGAATAAATAAATGTTTCAGTTCAGTTCAGTCGCTCAATCATGTCCGGCTCTTTGCAACCCCATGAATTGCAGCACGCCAGGCCTCCCTGTCCATCACCAACTCCTGGAGTCCACCCAAACCCATGTCCGTCGAGTCGGTGATGCCATCCAACCATCTCATCCTCTGTTGTCCCCTTCTCCTCCTGCCCTCAATCTTTCCCAGCATCAGGGTCTTTATTTATTTTATATTTAGGCTTAGAAAAAGTCCAAAGCTAAAATTCAGACTAAAAAAATGATTGTACAGATTGCGACACTTAAAAAGTTAAAACATTTGCTCATAATTGTTGCTCTCAGGATATTCTACACTTCAGTCATTTCAGTTCAGTCGCTCAATCATGTCCAACTCTTTGCAACTCCATGAATCGCAGCATGCCAGGCCTCCCTGTCCATCACCAACTCTCGGAGTTCATTCAGACTCACTTCCATCGAGTCAGTGATGCCATCCAGCATCTCATCCTTTTTTGTCCCATTCTCCTCCTGCCCCCAATCCCTCTCAGCATCAGAGTCTTTTCCCATGAGTCAACTCTTCACATGAGGTGGCCAAAGTACTGGAGTTTCAGCTTTAGCATCATTCCTTCCAAAGAAATCCCAGGGCTGATCTACTTTAGGATGTACTGGTTGGACCTCCTTGTAGTCCAAGGGACTCTCAAGAGTCTTCTCCAACACCACAGTTCAAAAGCATCAATTCTTCAGTGCTCAGCCTTCTTCACAGTCCAACTCTCACATCCATACATGACCACAGGAAAAACCATAGCCTTGACTAGATGGACCTTTGTTGGCAAAGTAATGTCTCTGCTTTTGAATATACTATGTAGGTTGGTCATAACTTTTCTTTCAAGGAGTAAGCGTCTTTTAATTTCATGGCTGCAGTCACCACCTGCAGTGATTCTACACTTACCCCTCGTGTAAAAGGGCCTAACCTCCTCAGGGTACAGAGTTTCATGACACTGAGTTCTCCTTGAAGTCAGTCTAAAGCCTTGCACATTTACTCTGACTCACGCTGCTAAAACATAGACCAGTTTATTCAGGGTGGCCAGCACTAGGAGATGAACAGACAAGATTTCTGCAGTTTGCTTCAGTGTTTGGAAGTCATTAGAAGTTTAGTCCTATGCGTGGCCCCACTTTTCTTTTAATTAATTAATTCATTTTTATTTTGGGTTGCACTTGGTCTTCGTTGCTGTGCGTGGTCTTTCTCTAGTTGCAGCAAGTGGGGGTTACTCTCTAGTTACAGTGCCTAGTCTTCCCATTGCAGTGGCTTCTCTTGTTTCAGGCCACAGGCTCTTGTTGTGCAGTCTTCAGTGGCTGCAGCATGCTGGCTCAGTAGTTGGAATTCCTGGGCACAGGCTCAATGGTTCTGGTGCATGAGCTTAGTTGCTCAGTTGCATGTAGAATCTTTCCAGACCAGGGATCCAATCCATGTGCCCTGCATTGGCTGGCAGAGTCTTATGCACTGCACCACCAAGGAAGTCCTCAGCCACTCTTGATATCTAGGGCTCACTAAAGTTTGAGTGACCTTAAAGCATGAGCATCAGTTCAGTTCAATCACTTAGTCGTGTCCAACTCTGCAACCCCACGAGCTGCAGCATGCCAGGCCTCCCTGTCCATCACCGACTCCTGGAGTTTACTCAGACTCATATCCATTGAGTCAGTGATCCCATCCAACCATCTCATCCTCTGTTGTCCCCTTATCTCCAGCCCTCAATCTTTCCCAGCATCAGAGTCTTTTCAAATGAGTTTGTTCTTCACATCAGGTGGCCAAAGTATTGGAGTTTCAGCTTCTACATCATTCCTTCCAATGAAAATTCAGGACTGATTGCCTTTATGATTGACTGGTTGGATTTCCTTGCAGTCCAAGGGCTCTCAAGAGTCATCTCCAACACAACAGTTCAAAAGCATCAATTTTTCGGTGCTTGAGCATAGAAGTAAAATAAAAGTATTGATGAGCTGTGGATGCCAAGTGAATGAATAGGCTTTTTCATTAGGACTAAAGACAAGATTCAAATTGATGGCAAAGGGAATAGTTCAATAGAATAAGATTTAAAGCTGGTTGTTCCTATAACCCTACACTGGTTAATACTTAATTATTATTGTATAATAGCACACATAGGAAATCTAATTTCTATTACTGACCACTTGGACAGCATAGAGAATTTTTTGAATCCATGACCTAAGTTAACATGTCTTAAAATAGATGATCTTAAAGCATAGATATATAGTGTGCAGTGTGATATACAACCATATCATTTGTGGATTATGTAGATACAGCCATAGGTGTATCCTCTATCCCATTCTACAATAATTTCAAATATATTAATAGTCATATTGATTAGGGCTAAAGTATCATAATACATAAAGAGTTTATATTGACATAAAAATGCTATTATAATGCTTTATTAAATACAAAAGCCCCCAGTTTTAATATTTTTATTATAGAATTTTTGACAAGAAATTTAAAAATACTATTTATCTGAACCTTTGTATACTGACCTCATGTGATTTAACTTAAAAGTTTAGCCCTATTTTGAATATACATATTTTTCTTTAATGCTAAAAACATTCAAAATAATTTGTCATTATACAGTATAATTTTCTTTACTTGACATAAATTATGATATACTTCATGCCTCTGTAGTAGACTTTGTGACATTTTTAATTAGTGATAGGAGTTATGTTGTAAACTTAATTGTGCCAGGTGTTAGACATGCTTTCATTTTTAGTCCTTGCTGCCCAGTCCCCCTGTAAGAAATTGTGTAACTGGGTAGAACTTATCCAGCAATTGACTGAATATCTTCTTTGTGGGATTTATGTGCATCCTAATAACATGTGGTCTTTAGTTTGAATTGTGTCTATAAATACTGAACTTAACATTTCATATCAGAGACAGTAAATGGGAAAGATCATCGCATGATCCTAATTTATACTCTTTTATCTAATATTATGGCTGACTCATATAGTTCTTTTTTCCCCTCTCTGCCTTTTGTTTACTATATTCCAAATTGTTTTTAAACTGTTACACAGGGGATTATGTCCCTTGGGAATGGTCCATTACATTTTGAATATCAGTGCCATTCCAAGTTATTTCAACCATGGCATTAATCTCACTTAAAGCAATAAAAAGCAAATAGTGGTAAGAGGCAAGATGCATAAAGCATTACTTTAAACAGTTAAAAAAAAGATGTTAAATGTTCCCTCTCTGGGAGCTCCTGCAGCTCTTGATACATTTGTGTGCAACTGAGCAGGAGGAAAGTAGCAGTGGGATTATTAGTGGAGAGAGAAGCTTACAAGGAACATGAAAAGGGGACCGCTTCACATTTGGGCTCCTTTCTTCCTGCATCCAGTTAAAAAGAGAGAATCATTTAAACAAGCTCCTGTAGAACTCCCTTTTATTGGTTTCTTTTCTTAGGTAAAGTTACCAACAGGTTCATTCATAAGGTGATCTTGAAGGTTGTTTCACTGTCACTGAGCCACAGTTAAGGTGGTTTGTAAAGGGTACCACCCAAGTATAAAGATGCCTGGTAGGAAAATAAGGCCTTTATACAAAAAGAGCAGCAGCCCATCAGATCTTTGCTTTTCAAACCAGGCAGGTTCCCCCTTACAAAGATTAATTACAGTCAGGTTGAGAAGATACCCTTGCTCTGTGTGTGTGTGTGTGTGTGTGTGTTTCCCCCTCTAACATTAGAAAGATAAAGGGTGTGATTAGTGTGCACAAAGCCTCTGATCAAACCAGCTCAGAGGTTTGTGACAGGCAGTTCAAACACTTTATGGATCACTGGTGCTGACAGGTAGATCACAGAGGCCTTAAACAGATGTTTAGTGAGAAGATGAATGTGTGAGATCTCAAACGTACAGCGCTCTTTTACTTGGCCATTTTGGTCTGTGAAGTATTAGACATTGCTAAAGAAACCTATTCCTTTAAAAAGGTGCAAAAGTTACTAACAAGCTTTCATTAAATTTCAACCTTTCTCTTCTCAAGATACGATACAGCTTAGATTTGAAAGTTATCAAACTTTCTACAGGAACTGATGAATACTACTTCATCTTATCTTATAGTTTATGAAATGCTTGTTGATTAGTTTATGAGTGTTCTACCTCATAAGCTGTATTTGAGAAGTTCAGCTGGAATAGGTTAGTTGGAATAGGATACTCAAAGTAAATTATATTTGGCCAAAAATCACAAGTAAGTAGAATGTCTTTTGTGCTCTTAATACATATATAATTTTGAGGTGATATTGGATAAAAAAATCCATAATGAAAATATACCAGGCATATATATGCTTAACTGAATTTCCATAGTGAGTTGTATATCGTTAGTAATCATTAGTAATACTTTACAACTGTGTATAACTAGGAAACGCTATGAAAGCTTTCATTCTCCTTCTTTGACAGGAAGTTTTATGTGTACACATGTATATGTCTACCCTAAAGATAAGTTAATAGTAGCATCAGTTATTTTATTTCATTACTATGACAGGGAATGTGGACCTGAGCTTTCTGTAAGTTGCAGTATATGTCTTGCTGGTAGTAACAAGTTTCTTGGGTGGCATTACAAATTTCCCTCACATTGTTATTGTAGAATAATACAAACTAGTAGAAAAGAATCTTCAACTGATCTTGGTATTTTTAATACCTTAAGGCCATGACTTGATGAGAATAGCCTTATAAATTCTTAGGAAAATACTGATATATGGTTGATAAAAATAAGGGAGAACAATTGATTCTGCGTATTTAGCCCTAAAAATTGCAGTTGTCATTGGCAAATGACAATTTTTCAACTTGTTCAGTGTTAAATTCAAGTTAAAATATGGTCATCAACCTTTTCACCACTGATAGATTAGCAAACTGCAAGAAAGATTAATGAACTTGCAAGCACAGAAAATTATTGCAAAATATATCATGAAATAATATATGAAATAATATAAAATTATTATATGAAATAATATGAGATACAAAATATTAAAAAGGAGAAGATGCATGGTGAAGGAAGTGGAAGAGGAAAATATGAAGTGGAGAGGGATGGATATCTCATAATTATTTAATGGAAAGAGCCATGTAGTTCTGTGTACTGTATCTATTAATATCTGTTACAGAGCAATCTAAGACTGTCTCTTAGAAAGCACACTGTATGAACTTTTTTCTCCCATTTCCCCAGTCTATTTTTAGTTGTGTTGCCAGGATCATTGAGAATGCAAAAGTATCTTCTAAGTCTAATCAGTATTTACTGAAGGTAGTATTTTAACACTCAGAGGTAATAAAAAGATGAATATGATGCAGCCCTCAATTCCTGAGGAGTTTAGATTTAGAGGCAAAAGATGCTTAATAGTATTGAAACTTAAAATTCTTTTGAAATATTTCTCAAATGATACCATGGTGTGTGTGTGTGTTTCCTGTGAAAATTAAGGGGAAGCGTTTGGTGTATAGCTCAAAAATTTCATACGAAAACAGCTTTGCCTATCCCCTAATTTAATCTGTCTAAATCTATGCTGAATTTCAGTCACCTTGAAGGATCCAGTTCTGCTGTAGTTGAATTCTTAGTGTCTGGGATGTCAGACAGGAAACAGTTTTACCTCAGCTCATCCTGTTCTTCAGCATTTTCAACTCACTGCTTATTTTTTTTCTTAAAAAAATAAAGATGTAAGAGTTGTTTGTAAGCAACTTTCACAATTATTTCTTACCCAGAGTGTGGGACTGCCTGTTTGAATGTTTCCAAAAGTATTGTTCTTATGTGACAACAGGTCAGAAAGACTCTGCATTAATTACACTAACATATGGTTATTAACAGATTCTAGCTCAGGGAGCAATACTTTACAATGTTATCTTCCACATAGTCAGATGTTAGCCATATTGTCAGTGCTGGCAGCTATTGTTTCACTCATTTACTTCACAGAGCTAATTACTCCCTAATAATAACTTTACCTTGGAGTTTTTCACTTGCTTGTGCCAGCAAACCTGTTCACACTACATATGCTAATTATTGGCACTTATTCATTATGTTAAGATAGCTTTAAGTTCAAGCTGTGCAGCCTGGCTTTCGGTATGGAGCCAGCTGGCTGCAAAGTTCCACCTTTTTTTACTAAAGTCATTAAAAGTTTTAATATGGGCCCATCTTGTTCTCTTTACAAGATTCAGTCTTTCAGGAATTCAAATGAATGTGCAGTTACCCGTGGACAATTACAAATTATAATAAGAAGGTCTTTGGTTCTGTGAGAAATTCTCAAAGCTTGCACTCACTGTGGCCCTTCCTGTTAGATTAGAAAAGATGAGCAAATTGTTTTACATTTAAACTATATGGTCACCAGATCAATTCGGTTATACACAAGCATACATACATGGATATACATTCACAGGTACTCAAACACATACTCACCCTCTTTCTGGTTCATTTTCCTTCAGAATAAGTTTAATTTACTGATGCTATTAATTTATGCAGGTCTAAATGATAGAATCTGGAATTTTCCTGCTTGTGTAACATCCTTTCTCACGTTTTTTTCTTATCATTTCGAGAGACTTAGGACTATTGCCAGGGCCAAAGACTGTCCTTGAACTCTATTCAGGATTCCCATTGATATCAGCAGGAGTTAATATTTAAGTGTTGTTTCAGTCAAAGTAAAATATGGTCTTCTAGTTTTAATGAACAAATAGCTTCATTTGGTTCAGATCCAAATATAATTAGTAACTAGTACCACTCAATTAAATAACCTAACTTTGATGTGTATGAATTGAAATGGGTTTGACCCTTTTAGGTGGTAAATTTGGGGAGGAATCTTTTGAGACCTAGAAATGAATATATACTCAAGCATAAACTCTCACTGAACTTAAGTTTTATTTTAAAAAGATAACTTTTAAAATATTCAACCTTCTGATCTTCACCTTAGCTACAATGAGTCTCCTTAATCTTTTATATTATTTATATTGTAAGGTAGGCACCAAACACAGGAGTTCTGAACATACAGGTACTTAATAAAATCTGCTTCAGGTTTTATTAAGTACCTTGTAAAAGAGAAAATTAGATGATACAAGTCTATTTCAATCCATAGGCGAGGCTTAGGTTATACTTTCAGCTTTGTATTCCACGAAGCAAATCTATCTTCTTTTTTTTTTCTCCTTAATTTTTTTTTTAATTGATCCTCACTGATTTGCTACTAGGATACCCATGGATAGTGTTCATTTAGTCTATGAAATGCCAATTACCAAGTTCCAGAATTTTTAAGGGCTAGTGTAATTTAATGTGTGTTGAGGGTAGAGAGAGGATATTAGACAGCACATAGAGTTAGAGGAGGGATGGAAAAGAATGTAAAAATTGTTTTTCTTCCTACCAGGAGCTCCACATGAGAATGACTGGAGACAGTCAGTACCAATTACTAGGATATTAGGAAAGGGGTTGCTTGTCCATACACATCCACCCTTGCTAGAGACCTGAAAACGTTTTCACTGGAGTAGAAGATCTATTAAATGTTTTGCTTGCATTTTAAATAATGGTGTGATAATATGGTTGGCTGATGAGAAAATCAAGTAGTCATGGTTGAAGTAATCAACAACTGCTAGTTCTAAATACTCAACCAAGTTGGGAAATAAAGACTTTTTAAATTTACTATTATGTTTATAAAGACTGACAACTCACTTGTTGTCACTTGTTTAATATATGAGTTATGCAATCCTATGTTCATTTGGAGAGAGAGAAAGAGTTTGGAGAAGAATGTAAATAATGTTAATAAAAATAAGACATTTAGCTGCAACTTAGGAGAAGGATGCTTTTTATTTTAAAAAAGAAGTTTTCAAGAGACTCTAAAATTCCAATTTGTTTTGTCATAGCTAAAGGCAATTTTCTGTGATTTTTAAAATTATACTGGGTCTGTGTGAGATAGAAAACATGTGGTTGCTGTAATTCATGTATGGGTACACACTGAGAATTACTACAGTTTCTTTTCAGAGTGGTTGAAAAGTTTGATCAAAATGAATAAAAATATACTTGCAGGGTTTAGAACTTTAACTGAAAGGTCTAAATAGGCCACCTTCACTTAATTTAAAAATATATTTGTACAGAATGAAATTAAAGATAAAATAATTAAATAGATCATTGAAAATAGGGTATTTTAATTTTTAAACAATTAAATTCTCCATAAATTTTAAGACTGGGATATATGTTATGTTTCTACCTGACGGTTTTGAGGTTTTGAAATTTTTATTAGCTATCAACTAATAAAACACTTAATGATACGTAAGTAGCCATAGGTGACTCAGGAAGGCCTCGTTCGGGCTATCTTCTAGGTAATATAGTTTCATGCTTTTTTATTAGCTTGACATATTTTATTTTTTGTCATCATGATTCTTCTCTACATGTTTGTCATTAACCCACTCTCTACTTTAGAAAAGAGCATGGTTTGGTTATTTTTTACCCTCTCTTCCATGTTTTGACATCTAAAATTACTGTTGCCACTACCAAAAGGAAGAGTGGTTTTGAATCCTTTATAACCAGGAGAATATGCTCAACTGTGCTTCCCTCCACCTACTCCTCCCAAATTGTGGAACTCTTACCTATAGCTCTTTGAAGAAACAAGTGCTCAAAGGCAAAATAACCCATTTCTGGGTAAAAATACTTTTTAATGGATCTCTGTACTTAGAGGAAGTACAGGAAAAATCTTGGGAAATTAATATAAGAAAAAAATATTTATGGTGACTTCAGAACATAGGAGACTGCTCTCAAAAACTGTCACCAAAACTGGGCTTCTTCTGGAACCAGATATCAATACCAACATTAGGGTCAGAAAATAAGCTCTGGATCACCCGTGAGGTGATGCAACTTAACATGAGACTCCCTCATTAAGCTTAGGTGAACTTTCACTATCATAACAACAACAACAACAAAAAGCATGAAACTTTAGAGATAAAAACGTCACTCATGATTCTGTCCATTGTGTGTGAGCCTCGGCTTTGCTCCATGTTCCTTTCAATCCAGCATCAAGACATAAGGAGCATCTCTGGTTTGGAACAATGATAGTCTAGTAACAGAGAGGAAAGGTTAAAGCAGAAAAATGCAAGAGCTCTTAAAGGTTTGCTGAGTTGCACTCATCATTTCTTTTCATGTTGTATGTGTGTTTATGTGTCCTAAGTCACTTCAGTTGTGTCTGACTCTTTGCAACCCTACAGACCATAGCCTGCCAGGTTCCTCTGTCCATGGGATTCTCCAGGCAAAAATACTGGAGTGAATTACCATGCCCTCCTCCAGGAGGTTTTCCCAACCCAGAGATTGAACCCGTGTCTTTTACGTCTCCTGTGCAATGGCACCCCACTCCAGTACTCTTGCCTGGAGAATCCCATGGATGGAGAAGCCTGGCAGGCTGCAGTCCGTGGGGTTGCTGAGGGTCGGACACGAATGAGCGACTTCACTTTGACTTTTCACTTTCGTGCATTGGAGAAGGAAATGGCAACCCACTCCAGTGTTCTTGCCTGGAGAATCCCAGGGACGGGGGAGCCTGGTGGGCTGCCGTCTCTGGGGTCGCACAGAGTCAGACACGACTAAAGGGACTTAGCAGCAGCAGCAGCACTGGCAGGCAGTTCCTTTACCACTAGCACCGCCTGGGAAGCTCCCAGTGTTGTATAGGCCAAAGCAAGTCCGATACCCAATCCCGATATCAGTGGTATGAGAAGTAAAATTCTCCTGCAGGAATCCTGTAAAATAGAGCATCAGCTATTTTAAAAATAAACTCTACCACAGGGCCTTGTTCAGCTATGCCCTTGAAAACCTAACACTCAAACAAAAAACAATTACCGGGGGAGATATCTCTAAAATCTAATTTAGTTCAAACTAAAGAAACATATACTCAGATTAAAAATTGCAGAACACACAAAGCAGCAATTCAGAAAGAATTAGAGTCAACAGTAATACTGAAGTAGTTAGCCCTCCCACCGCAAAGACTTCAGATATTAGAAACATCATATAGACAATATAAAATAAATATCATGGAATGCTTAGGTAAATAAATACTGAAATCATAAAAAAGAAGCATCAAAAATGGTCAGAAATCAAGAGATATCTTTAAAAATTATAATAGAAATGAAAGCTGTGAAAATCAGAATCAAAAATTAAGTAAGTGGACAGCTTCTGGCTTTTTCTCACAGGGACCAGACTAATCATCTCTCCTCAAACATCAAGAAAACCAGACAAAGTCTATGAAATGAAAGTATTCAGACATTGCACAGGGGCATCTCAGTGTTCCTTGAGAGAAAGGTGGTGAATGAGGAGAGCCCCATGAGTGTCTCAGCGTTCTGCCTGGAGAGAGAGGGCACGCAGGCAGAGCTTGACAATCTTTCTGAGTTGAAGAGCTAGAAAGTAGGCTTTCAGAATACCAAGGCAGGTAAATAGATAGATGTGCCCGACCGAGCACTAGGGAGGATAGTTTTGCATAGGAGAGAAAATGAAACGTGCAAACTGACTCTCACTGTCTTGCAATCTTCAGAGGGTTTTCCTGTCAAGTCTTTACTGATTAGTGATGAGTTCTAATGTACATAAACTACTGAAGGAACCTTTGAAAAAGATATAGCAGAAAAGGTGATCCTCAGTTGTCACATGTGGCTAATGTATTTGTATTTTTACATGCCAGAATGAAGGAAATCCTAACACATGCAGCACTATGTGTCACTTTCAAGGATATTACCTTAGTTCAGTTTAGTCGTTCAGTCGTGTCTGACTCTTTGTGAGCCCATGGACTGCAGCATGCCAGGCCTCCCTGTCCATCACCAACTCCTGGAGTTTACTCAAACTCATGTCCATTGAGTCGGTGATGCCATCCAACCATCTCATCTGCTGTTGTCGTCCCCTTCTCTTTCTGCCTTCAATCTTTCCCAGCGTCAGGGTCTTTTCAAATGAGTCAGTTCTTCACATCAGGTGGCCAAAGTATTGGAGTTTCAGTTTCAACATCAGTCCTTCCAATGAATATTCAGGACTGATTTCCTTTAGGATGGACTGATTGGATCTCCTTGCAGTCTAAGGGACTCTCAAGAGTCTTCTCCAACACCACAGTTCAAAAGCATCAGTTCTTTGGCGCTCAGCTTTCTTTATAGTCCAACTCTCACATCCATACATGGCTACTGGAAAAACCATAGCTTTGACTAGATGGACATTTGTTGGCAGAGTAATGTCTCTGCTTTCTAATAAGCTATCTAAGTCGGTCATAACTTTTCTTCCAAGGAGCAAGCATGTTTTAATTTCATGGCTGCAGTCACTGTCTGCAGTGATTTTGGAGCCCCAATAAATAAAGTCTGAGACTGTTTCCACTGTTTCCCCATCTATCTGCTATGAAGTGATGGGACCAGATGCCATGATCTTAGTTTTCTGAATGTTGAGTTTTAGGCCAACTTAGCCTGACAGCTCTTCTAACCTTGACCTAAAAAAGATTTAAAGTAAAACTTGAAAGGATCAAATTGTTTCAAAGTTAGTAAAGTGCATCCCAGGATTTGGCTTCCTAGATGGCTCAGCAGTAAAGAATCCACCTACCAGTGCAGGAGACACAAGTTTGATCCCTGAGTCTGGAAGATCCCCAGGAAAAGTAATTGGCAACCCACTCCAGTATTTCTCCTGGGAAATCCCATGGACAGAAGAGTCTGGAGGGCTACAGTCCATGGGTTGCAAAAGAATCAGACACCACTGAGCAACTAGACAACAACAACAATAAATCCCAGAAGAAACCCCCCCAAATATTTAATGAGATCACCTAAAAGGAAAAATTCAAATTATTTGTCATCTAATTCAAATTTAGCATGCATGTAAAGAAGCAACAAGATATAACATGAAATCAGGAGGAAAGTCCATCAATAAAAATCAAACTCAAGTGGCACAGATGTTAGAATTAGTAGACAAAGATGTTGAAACAGCTCTTACAGATATACTCCATATGTTCAAAAGCATGATGAGAAAATGAATGAAAGGTATAAAAGAGTTTGAGACTGTACTTTCAGAGATGAAGAGTACAATATCTGAGACAAAAATAGGCTGAATGGGATTAGAAACTGCAGAAGGTAAGATTAGGACACTTAAAGACATGGCAATAGAAACTATTCAGAAATAAAACAAATGAAAAAAAAAACATTAAAAATACAGTACCAGTGAGCTGAGGCATGAAATAAGTGGAAACAAAAAATACTTGAAAAAGTAGTGTACCAAAAGTTTCAAAATCTGTTTCAAAAGTTATAAACCCATATGTTAAAGAACCAGTAAACCCCAAACAAATAAACAGGATCAAATTGCTGAAAAGCAGTGATGAAAAGGAAACCTCAAAGGAGCAGTCAGACATAAAGATTACATTCTATACAGAAGAAGTAAATTGTTCACAGGTTCTTCTTATGCTATATATGATGTAGTATAACATTATTTGAAATAGACTATTATAAATTTAAAAGTGAAAGTGAAGGTCACTCAGTGGTTAGCCTTTCCCTTCCTCCAGGTGATCTTCCCCACGCAGGGATCGAACCCAGGTCTTCGGCATTGCGGGCAGATTCTTTACCAGGTGAGCTACAAGGGAAGCCCTGTAATACAGGAGTGGGTAGCCTATCCCTTCTTTAGTAGATCTTCTCAACCCAGGAATCAAACCAGGGTCTCCTGCATTGCAGGCAGATTCTTTACCAACTGAGCTATGAGGGAATTTAAAGGTATACTATAAATCGTGGAGCAACCACTAAAACAAAACCAAATAAAAACTAATACTTAATAAGGCAATAACAGATAAAATAGAATCATAAAAAATAATCCAAAAGAAGGGAAGGAGAAATAAAAAGGGAACAAAGAACAAAAGAGATAAATAGAAAACAGTAAGATTGTAGATTTAGTCTCAATCACATCATTAATCACAGTAAGTATAAATGATCTAAACAAACTAAGATCAGAGTTTGCTGTTTTAAGTTTGTCTTGAAAATAAAAGACCCACTTGCATATTGTCTACAGGAAACTTCTTTAAATGTAAAGAATAGACTGGTTAACACATAAAGGAAAAGATATAGCAACAATACTAATTTACAAAGAACAGAATTTCTATATATAAAGTAAATTCAGAGCAAAGATATCAGGAATATTGAAATTCATTTCATAATGATAAACTGGTTAATTCATTGAAAAGATATAAAAATCCTAAATGTGTTGTGCACTTAAAAACAAAGCTTCACATTCTGTGAAATGAAATGTTCATATTTAAAGGAAAAAAGAATGCAAATCAAAAATTTTTGTTGAGTATTTCAGTAACTCTCCCTGTCAATTATTGAACAAAAACACTATTTACCAATCTGACCTAACTTATATTTACAGAACACTTCGCTTAACAAGAGCAATTTTTTTTAAAGTCCAGATAGAAAATTTAACAAGCATATCATATTAAGTCTCAATAAATGTAAAGGATTGAAATACTTGAAATATGTTCCCTGATCACAGTGGAATTAAATTAGAAATCAGTAAGCAAATAATATCTATGAAATCCCAAGTTATTTGAAAAATGTATAAATAACATACTTCTAAATAACCTATGAGTCAAAGAAGTTTGGAGAAGAAAATGGCAACCTACTCCAATATTCTTGCCTGAAAAATCTCATGGACAGAGGAGCTTGACAGGCTACAGTCCACGGGGTTGCAAAGACTTGGGCACAACTTGAATCAAAGTTGACAACTTGAACAATTTGAATCAAAGAAGATATACAAATATATCTTCATCAATTTTTGATAAAAGTACCCAGGCAATTCAATAGGAAAAAAATAACCTTTTTAACAAATGATACAGGAACGGTTGTATATCTGTATGCAGGCAAATGGATATCAACTATTTTCTCATGCCATATATAAAACTAACTCAAAATGAACCTACAAAAGTGATAAATCCATGTACTATCTAGAAAACATAGAATTAGTTACCTTGGGTTAGGTGAAGATTATTAAATAGCAACGCCCTATAAAAAAAACAAAAAGATAACAAATTGGGCTTCACCAATGCTAAAACCTGCTGTCAGTTTTTTAACACTATAAAAGTAATGAAAAAGCAAGCTCCAGACTGATAGATTTGCAAAACACATCTGAGAGGATATGTACTCAGAGTATAACAAGCTATCTTTAGATAAAACAGTAAGAGAAGCAATTCAATAAAGGCGACCAAATAATTGACTAGATTCTTACCCAAAGAAGATAAAAGGATGGCAATTAAACATATAAAAATATGTACATTATTAATCACTGGGCTTCCCTGGTGGCTCAGAGGTTAAAGCGTCTGCCTGCAATGCTGGAGACCTGGGTTTGATCCCTGGGTCGGGAAGAGTGAGATGCAAATTAAAATCACAGTCAGAAACCTGTACACACACACAGATGGCTAAAATTAAAATGACTGACAATACTACAGGTAGGAAAGATTGTGGAGCAACCAAACTCCCCTCAATTCATGGCTGGAATTCAAAACAGCAGTGTCAATAGAATGAAGGTCAAAAGGTAAGTAAAGATGTGATAGCAAATAAAAATAGAAAGAAAGCTAAAGACCTATACTAATATCTTTAAAAATATATATACTTTAAGCCAAAAAGCATCATTAAGAATAAAGAGATCTGCTACATAATGATAAAAGGTTTAATTCACCAGGAAGATATTACAGTACCATTCTAAACTTGAGTGAATCTTTTAAGATGTTCTCAGATTATAGGAAACAACGGAGTACAGGGAGAAATTCTGAAATGAACGATCGTTGTGAAGAACTTTAGTTAACATGCCCATCTCAATAATTGGAAAGTTAAGTAGATACAAAACTACTAAAGATATTGAGTCGTTGAAAAGAAATGAAAACCATATTCTAACAAGAATTTTTGGAACCTTGTGTCTAATATTTAGAGGATAAATATTCTTATCAAACATATGCATACAGTATCATTTTTAACTGGATATATATACTAAGTTTTGGGCTTCACAGGTGGCAATAGTGGTAAAGAACCTGCCTGCCGGGGCAGGAGATGTAAGAGACAGTGGTTCAATCCCTGAGTCAGAAAGATCCCCTGGAGGAGGGCATGGCAACTCACTCCAGTATTTTTGCCTGGAGAATCCCTGACAGAGAGATTTCCTGGACAGGAGAATCCCTGGACAGAGGAGCCTGGTGGGGTACAGTCCCTGGGGTTGCAGAGTCAGACATGACTGATCATGTACACATCCCTGGCAGGAGATGAAGGAGGGAGATAGGCCAAGGCACTCTACAGGTTGAGGAATTAGAGCTTTGTTCTTGAGGGTAGAGAACTAGGAAGTAGTTTTAAGATGAGGAGAATCGCAATTTAGGCTCAACTGTTGGCTGACTGGAAACCAGGGTTAAGGCCTATGATTAGTGGAAAAAGAGATTACCCAAGCTACTAAATAAATTATAATTGGAAATTGTTGTTGTTTAGTTGCTAATTCATGTCCTACTCTTTTGTGACCCCATGCACCATAGCCCACTAGGCTCTTCTGTCCATGGAATTTTCCAGGCAAGAATTACTGGAATGCTTTGCCATTTCCTTCTGCAGAGGATCTTCCTGACCCAGGGTTCAAACCCACATCTCTAGCATTTGCAGGTGGATTCTTTACCTCTGAGTCACCAGGAAAGCCCACAAACTTCCCAGGTGGCACAGTGGTAAAGAATCTGCCTGCCAATGCAGGAGACACAAGAGACGCGGGACAGAGGAATATAGTCTATGAGATTGCAAAGTATCAGACATCACTGAGGACTGAGTCTGCATGACGGAATAAATAAATGAATCATAGAGGATTTCCTCAATAGATATGTACCAGTTAGGCAATTTATTGGGCCATCTTTTATATAATATCATGGTCTGGCATATGAGGCAACAAAATCATTGAATGTACAACTGAGTGAACAAAAGACTATTCATTTTAATGTATCACCTGGAAAACTGAGAGATAGAACTTGACTATCCGTTAAGTCCTGTTCTGGCAAATAGGTTAGCCAAAGATGTATTTATTTTGTATTCTGCAGTATGAAATTATAGTTCAGTCTGATGAATGAAATAGTGCAGATATGCTTCCTCCCCCAAACCAGAAAGGCACGGGGACATGAACTAAGATCAGGGGCCAAGAAAGTGTACAAAGGAGTTTATGTTTCACCTCCTATAGGAAGTAAAGCCTAAGTTGAATATTCAAAGATAAGTAGAAATCAATCGGTGAAAGAAATTGACAAAGTGACCCAATTTGAGATAGTGATCACATGAGTTAGAAGCAGATTCTGTAAGGAAAGTGACTTAAGTTCAGTTTTACCTGTGTTGAGTTTGGGGTCCAAAGCAAAATTGTATGCATATATATGAATATCAAAAAGCATTTCCTTTAGGCAACTTCAGTTTTAACATTGTACCGTGTGTGTGTGTTCAGTCATGTCCAACTCTTTACAACCCCTTTTGACTGTAGCCCACCAAGATCCTCTCTCCATGTTCAGGCAAGAATACTAGAGCGGGTTGCCATTTCCTACTTCAGGGAATCATCCCACCAAGGGATCAAACCCACATCTCTTGCGTCCCCTGCATTTGCAGGCAGATTCTTTGCCACTGTGCTACCTGGGAAGCCCAACATTGTACCTTAAGTGTATCTTTTCTAATGGAACATATCTCTCAGTAAAAGAGGTTATTTTCCTGTCTCTAGGACATACTTTATCCTTTGTTCCTCATTTTCATCTCATGTTTTTCTCTATGTCTCTCTTTGGCAATGTGTATTATCTTCCCTTACTCTCCTCATCCTCTTGTAACAAAGCTCAAACAGCATACGAGGTGATATGTTTGATGTATCTTAAAGGGCTTCAATGCAAAAGTAGAAAGTCAAGAGATACCTAGAGTAACAGGCAAGTTTTACTTTGCCAACAAAGGTCCATCTAGTCAAAGCCATGGTTTCTGCAGTAGTCATGTATGGATGTGAGAGTTGGGCCATGAAGAAAGCTGAGCATCAAAGAATTGATGCTTTTGAACTGTGGTGTTGGAGAAGACTCTTGAGAGTCCCTTGGACTTCAAGGAGATCGAACCAGTCCATTGTAAAGGAAATCAGTCCTGAATATTTGTTGGAAGAACTGATGCTGAAGCTGAAACTCCAATACTTTGGCCACCTGATGCGAAGAACTGACTCACTGGAAAAGACCCTGTTGCTGGGAAAGATTGAAAACAGGACGAGAAGTGGGTGACAGAGAATGAGATGGCTGGATGGCATCACCAACTCGATAGACATGAGTTTGAGCAAGCTCCAGGAGTTGGTGATGGGCAGTGAAGCCTGGCATGCTATAGTCCCTGGGGTCGCAAAGAGTCGGACATGACTGAACAAATGAACTGAACTGAACCGAAAGGGCCTCAGGATGAGTACTTATAACCTGAGTGACATGATGGCAAATGCATTCATTTTTATCTGACAGTAAAAGCATAACAATGGATGAAATGAGGTGGTCAGAACTCCATGGATTGAAATAGAATGCAGAATGATTTAAGTAAATTGGAGAAGTATGGTAAAAAAAAAAGAAAGAAAGTTGTATGGCAGTGTTTGTACAAGGGAAAGTGAACCAGAAATGTTTGAATGCTGGACTATGAGAACAGCACAAACTGGGCAGCAGAAAACCAAGTGTGCCAAGGTTTCCAAAACTTGGTTTTAAAAGAGTGTGTAGCAGTACAACATAAATAAAAATATACAAGTTGGGTATCTGAAACATAAACTCCTTTGTACAGATTTAAAACCTGTAGGAGAATGCTGTAGCCAATCTGGTTGCAGCAGAGAAAACAGAATACTTACAGATGTGAAAAGGTTAAATAAATTAGATCTAAATGGCCTGGGAAAAAAATAGTGATATTGACTTATTAATAACAAACATCTAATATAAGAAAGAGCAGTTTCAGTTATATGGGAATGAAAACAGAAAGAAAATGAGCTTATACCACAGCTTAGATATTTTTGTCAGATAATTTTCTGAAAGAGATACTTATGAAATATTGGTGTAGATGGCGGAAGTTATAAAAGATTTTCTGATCTCTTAAAGAAGGAGAATATGCAGTCATCCCTCAGTATTCCCAAGAGATTGGGTCCAGGAGCTACCATAATACCAAAAGCTGCAGAGGCTCAGATTCCATAGTCGACTATCTGTATCTACTTTTTCATATCTTTGAATTCAACTGTGGATCATATTGTACTATAGTATTTATTGGAAAAATGTATGCGTACCATTGGACCCAAGCAGCTCAAGTGTGTATTGTTCAAGGGTAAATTTAACTCATCCATTAAACTATTCAACAAACATTAGTTGCACGCCTACTATTTCAGATAGTCCTTCTGCCTCTATGGTATGGATAAAACTAGGCAAGAAAAATGGAATCCCTGCCCCATAGAGTTTGCAATCTGTTTAACATATAGTATTATTTGCATGATTGTGGGTAGAGGTATTCTTTCTGTTTAGTGATAGTCACACAAAAATGGAAAATTTGAGACCCATTGATGGCAGTTACTTAGGTAGTATTTAGCAGAGGATCTCTTAAAATCTTGCCTACTAGAAAATGAATAAGGGGAGACAGAAGTATAGAATATAAGTCAGTCATGAGAATCCACTGGTTACACAAACTGGTTATACCATTGCTGTAACTTTATAGCCACTCCCATTAAGCCATTAAACTTTTTATTATTACTATGTAGCCATATGAATATGATGAAATTATTTTACAGTGGGCAAATTACTAAGCTGTCCATAAAAACTGCTTAAGTAAAATGTTAAGATTTGTAGTGTTTCCAATACTGAGAGTATATCAAAACCACTTGATTAACTGGAGCTGTTACTTCTTGATTATATAATGGCACAGTATAGTTGGAAACTTGTCATTAATGTTGTCATATGTCTAAAAAATAATTGTCTAAGTGCAGCCCAGTATTAGAGGTGACTAAATATCATGTTATAATTGAGATGAGAACTATATCTTTGTATTGTTGAATTAGTGATGTCAAGCCATTCTACTTCACAGCCCCAAAGGACCATACAAAAGGCATTTGCAAGCAAGATGTAAGTATAGCATCAGCATAATTGTAACCCAAAGGATCTACAGAAAGAATTTGTGTGCGTGGGCCCTGAAAGTCCAGCTGTTCTTGAAGGATTATCAGGATTTAATAGAAAGCACAGATGGAACCAATACTATTGTCTGGAGTATTCTAGGGCAGAGGCTAATGTGAGAAAGGTGACCAGTGGCCAGCTGATTGTAACAAAAAACAAAACTTTTTGTTAAGATGGAAAAAAATGTGAACCACTGCTACCCAAATAACATTGATTCAGAGGAAATAGTCCCAGTGCTTCATTTTAGCCATTGTAAAGATGGTCATATGTGGTGTGCAGCTGTAAGTGGTTCTTTCTGAATTATTAGAGACTGAGCCGTTATTCTCAGTGTTTAGGCAGTTTCACTGGATATGGACCATTGCAATCGTATAAGCTCTCTATTGTGTGACTACTAATTTAGAGTGTTGCCATAAGCCAGCCACAGGATCCATGGCTTCTGTAAATGAATGAGTCATGTTGAAAAACACTCTGAATATGCATTCTCAAATGTATTATTTGAATTTAGATATATTTAAAATTCTATGAATTCTTTATCAAAAATATAATATAGTCATTGAACACATTGTTTTCTTTTAGAATCAGTTCATCTAAAAAATTGCTATTTAAACGTAATGCTGTCATATCTTTTTTACACTGAGTGTAAGTATAGCATTTCTATGCTAATATATATATATATGCATATATATATATAATTGGTTATACACATATATGTGTATGTATACACACACATGTAATGATGTTGGATATTATTATGCATTTCAGAAACCCTGATGATTTTGATCATAAATTATTTTGCCTTAGGTTCACAAAATTCTTCCTTGAAAAAAAAACACTGTTGTTCCTTAAGACCACACATGTAGGCCTAGCTAGACAATTTTTTGAGGTTAAGTGGCATTACTATGACTAGTATCTATTTATAATATATATGAAAACATTAGCATGTCATAATGCTGTCTCACTGAACCTCAGCACAGTCATCTTTGCACATACCCAGGACCAACAAGTAAAGTAAATCTTCAATAACAAATTGAGTTTACAAAGGTTCATGTGTAACCTTGATACTAAACTCATACTAGAGACCCTCTTTTTCATAAAGGCTTCCTGTCCATAGAAAGGACTTTTGAAATACCCTTGGAGTTAGTTTGAATGGAAAAACACCTGGATACAGTGAACTGTTCCACTTAGTGTTATTGTCTCCTCCAGATTTCAGTAGTAAATATATCTCCTTCAGATTTTTTTCTACTCTGTAACAATAAAAAATAACTTGTAATCTTAAGGGTTACAGAAGGGAAACACCCCTTTTTGCCACTGCCCTAGTCAAAAAACTAACTGAGCAGGTAATTACTGCAATGTTACAGAATAAAGAAAAAATATGTCATATGGTTCTCTTAAAAGAGAATTTGTATTTCTGTGAAAGCAATTGATATTTGAACCATTTCCTGGTTTTCTTTTGAATAATTAAAATCAGTTTGAGAGCCCAGTATTTGCGAAGTTTGAATGGCATTAGAGAGTCGCCAATTGGCATCACTTGGTAGTTCTACTATTTGTTTCAGTTTTGAGTTGGGGAATATTTTTGTATTCTGAGAGAAGCTGTTCTAAAATATGTCATCCATTTCACATTTTCCCTTCTTAAGCTGATATTTTTATGCAATACAAAAATAAATAAATAAAACACTTACTGGGGCTACAGGATGGTCATAATATCGAAAAATTGGCCCTTGGCCAAATTAACCAGGAAGTGGCAAAGATATGGCCAATTTTTTTTTTTCATTCTGAATTTAATATCTGGCTCATTTTTCAGCGTCGATTTTGCACTAAGTTGAGTTATTTTCATTCAGAAGAACCTGATACTATTTTGGCATTCTCTTTTTATAGACTATATTCTGTTCTACAAATGTTTTCTAATTATAGCTCATGTCAATACCTGGATTAAAGAACTAGAAATTATACCAGAGACTTATACTATATTGTAAATGAATTTCACACCTAAAGGAAAATTAATTCTGTGACAGTTATATAGAAGATATTGTGCTTAATTTTACTGACAAGCTATAAAGACACTAAATTGGAATAGGCCTGTGTATTATTACAAGTTACCGTCTCTAAAATGCCATAATAATTGAGCACATAGTTGTATTAGTTAGACATAATATTCTATACTATATCATCTATATCATTAGACTTTGGTATTAAACTAATGATAGGTAAAGTGTTAAATCAGGAGTGTTAAGTCAGTGGTTTTCAAATTGTGGGGACAGGATCACATTGGGTCCATGGAGCTCCTCCAGTGGACACCTGGGATTGGATCATAGTATTGGGGGATATGGGGCTGGGCAGGTGTGAGTAAGTCAGAATTTCACCATTAGGTTCTAGATTGAGTTTGTATGGGGAAAAAAAAGATGTTTCTGCCTTGAAAAAAAAAATATTTGAAACCCATATATATAAAGTTCTCCTTGAAGACTAACATAATTCAGGAAGTGAGGGATCTCCCTTGTCAGCATATTTCACTGCTTTATTCTTATTTTTCATACAAATATATAAACAGCCACAATTATAATTTTAAAAGTTGCCGGAATTCTCAAATCTACTTTGTCTTCACTTCTTGAAAAAGCAGTTTTCTTTGTTTGATCTCTTTTCTGATTTTCAGAGTGTTTTTTTACTATAACTTTTAACCCTGAAGTTATACTTTCTCCACCCTCTTCCTTATCCACTTTTAAAGTAAAAGTGACAGAATTTTTTTAAAAGAGAAGAAAAACAAAACAAAAAAACTAGAGAAAAGAACACTGGAAGATAAAAAGAAACTGCTTTCAGCTATTTTCATCAGCTACTACCCTTGACTACCCCCTGGCCCAGTTCACCATCAACTGCTTTGTTTCTCAGTAGCTTTCTACAGTACCGGTCTAATAGTTGTCTGTGCTGATGAGAAATAGTCAAGGGAGATGACAGTCTCAACATACACATGTATTTACACAGGTGCATAAATTGTTGATTATGTATCTCTAAATATTTTTACAGTATTATGCTTAGGCCTCCCTACTCTTTGGTTCTGATAAATTAAAATTAATATGAAAAAATAAAGAGAACTTTTAACAGCCATGATTATGTGAATTGCCATTTTTGTTTTAAAAATTAAAGATATAGAATGAGGGTTGACATTAAGCCAGTCGCACTGTTAAGAAGTCATGTAATTTAAATGATAGATGAGAGCACCCGTAGTTCAGAAGCCTTTACATCACTTTAAGCACTACGGGGTAGCTGTAAGGAAGCATTTTAAACTTACACTTTTGAATTTTCAGCTCTTCGTATCAACTATCATTGTATTAAATGTCTTTTAAGGTACCTTTATCTATAAGCCTATTTTCCCAGACACACAAACTCTAATGTGCTTTTAAAAATATGCAAATGTGTAATTAAAAGAACTGAACAAATAGCAAGTCCATAAAGGAAAACCTGCAGTTTGTCATTTTCACTGGGACATGTATGTGAAAGATCCTGTAAAGAAGCACTGATCAGAACAATACTAGAAAGTTCCAGCTGATCTAGTAGCTGCCTTTATGTAAGACAATAGATCTTGTGAATATTCCTGTTTCTCTCCAGGCAGCTAGCTAGTCTGGTTAACCGAAATTGTTGAGTAATTGTTCTGTGGTTGAGAACAAAATGCTGAATTAAACTGTTCCCAGCACAATAATTGTGTGATTATAGCATTTATGTTGCTGGCCAAAGGAACAGTCATTAGGTTTGGAAGACTTACCAAAACCACAAGTACAAAAAAAAATGCAAATCACATGTAAATTGCCGTTTAATACCTATAGTGGCTTAGAAATGGAACGAAGAGTAGAGCAAATTTCTAGTTAAAGAGATGAACCTGGAAATCTTGATCTTATATTTTGTGCAATACTGAAACTAGGAAGATGTTGAAAAGTACATTTTTTATATGGTTTACACTTCTCTACACTGCTTTTATTCTCAGCCATGCCTTTATTTCTCTCACATCACTCTCTCTCCTTTCTTGTACTCCCAGTCACATCTTTCTTAACCACATTTGTTAACTTCAATATTTTAACTCTGTTTGCCTGTCTGAAAAGTTTTTCTTTTATTTTTTCCCTACTTAAAATTATGCAGTGAAAAGAACTTATAAACCAATGGGGTGTGAGGGCTAATGCAGAGAAAGATTTAATAAGAAAGCTGTCAACAAATACATTTTGTAAGATGTCAAATAAAAAACAGTTGCTAATAAAATTGAAATGCTCTTATTTCTTTTCATTCTGAGCTATTATGCTTTCTATTGCTGATAAATGCATGCCCTGAAACATTGGAGTTTTTCCTCCTGTCATAGCATTCTTCCAGGTAAACCATTCATGAACAGACTAAGGTGTCCCCATGATGAAGATCAGATCTTGCTGAATACATGTGTAATGTTGATGTAAGCTATGTTCATTGAGTTAATAAATGAAAAACAATCTCATTGTGAGAGATGAATGACCCAATAAGAATGAATGATAGATACACAGACATTTTTCTGTATCATTATGAACTTAATTCAAAGATGTTAACAGATGATTTTACAAAAGTTTTCAGGCTTATGGTACATTTCATTTCGTCTTTAAAGATATGCAATGAAATGTATTGAACAGTAATTCCACTGGCAATGAGGACTATCACACACAAAGCAGAATAACTGCAAGGCTGAAATTTTTTTGTTATGCATCTCCTTTTTCTCCAGTTTGAAGTATGACTAACATTGAGATTATGCCAAAGTTAGAATTTAGTTTTCTTATGTATTTTCATATCACATTAAAACTTTTGTAAAAGCTACCACAATAATTATTTAAAATGTCTTTGTAAACAAGTTTATATTGATACAAATATGGTTTTAGTATATATTGAAACATGCGATTTTTGTTCTACCTTTATTGTGCGTGTTTTTATTCTTCTGAAGTGTGTTAAGCTCAAGAGGTCAATTTTAAAAATAAAGATTTAGTGCTTTATCAGAGTCTATACTCAAGTTCTTAAATGGTATTTTATTTTTTAAGGTCAGATCGGCATTCACTTTCTTTTTTGCTAATATCTTAACAATTTCCTTTCTAAGGTTATCTTCAAATTTGCGATAAACATGCTCATTCATACCATATATATATATTCAAACATCTGTAATATTTTAGTCCATTTTGTTATTTCAACAAACAAAATTTTGTACAAAGAGATTAAAATATATGTTCACAGTTTAGAAGTTTTGTGTGTGATGTTGACATTTTTAGAAAACACAGTGGCTTTAAATTTATTCATCTTGATTGTTTTCCCCAACAGTGCAATCTTCAAACTGTACAGGTTTTAAATTGCTAACCACTACATAATATTAAGTAACCTCTAATTCCTGCCAACCACCCACACATTAATTAGAACAAACTCAGCAATTTTAATGATCCCACTTGTCAATTGTAAAGTACATTTAGAAAATAAGGATCATATTTCAATAATCAAATTATATTTTTCATAGAGTCAAACAGAGTCAATTCCCAGGTAAATACTGCAGTCTGTTCTAAAATATACCTCATAAACCTGAAGCTAGACAAAACCACTCATTCAAAAAGAGAAATTGTTATTTTTGGAGTCCATATTTGAAAACTAACATTTTCCCCTCCATCTAAAACCAACTACTTTCATCATAATTTTGCACAGTACTAAATCTCTAAAACCTGGCTTAGTCTGTGGACACTTTTTATAAATGTTCTGTCTGTCCTGTCTGTACATGTCAGGTGCAGAATTCTATATAGGTCCTTGTGTTGTCTAAATGACCTATAACTTTACTAATTTTTTGTTGACTTTGGCTGTTAATAATTAAGAAAATTGTGCTAAAGTGGCCCAGAGTAATGAGATTTTATTAATTTCTCTTTGCACCCCTCCCAATTTTTGCTTAAGTAGGGAGATTTTTTTAAATTAGATGTCTATAACTTTAGAATTATTTTGTCTTTCTGATGAATTGAATCTATTATTGTTATTTCTAAAACTTTTGTATCCACAATAATCCTTTATGTGTTAAAGTCTATTTTAATATCAAAACGGGTACCTTAGGCTTTTTTTTAATTTACCTTTTTTTTTTTTTTTTTTTGGTAAATATTTGCCTGGTATATCTTTTTATCTTTTTTTGTCATGGTGATTTAAAGTTATCTCTAGTAAACCAGGTATAGCTAGATTTTCTTAAAACTTTAATTTGTTGGTCTCTGCTTTTTAATTTATGAGCTTATTAATCACACACTTGTTGTGATTAAGCTTAAGTGCATCATCTTATCCATGCTTTCTATCTATACCCCATTTCATGTGTATTTTTTACTTTGTAATTTTTTATGTACTAATTTTTAGTTGCCTCAAATTATTTTCTCTTTATTGTTTTGGATATTATCTATTCTATTTCTATTTTTATGTGTTGCCTTTTGATTATTTAACATGCTTACTTACGGTAAGAGAGTTTAAAATTTACAAATTTTTAATTATAAAATAATCGTAGAATTCCTAACTGAATATTTCTGTCTTGTTTTACATGTTATTGTTGCTGGATTTAGCTCCATCTTATTTTTAAAATCCAAATATTGGACATTGTTTTCATTGAACAAAGTTTTTAAAACACTTACATATTCACTAATTGACCACCATCTAGAAATTTGTTGTCAAGCTGATTGTTATTTTGTGGCTTCTATCTGGCTGATCTTAAGACTTCTCTGTGCCTTTGTTTTTCTGCAGTTTTATTACAGGGATTTAAGTGATATTTTATTTTCATTTATTCTGACTGTGTATATTTCAGTTGTTGCATCTATGATCTATATTTTTCAAATTCAGAAAATTTCTCAACCACTAATTTTTAGAATAGTGACTGCGTCTGTTTTTCTTTTTTTTCCTGTTCTCTCCTAAAATTTTGACTTGGCATTTGTTGGACTATCTCATTCTAGCCTCCATAATACTTGTCTACTCTTTGTGGACTGAAATAATAGCTAGTTCCTTTAGATCCCTTTTCCAATTAATGATTTATTTTAACCACATTTGTTGAATTTTCTGTCTATTCAATGAGTTTTAAATTTCATTTATTTTGTTTCTCAAAATTCTCATTTTAAAAATCTTCCTGAACATCTTTGATCACTGTTTTGTTTCTAACTGAGTGTTATTCCATCTTTTACATAAGTGAACATTTTAAGCACTTTTTTATTCTTCACCTAAAAATTCAAATACTCAGATGCCTTTGAGTGTTTACATGTTGCTTCTTGATTCTGCCTTTACATATATTACATTAATCTTCATGTATTTGTTGAATCTTTTTATTGTGAGTTTATACTTGGCTGAACTTAATCTGTGGAAAATCAGAGTATCTAAATTGGTGATGCTTGTTTCCTGGAGTAGAGTATACTGCCAGGTCTAGGAGGCAATAAAAACTAGACCACTTATTTCTTATTTTGTAACTTTGGTTTTCACTGGCCATATAGGAAGCTTGATTTGAATTCCTGACCCAACTGATGTAAGATCTGTGGTTGAATAATGTAGTATATTATTATCATTAGTATTTTATAGTAGTAGAATGTAAACTCCATGAAATCAGAGATGTTAATATGTTTTCTTTCACCATAGTTTTTCAAGTACTTGGGAAAATGTCTCGTACTTTGTACACACTCGATAAATAGTTGTCAAATAATCATCATCAGTGGTTTTCCACCAAACTATTGTGGAAACATCCTAGTATGCTTGCTTAGTTGAAATATTTTATTTTAAACTCATCTTTTACCAGTGCCATTTCTCCTCATTGATTGTCCTGGGTTAGTAGAGAAGTCTACTTTAGTAGTAGTTAGTAGAGTTCAACTTTTTAGAGATGCAAGGTTACATCATGTGTTCCAGATACTGTTACCTAGTTGCATGCTAAGTCACTTAAGTCTTGTCTGACTTTTTGTGACCACATGGACTGTAGCCCACCAGGATCTCTTGTCCATGGGATTCTCTAGTCAAGAATACTAGAGTGGTTTGCCATTCCATCCTCCAGGGGATCTTCCTGACCCAGGAACAAACCCACATCTCCTGCAGCTCCTGCGTTGCATATGGATTCTTTACCATTGAGTCATCAGGGAAGCCCATTACCCACATTTGCCATCAAGTTAATCCTCACTCTCCACATACTTCCGAGTCCTTCCTTTTTTCCACGTCCAACTTCCTTGGAGGCTCTGCATCAGAAAGTATGTTGGTTGTTGTGACCAGGATCCACTTGTAGCAGAGATTTCTAGGGTATCTAATATTCAATGCTGTTTTATTATATTGATTTATATTATATGTACTTATTTTTTAAAGTATGTATTGAGTTAATTATTTTAAGGCTGTGTCACTCACAGTTTTTGTCATTCAAAAGTTTTTCATAAAACTTATAATTTGTATTGATCTGGTAAGATTTATAAGTATTATATTATGTATTCAAGTGAATGGAAAGCATAGTGTTTAAAGGCCTAGTTTGTATTTGGCTGCCTGAATTTGAGTTCTTTTTATTTGCTAAATGACTGATGAGACATGCCTTAGTTTCCTTATCTGTAAAATAGTGATGATGGAAGGATCTATCTCAAAAGAGTTTTTGTATGTTTGGATGAGTGAAAAATAGAATTGTGCAAAAGTCAACATAAAAAAATGCATCATGAGAGAAGCTTAGGGAACAAGAATATGTATTAATATTATCAGTAATCTATCAAATACTTTTGGTAAAAGACTGGAAGTTGGAAAGAATTCACATAGTCCATGTTTATGGCCATTTTATTAGATGAAAAGAGAAACAATTTAGTCATGAAATTTTCACTTTTTTTGGCTTAAATAAAAATTATTTCTAATCAAGAAAGCAGTCTGTCAGTTCAGTTCAGTCACTCAGTTGTGTCTGACTCTTTGCAACCACATGGACTGCAGTACACCAGGTTTCCCTGTCCATCAGCAACTCACGAAGTTTACTCAAACTCATGTCCATTGAGTCAGTGATGCTATCCAACCATCTCATCTGCTGTCATCCCCTTCTTCTCCTGCCTTCAACCTTTCCCATCATCGTCTTTTCCAATGAGTCAGCTCTTCGCATCAGGTGGCCAATATATTAAGGTTTCAACTTCAGCATGAATCCTTCCAATGAATATTCAGGACTGATTTCTTTTAGGATGGATTGGTTGGATCTCCGTGCAGTCCAAGGGACTCTCAAGAGTCTTCAACACCACAGTCCAAAAGCATCAATTCTTCAGCACTCAGCTTTCTTTATAGCCCAACTCTCACATCCATACATGACCACTGGAAAAACCATAGCCTTGACTAGACGGACCTTTGTTAGCAAAGTAATGTCTCTGCTTTTTAACATGCTGTCTAGGTTGGTCATAATTTTTCTTCCAAGGAGTAAGTGTCTTTTTATTTCATGGCTGCAGGCACCATCTGCAGTGATTTTGGAGCCCAAGAAAATAACATCTGCCACTGTTTCCACTGTTTCCCCATCTATTTCCCACGCAGTGATGGGACCAGATGCCGTGATCTTTGTTTTTTGAATGTTGAGCTTTAAGCCAACTTTTTCACTCTCTTCTTTCACTTTCATCAAGAGGCTCTTTAGTTCCTCTTCACTTTCTGCCATAACGGTGGTATCATATGCATATCTGAGGTTATTGATATTTTTCCTGGCTATCTTGATTCCAGCTTGTGCTTCATCCAGCCCAGCGTTTCTCATGATGTACTCTGCATATAAGTGAAATAAACATGGTGACAATATACAGCCTTGACGTACTCCTTTTCCTGTTTGGAACCAGTCTGTTGTTCCATGTCCAGTTCTAACTGTTTCTGCCTGACCTGCATACAGATTTCTCAAGAGGCAGGTCAGGTGGTCTGGTATTCTCATCTCTTTCAGAACTTTCCACAGTTTATTGTGATGCACACAGTCAAAGGCTTTGGCATAGTCAATAAAGCAGAAATAGATGTTCTTCTGGAACTCTCTTGCTTTTTCAATGATTCAGCACATGTTGGCAATTTGATCTCTGATTCCTCTGCCTTTTCTAAAAAGCAGTCTATACATTTAGCAAAATACCTATGGTATTGTACCACTCATCTCTATTTAAATGATGTCATTATGTGTAGGCAAGTTACAGAGTTTTTTTTTCTGAAAATTGTCTATTAAATTTGCCAAGTGTTAAAATTAGCCATGCCTACATATTTTGAATGTATTTATAATGGTATATAGGGCTTCCCCTATATATCAGTGGCTCAGTGGTAAAGAATCCTCCTGCCTATGCAGGAGGCATAGGTTGAATCCCTAGTTTGGGAAGATCCCCTGGAGAAAGAAGTGGCAGCCTGGTCCAGTATTTTTGCCTGGGAAATCCCATGTACAGAGGAGACTGGTGGGTTACAGTCCATGGGGGTCACAAACAGTCAGGCATGACTTAGCAACAAACAACAAATAATGTAATAATCCTTCTTGACTAGATTTTAAAACTTTGATTATATAAATGGCACTGTGTTCAGTGGATTGTCCATTTATAAAAGTATTCACATTTCAGCTCAAGAAATATCTACCATGCCTTTCTGGTAATTTCTTACATGTTTTATTTTCAGTGAGTAATGTTCTGGTGAATGGCTTTCTACTAGAGTGTCCTAGCTACAGTAGAGTTAGACAAGCATCTGAGTACTATGTTCTAAGAACAACTGTGAGACAACATACATAAACACTCTAAGAACATGTATTTTTTTAGTCCTAAGGAAAGAAACTATACATTAACTTGCCTATACTATGGTCACATGTGGGGAAGAGGTATGAAATGTTATTTTTGGTTTTATCTGCAGGAACATTGCCTTAATGGCTTTCCCCCAAATATATAACATTGTTCATTAGACAAACTCCCATATGCTAGCCATTCACACCAATCTAGCCCCTGCTAGCTAAAATATTGAAATTACACACTAGAGAAAAAAGCAGTATAATTACATTTATTTTCTTGAACAAAATAAGAATAATGTATGGATTTTAAGAATGCAGCTATTTACCATTTACTTGAATTTTTATTCAAGAGGTTTGGGTTTAAAGGTTTTCTTTTTGTGTTTTTTTTTTTAGCATATGCAAGATTATATCTATAAATTTAGTTCACTATTCTTTTTGTGTTTCCATGCCTTTAAGTTGCATTGCTTTAAATAGTATTGATAACTGACGTAGCAAAGAGCTCAAGTGTATTTAATAGCATACAGTGTCTCACATTTGAAATTATTTTGTAATTTTTTATGTATGCATTTGTAATTTTAACTTAAACAACACCTAACTGATGTTCTTGGCTTACTTCAGTAACATCAGAGTTCATCATTTCTCTCATTTCTTAAGGGTTAATGATGGACTCAAAATGTAATTGTTGACATTATTGACACTAAAACTAGGATCTGAGAAAGGTGATGGATTGGGTAGTAAATAGTGGCATCAATGATTTGCCATGTTTGGGGATACTACTTTGAACAAAAATCTTGAATAGCAAATGAAAGTAAAATAGAGCCTAGGCTTCACTGTATAAAAGGAATGCTTTAATAAACTAGTTACTAGTATAAGAAGAAACTAAACTAAAACACAAGTAGACTCTCCTAATAGTTTCTTATATAATCACTTACATTGACTTATATTGAGCATCTGTGATGTGCTAGGCATTAACCTCGGTATCGTAGATATCGATACAAGTGAGCTATACCTTTCCCTTAATGCAGCTTAGCCATTGAGCCAGATATGAATAATTTCAATCTAATGGGATAGTCTCACAGAGTACATACAGCAGAAGGAAGCATTGGTGAAAACAGCACTCTTACCTTCAGTTCAGTTCAGTTCAGTTCAGTCGCTCAGTCGTGTCCAACTCTTTGCGACCCCATGAATCGCAGCACGCCAGGCCTCCCTGTCCGTCACCACCTCCCGGAGTTCACTCAGACTCACGTCCATCGAGTCCATGATGCCATCCAGACATCTCATCCTCTGTCGTCCCCTTCTCCTCCTGCCCCCAATCCCTCCCAGCATCAGAGTCTTTTCCAATGAGTCAACTCTTAGCATGAGGTGGCCAAAGTACTGGAGTGTCAGCTTTAGCATCATTCCTTCCAAAGAAATCCCAGGGCTGATCTCCTTCAGAACTCTTACCTTAGGTTTTTAGCATCTTCTCTTCCATTTGCCTGGAACACTTTTCCCCCAGATAACTAAGACATTTATTGTCTCACTTCTTCCAGGTCTCTGTTTGTGTCACTGTATCATTGATTCCACACTTAAACTTCTAGCCTCCTCCCCAGAATTCCTTTTCTTCTGCCTTTGCTCTAATTTTTTCATAGTATATACTTGTCTGTCTTATTATTACAGTAATCCTAGAGCCTCTAACAGTGTGTAGCACAAAGTGGCCACTCAATAAATGAATGAATGTATTTTGCTTGGTGAGTTTGGTTAGTCTTCGCAGAGGCAATGACACTTAAGCTGGGTTTTGAGGAAAAGTAGTTCTTCAGTCTAAGTCAGGTGGAGTTTTCAGCTGTGTGTCATGGTCTCCAATTTGAGAACAGGTTCAAGAATAAAAGGATTTCGTCTGGAAAGAAGCATAAATCCAGTGAGGAAGTGTAAACTAACTTAGGCAAGACATAGAAAATATTAAAAGACTTCACAATCCAGTGCTCATTGCATAGAATAAATCCTAGTGGTGTAGGACATTTCAGTAAGAAATAAACTAATAAATTTCAAAGCAATTGGTAATGATTTCAGGAATCTCTGAAATAAATGTCGATTTTATATACTTTTATGATAATCAGAATTTACAGTTTATTTTTAATCCTCCATTAGTCAAACTTCAAAGAATTTTTCTGCCAAAATAGGCAACAAAGACTCACAATTTAAGGTAAGGTCTATCAAGCAGTGAATACAGGATATGAATTTCTGTATTAATTACCTTCTTTTGTATGCCAGTCATTATGATGTCCTGTTGCATCTCTGTTTTACTGAACAATTTTCAGAGAATTAAAGTAATGCATATGCACAATGAAAATTTGAAAAGCTTTTGTACAGAAAACATAAAGCAAAATAAAATGTAACATAAAGGTGTAAATCAAGGTCAAATGCCACCCTTGCTATAAAAATATTTTAAATTATAATAGAACTTTATTTTTTAGAAATAATTTGAATGTGACTCATATTTATGCTGATAAAATACGTGTGTGGTGGATTCATGTCAGTGTATGGCAAAACCAATACAGAATTGTAAAGTAAAATAAAAAATAAATTAAAAAAAAAAAGAAAAAAGAAAAAAAAATATGTGCGGATTTTGTCACAATGTTTCTGTATTCATTATATAAATCAGTATTTTTATTTTAGAAAGTTATATAATTTATTCAGAATTGAAGAATTTATGTGCTAGGCTTATTGCTTTGGCTAGCTATATGATAATGTGTAAGTTTCCAAATTACTTGTTTTTATGTCAGTTTTGCTCATTAATTAAAATTGGAAATGACAATATCTGACATGCTGATCTCCACGAGACTGGATAAAGTAGAAATGAACTAACGCACGTAGAAGTGCTTTATACAAATACAAACATCTTTCTAATATAAGACATGAGTGTCTCAAAGCAAATTCAGTTTTCCTTCTGGCAGTAGTAAAGTGATATATTTTAAGATAATTTTTATTTTTTACTTTGGTTAATTTTTAATTTGAGACATAGTTCACATGCCATACAATTCCCCCTTTATGCATGTGTACGATTCAGTGGGTTTTAGTATATTCACAATGTTTTGTAACCATCATTACTGTCTAATTCCAGAATATTTTCTTCACTATAAAAAGAAACCGTGTACCCAATAGCAGTCACTCCTAATTCAAGCTTCTCTATAAAGTGGCGATTTTTGAAGCATAATATTTTAAAGAACTTATGTTGAGCTGAGATTTATATGGCATGAGAAAAAACCCCACTAATAATGTAGGCCACCGAGCAAAACGTCATAAATTAGAAATCAATACATAGTGAATTTTATTAAGTTTTCTAATCAGGGACTCTTGAGAAATGTAATTGAAAAAATATTATATTTCATGTTGACCATTCTATTTTGTGTTGCCTTTCATTTGTGTGTAAATGACAATTGGCATAGCAATGTGTGATGTAAAATGAGATTGTATTGGTATTGCAAAGCCTAATTCTGTCCATGTGAACAGAGAACCATGCATATTGATAGGAACCAGCCTGTTTTATTATCAAAAACCATATTAAATAATATAAATAGTCACACACATTTGAAGAAACAGAACTGCAGTATAAAGACTTCCATTTTATCATGTAACTACTATCAAGCTATGTAAAATATGTTGTTGTTATTTAGTCACTAAATTGTGCGCAACTCTTATGAACTCATGGATTGTAGCCCCTAGCCTTCTCTGTCTATGGAATTTTCCAGGCAAGAATAATGGAGGAGGTTACCACTCTCTTCTCCTGGGATCTTCCCAACCAAAGAATCAAACCCACATCTCCTGCATTTGCAGCTGGATTCTTTATCACTGAGCCACCAAGGAAGCCCTGTAAAATATGACCTTCTTTAAGATATTTTAATCATTGCCTTTTAAAATACTTTTATTCAGCTCAAAATTGCCTTTGGGAAATAAAATAGCCCTATTTTTACCATACTCTCACAGTTGCTTTCTTAATGAATTCTGAATTTGCCACCCTTAAGTTTCTTTGATTACCAACTTTTAAAACAGATTTATTCTTTCCTGAAGTCAACAGACATACTTTGTTTATGCATGTGTTATTTGTATAGTAAGTATCATCATTTTGGTTGACATGAGTTAAATACATGAAATGGTTCTTTATAAGAATGTAACGCTTAAGTTTTGAAAATAAAGGCTTCTATTAGACAAGAAGAACATTTAAGTCAAACCCGCATAATATTAAGGATGAAATTTCATTGCCTCTTAGTGACAGAGGTCTTAATTCTGCATCATTTGAAAGTGGTCGTATCCTAGTAACAATGCCAATAATAAACACATCATGCAAAAGTAAAAATGTAATAGTGAAATGAGCCATTGAAAGGAAGAGTCAGTGACCATATAATATTTTATTTTCTATCATATCTAGTAGCAATCTGGTTAAAAAGAAATGACAGTTGCCCTGAAGGAAATAAAGTGGAGGTATTATTGTAGTAGTAGTTTGGAAAGAAAATTGCACTGTGTCTTGACTGGATTATTTCTCTATCCTCGCAAACTATCCCCACCTCTCAGTGGTGCTGCTTCTTGCCTTCTTTATACAAATTGAGTTTGTATCATCTAAACTCATAGGGCCCAGGGGCCCTTTGGTGACAGGGAGGAGGAGGAAAAGGGGAATTAGAAAAAGAAAATGTGACAGGCAGTTTTGAAAAGAGAAGCAATTTTCCTTGTGGGTCTGTTTCTAAATAGGAGTTCTCTAATGCAATATTTTGCTTCTGCAGAGCAGTCAGTCAGAATCAAGTGCACGCTTGTGCTGTTTTGTGGGGCTTGGCACTGACAGGTTTTATTTAGGAGGGGTAGGGATACAGGGGGATCGGATGTAGGGAAGTTAGTATTTTGGCTGTATCAGCCCTGAAGGCAGAGTTAGCACTTGCATTGGGACAAAAGTATTTGTAGTCATCAGATAACTTTGCAGTCAGCTTCAATAGCATCACTCTTTTTTTTTTTTTGGCAGCCAAGCTCTTAGTAGAACCATCTGTCTTTCTATTAGTATTTTTGAGGCCTGTTTTGAAGCCACTTTGCTTGGCAAAGTCATTTTCATCCTTGGAAACGATTTTTTAAAAAGTTATGTGGCTTTTTGCCGAAGAAGACTACTATGTAAAAAATCCACATGGCTGTTCATTTTTGTTCTAAAGGAATATGGCTACTCGTCTTTGTCTTGAATCAAATGAAATTAGAGGTGATACAGCTCCACTGTGACTGTTGAGAAGTGAGAGGAAGAGATTGCAATTTGAGCAGTGTTTTTATGTTCCTGTTTCACTCAATGAGATGGTCTTTAGTCTTCCTAGTAGATTAATTGGAAGATAAATTGACTCCTTTTTTCTAAATTTTAGTGTAGGTTTTGTTTTTGTTTTTGTTTTTTCATTTTCTAAATACCACTTCATTGGATAGGATAAACTTACAAATTGACTTTCTATTATATGAAGTGAGAAAACACAGGCTATTAGTGGTCATTGAGGACCCTATGCCTCTTCTTGCTAATGGTGGAAAGTCAGCTTTGTCATCTTGGTTACTCCAGTTTGGGTAATTATATCCTGCCTACCTAAACCCCTCTTGTCATCTCATTTGGATATTATATTTTCCATTTTCTCAAAAACTGCTGTAAAGTATCGTTGTGTGCTTCTAAACAGCTGCTGTGCTCCCCACCAAAGGTGGCTGAATTTCAGCTGGAGGTGAACTGATCCCTATAGACCACGTGTGCCTGAATAATATAATACTCACCGGACTAAATTCTTGCAGAACATTTGACAAGTTTTTGATTTTACATTTTGTTTGTAATTGCGCTGACTTAAATCATAAAACTGCCTTTCATTTTAACATTTGTGTATGCCATTTAAACAAGTCTTCAATCACAACTTCCTGTATTTTGAGCTCTCACACAAACTGCTCCTTAGTTTCATGGAATAGTTTCTCTAGTTTTCTGATTCCTATATTTTCTCAACTTAGTAATATCTTCCAGGCCTCTCTTCCTGGGGTAAGTCTAAAGCCCATTGCTGTTCAAAAGCAGCTTTGATTTCCTCATAACCTATCCTTGCTGAAGCCCCCCCCCATCCCCCTGCCTTTCCCCCACCTGTATGCTGAAATTCATCTTCTCTGATTATCAAGCACAGTGACCAGAAACTCACAAAAGGGAAGACTGACAGCATCAAAATTCTGACTGTCTCTTCTCAGGTGCTAGCCTTTTCCATTGCCCTTTTTAACCATCTATGATTACTTTCTTTTTCTTTTCTCACCATAATCATCCCAAACTTCCATACCTTCTCTGAACTCAGTTCCTCAATCCCAACATCTCTCATTTTCAGGATATGAACTTTGCCTTCAACATTGAGAAAATTACTTCCATCAGACCTGGTTTTCCTTAACTTCTCATATCCTTGCTTATAGAACGTTATCTGCTTATCCACTTGTATGGCTCCAATTCTCAGGGCCTGGAGAAGGAGATGTTGTTCCCAGTTGAAACGAATCTCTACACCTCCACCTTGCCTTTCATCCTCCTCTGCAGTTGTGGTCCACCAAGTAACTTCTCTTTCCTACATTTCAAATTCTCAGTATCCACTTGCACCTTTCAGCTAATAAATGTGCTACTGCCTAAAACTCTGCTACTGAAGTAAAATCTCTGCATCCCTATGCAGCTATCATCAAATGTCTCTCCTGACATCTCATCCAACCTTCTCTGAAGAATTATCTACATTGCCTTCTCCTTTTTCTTGCCTGTTGTTCAGTGTTCAGGCTTCTCTAGTGGCTCAGATGGTTAAGACTCTGCCTGCAATGTGGGAGACCCAGGTTTGATCCCCAGGTCGGGAGGATCCCCTAGAGAAGGAACTGGCAACCCACTCCCAGTAGTCTTGCCTGGAGAATCCCATGGACAGAGGAGTCTGGCGGGCCACAGTCCATGGGTCTCAAAGAGTCAGACACGACTGAGCGATTAATACACACGCTCAGTGCTCAACTTTTAGGAATATGCTGTCTTCCGTTCTGATGAATTTGATATTCTTAGATTCACCACTCTCTTCTAATTAACAATTTCAACACTATTTTATCTCTATAATACTCTTTCTACAGCACTTTTCACTGAGACAATCATAGTATTTTACCTCAATCTTAGTATTTCATTGGTTTTTGTGGTGCTGTACTCATGATTTTCTTCATTCTTATCTTACCTCTTTGTTCTTAGACTCCTCTTCCTCTGCCCTTTGTTGAATTATTGTTGTGACCCAGATGATTATAAGCTGTCTTCTCTTTTTCCTTCAAACCCTCTTTATAGATTATCAGTCAACTCTCATCAACAAGTGACTCCCCAAACCATAGGCTCTAAAAATCTTTCACTAGCTTCAGATGGGAGAATCAATCTGCTGATATCTGCTGGTATGATATCGCCAGTGGAACACTATTTTGACACCTCTAACACATATGTTCAGAACCATGTTCATATCTTTCTATGAAAGAAATCATTACCCCTAATGCTTTCTTTGTTTGTTTTTACCAGTATAAATAGTTACATAGACTAAACACTGAGAATTATCTTTGACTCTGTCCTCTTCTCCTTTTCTTATATATATATATATAGTTTCTTTTTTTCTTTTAGGTACAGAGATTTCTTACATACTCATACATGTGTAACCTTTGCATCATCAACACCTACCTAGTCTCCACTTTGCTTTGCCTTTCAAATCTCTCCTCCATATACCCACCAGGGTATCCCACCTAAACTACGTCCAGCAGAGCTTACAGGGGAAACTCTGTATCAGGTTTCTTTTTCTGATACACAGACTGATATACACTGACTTTCTAATACTGATTCTTCCTTATATCTTTTTGCTCTTCTACACTGCTTGGTTTTTCCAAGCTATGGTTTTTCCAGGTCATGTATGGATGTGAGAGTTGGACTATAAAGAAAGCTGAGCACCGAAGAATTGATGCTTTTGAACTGTGGTGTTGGAGAAGACTCTTGAGAGTCCCTTGGACTGCAAGGAGATCCAACCAGTCCATCTTAAAGGAAATCAGTCCTGAATATTCATTGGAAGGACTGATGCTAAAGCTGAAACTCCAATAATTTGGCCACCTGATGTGAAGAACTTACTCATTTGAAAAGACTCTGATGCTGGGAAAGATTGAAGGCAGAAGGAGAAGGGAACAACAGGATGAGATGGCTGGATGGCATCACCGACTCAATGGACATGAGTTTGAGTAAACTCTGGGAGTTGGTGATGGACAGGGAGGCCTGGCGTGATGCAGTCCATGGGGTCACAAAGAGTTAGACACGACTGAGCAACTGACCTGAACTGAACTGAACACTGCTTGGTAGTTTCCCTCTCACGTGATTTTTTTTTTTTTTTAATCCCTGATAATTTGCTCATTTCTCATCTCCTCTACTTAAAATTCATTCCTCACACTCCTACCTTTTTGCCTGGTAAACTCCTGCTTATTTGTTCAGAGTCTGTGTCTGCTGGACCTATCTCCATGAAGCCTACCTTAACTTCTGGCTATGTTAGGAGTTTCTAGTTTGTACTTTCATAGTATATCACATACAAGTCTCTGTTGTTGAACTAATGCCAGTGTTTTCTAGTTATCTGTCCCTTTGCCTCACCAGATTCAGGACTTCTATAGAGCAGATATTATCTGTGAATTCATCTTTGTATTCCTAGTTACCAAAAAAGTGTGCATTCTATTACAGTTAGTAAAAATGTTGATTGAATGAATAATAAACAGACCTATGGGACTAGAAGCTAAATTAATAACCTTAAATATCTACCTGATATATTAGTTTCATGGAACCCAATGTAAGATTTTGCAATAGAATATTTACATAAAATCCTGGAGAAGGAAATGGCAACCCACTCCAGTATTCTTGCCTGGGAAATTCCATAGAGAAGCCTGGTGGGCTACAGTCCAAGGGGTGGCAGAGAGTCGGACCCAACTTAATGACTGAGCCTGACTTACCTAAAATATAAAATATTTAATTATTAATAATTGGTAAGTGTTTAGTGATTCATTTACAAGTGTGATAAAGTGATTATGGTGGATTCATTACATTTTAGGGGTCAAGATTACATTCAGAATCTATGTGGTAGAATTATAAAAAGTGTTAAAACATAATATTCCATCCTAAAGTTTAACATATATAGGAAGTAGCCTCTTAAATTCATTATGTATTATTCTAATTTGTGAATATCATGCCCCCACTAAGAAGACCAAAATTTTGTGACAAAAGTATTTTCCTAAAACTTAATTATAGATGTCACATATTTTGCAAACCTAAATTAGGAGCTTGAAGGGATTTCATCCATTAAGTAAAGGAAAATAAAGTTAGCAGTGAATAGTACTTGGAAATAGTCAAAATTGGCAAATATATAAGAATAAATTACTAACCTTATTGCATTGATTTTAGAATTTACCCAGGAAACATTATACTGTTTTGATGTGATATGATGTGTCCTTTTCTTCCAAAGGTTGGCTAATTTTTAGCAACAAGGAGCTAGTTACATAAGATACAGCAGTAATACAGTTAATGCTCATTATTTGCACTACTTATGTTCTATAAAGGTGACATGAACACTGAATTAGCAAATGCTGAGCAACTGTTTCTAAAGGAAACACAGACTTATGGTCCGAGGAGCCTTTGGTCACACTATTTTCATCAACTGATTAATACATGTACTTGTTTTATGTGTGTTTCTGTTTAAAGACAACTTATTAATATGTATTATTGACTCTATGTGCATTTTAAACAGCAAAATCATCAAAATTTTTTGCTACCTTGCACAGGTCTGTAAGTGTTCACAAAAGCACTAGTACAAGTAAATTTGGGGAGGGTACAAGTAAATTTTAGTGAGTAGGCAAATTGGCAAATATAGAATCTGCAAATAATGAGGATGAACTCTATTTGAAATGTGGTTTCAGTTGCATAGATGAATTAACCACAGATCTTGGATTGTATATGTTTTACTGTTTACTTTATTCTGAAAATACAGTGTACTGTATTTAGTACAGTGCTCTGTAATCTGTCCTATAATATTCTAAAATAAACACACCATTGGGGCTATGAAATTAGGTTTATTTTTTATTTTAGTTTTTCCTTTCCCTTATAGTTCCTTCTGTTCCCCACCCCCAGTTCTTCCCAAGTGTTAGAAAAGTGTACTAGATTATTAGGAGATGTAGTTTCAATGTTAACTCTGGGATCTTGAACAATTTATTTGGCCAAACTAAGTCTCATTTATTTATCAGCACAATGACTGTACTATGCCAGATAATTTTGAAGATCTTTCTCAGTCTTGAAAGTATTATTTTATATATGTGGATCTTGGAAAATTCTGGCACTAAAAAAAATTATAATACTAAAGCAAAATATTTTTTAAAAAATTATAGTAAAATAACAGATTTTTAAAGCCCTGAAATGTATTGTCATGTATTCTTTAAAATACTAAAAATTTTACCTGAAAGATTATTTAAAATGATTTGAGTATAAATCAATTACCTGGATAAAAACTGTCACACCCACAAATAGATTTGGTTGTTAAAGAACTTTGTTGTCCACAGGCCTTTTGTGGACATTTGGAGTTGGTGCACGAAAAAGAAATTACATAGATAGAATTATATAATACATTCTTCTTCTTTATTTATGAATTATTAATTCATATAATAATTAAGATGCTGCTCTAAACCCTAAAGTTGCAATTATAAATAAGTTACAACCTCTTTGCTAAATGAGCTCGTAGGTCTTAAGGGACACTCAAGTTATACAAGTAACTATTATTCAATGTATTAAGTATTGTATTATTTATTGTAAGTATTATAAGTATTTGTGAAATTAAAGAAGTAACAATTGTTTCTGCCTGAAAACTGGCATCATAAGAAAGAAATGCTTCACAGGCAAAGGCATTATGTAGGTCTCAAAAGCCTTTGAAAAATAAGTAGAATTTTTTGCCAAGAAGAAAAGGAAAAGAGAAAGTACTAAAAACAGAGGAGAAAAATGCTTTTGAGTCTCTTCAAGCATGGAAAAGCACCATGTATGCAAGGAAGTCTTCATGATCCATTGAGGCAAGAACACAGGATATCTGAAGGAGGGCAGAAAAATGGCTGAAAAGATGGAGTAGGAAAAAACTGTGAATAAACTTGAATAATATATAGAAGGATTTGGTCGTTATTCTCTTGGTGAAAGCAAACCATCCCAAAGCTTTTCATAAGAGGAGCATGTGAAATACAGATGCAAGGCTCATTAAGAAACAATTCTATAAGGAATATAGTTTAATATGCTCTCAGCACCAGACCTGTAAGAGGCAGAGTCTCCCTTTCAAATACTTATATACCTGAAGTTGATGTAGTTGGCTATAGAAGTGAAAGTTTAGTCACTCAGTCCAACTCTTTGCAACCTCATGGACTGTAGCCTGCCAGGCTCCTCTGTCCATGAAATTCTTCAGGCAAGAATGCTGGTGTGCATAGCCATTCCTTCTGCAGGGAATCTTCCCGACTCAGGAATCGAACCTGGGTCTCCTGCAGAGCAGGCAGATTCTTTACCATCAAGGCAAAACAAGAAGATCAAAAACAAAAACAAAACAAAAAACTCTTGACAGTGACTTCAGCATTCTTTAAGACAGTACTTCTCAAACGTGGATGCACATTGGAATCATCCGGGGGACATTAAATAAGGCTGATGGCTGGGTCTCACTCCTGTTGGTTCAGATTTAATTGGTCTGGAAACAGTCTGGGCACTGAGTGTTTTTCAGAGCTTGCTAGGTGATTTTAAAATGCACATTCAAGTTTAAGAACTACTTCACTAAAACAAGAACCTATTGTTTCTGCAATTGTACAAGTTATTTTCCCCAAATTTTAAGGTCTCTGAAGTTTGGATGCCTCTTCTAACCCTTGTATGTATTCCATTTGAAGTTCCTTTCTTCTTATGTCTAAAGTGCTCTTATTAAATTTATAACCATCTTATACATCATTTAACCAATGGTGTCTCAGAAAGGCAATGTACTATATAAAATATAATAACTTATTTCCAAACAAGGACATATGAAGGATACATAGTAGCTGGTGATAACCCTTAACCAGTATGGCTGGTTTGTTGTTTGTTTCTTTCTTTGATTGTTATTCTGGTCTGTGTCCACTTCTTACACAGAGCCAGTCCCCATGCTGTTTTTCTTCAAATGTCTCCCATTATTTCAGGCCACTTTTTCCTGCATACCTGCTCAGCATGCAGTCTCTAATTTTAATCAATTGTTTTCCAGTGGTTTCTTAACAAGGTTTATCTTTCCCCCAGCATGTTCAAAAAAATTTTGGCTGTAGTGGTATAACATCTACAACCTTCAGCTCTAACCTTAAAACCTCTTTTTGTTTTCTGGCTGTGTTGTTCACTTTATTTCACTCTGGTGGCAGTGATAGACAGGTTTTAAAATACTTTTTGCTAAAAGAAATGCTTTCCAGTTTGGAGTCGTTTCTGAAAACTGATCTCTCATCCTTTAGTGCTCCTTTCTCTTTCTGCCTGGCTGGCTGGTGGGCTGGCTCTTTTTCTCTCTCTCCCCAACCCCCATTCTCATCATGCCTTCTCTCCCTCTCTCCTTTTCCCTCTCTCTCTCAACATTCCCCACTCCCCGCCAACAACACCCACTCACCAACCAAAATCTCAGAAATATCTCAGAGGTTTAGTATGAAAGATGAAATGAAGGAGAAACTGAGGGTAGACTTTTGAAATGAGAAACGAGAATAAGAATTACGTGTCCTAAGAATGTAAGTGAGAGAAAGGGAAATCAAGTCTGGGAGATATTTCAGAGTTGTTATTAAGGTTAGCAACTGAATGAATTTGTTTTGTGTTTTTGTTTTGTTTTGTGTATGTGCTTGTTTTACATTTAGCTGTTATCCGCACTGTAATATAAGCTCCATGGGCATAAGATCTTGGTTGTCTTGTTCAGTACAGTGTCTGTACTACCTAGCTCATTTTCTTATACATAGTATGTGTTCATAAAATAGTTATTTTCCAAATAACTGCATTAATGTGAGGGAAAAATAGTAAAGGAAAACAAAATGTCAGCTGTGTGATTTTTAGCATGATTATAAATTCTCATTCATACGTTCACTGACAAACACTAACCAATAACCATGTCCACGAGAGAAATCTTGTTGAAATGTTTGAAAAACTGTCTTAGATATTTCAGTAAATGACAACTTCTGCATTTAGTAATAACATGACATAGCTGCAGAAATTACCACATTAGTTTATATTTCTAAAAATTATTGTTCAATTCAAAGAAAATAGTGATTCCATTGTATTAGATTATTGAATTATATGAATCCCACATTCTGAGAGTGACAAACGAAAATTAAAGTGTGTTCTAAGATGGCAACCAAAACAGGTCATATGATTTGAAAGTGAAAGAGAAAATCACTCAGTTGTGTCTGAATCTTTTAACCCCATGGACTACACAGTTCAGTTCAGTTCAGTCGCTCAGTCATGTCCGACTCTTTGCTTCCCTATGGACTGTAGCACGCCAGGCCTCCCTGTCCATCACCAACTCCAAGAGTTTACTCAAACTCATGCCCATTGAGTTGGTGATGCCATCCAATCATCTCATCCTCTGTCGTCCCCTTCTCCTCCTGCCTTCAATCTTTCCCAGCATCAGAGTCTTTTCCAATGAGTCAGTTCTTCGCATCAGGTGGCCAAAGTATTAGAGTTTCAGTTTCAACATCAGTCCTTCCAATGAACATTCAGGACTGTTTTCCTTTAGGATTGTTGGATCTCCTTGCAGTCCAAGGGACTCTCAAGAATCTTCTCCAACACCACAGTTCAAAAGCATCAATTCTTCGGTGCTCAGCTTTCTTTACAGTCCAGCTCTCACATCCATACATGACTACTGGAAAAACCATAGCCTTGACTAGACGGACCTTTGTTGGCAAAGTAATGTCTCTGATTTTTAACATGCTCTCTAGGTTGGTCATAACTTTTCTTCCAAGGAGTAAGTGTCTTTTTATTTCATGGCTGCAGTCACCATCTGCAGTGATTTTGAGGCCCAAGAAAATAAAGTTAGCAACTGTTTCCACTGTTTCCCCATCTATTTGCCATGCAGTGATGGGACCAGATGCCATGATCTTCGTTTTCTGAATGTTGAGCTTTAAGCCAACTTTTTCACTCTCCTCCTTCACCCTCATCAAGAGGCTCCTTAGTTCCTCTTCACTTTCTGCCATAAGGGTGGTGTCATCTGCGTATCTGAGGTTATTGATATTTCTCCCGGCAATCTTGATTCCAGCTTGTGCTTCTTCCAGCCCCATGTTTCTCATGATGTACTCTGCATATAAGTTAAATAAGCAGGGTGACAATATACAGCCTTGATGGACTCCTTTTCCTATTTGGAACCAGTCTTTTGTTCCATTTCCAGTTCTAACTGTTGCTTCCTGACCTGCATACAGATTTCTCAAGAGGCAGGTCAGGTGGTCTGGTATTCCCATCTTTTTCAGAATTTTCCACAGATTATTGTGATCCACATAGTCAAAGGCTTTGGCATAGTCAGTAAAGTAGAAATAGTTGTTTTCTGGAACCCTCTTGCTTTTTCCATGATCCAGCAGATGTTGGCAATTTGATCTCTGGTTTGTCTGCCTTTTCTAAAACCAGCTTGAACATCAGGGAGTTCACGGTTCACGTATTGCTGAAGCCTGGCTTGGAGAATTTTGAGCATTACTTTACTAGCATGTGAGATGAGTGCAATTGTGTGTTAGTTTGAGCATTCTTTAGCATTGCTTTTCTTAGGGATTGGAATGAAAACTGACCATTTCCAGTCCTGTGGTCACTGCCAAGTTTTCCAAATTTACGGTGGCATATTGAGTGTAGCAGTTTCACAGCATCATCATTTAGGATTTGAAATAGCTCAACTGGAATTCCATCACCTCCACTAGCTTTATCTGTAGTGATGCTTTCTAAGGCCTTCTTGACTTCAAATTCCAGGATGTCTGACTCCAGGTGAGTGATCACACCATCGTGATTATCTGAGTCGTGAATATCTTTTTTGTACAGTTCTTCTGTGTATTCTTGATACCTCCTCTTAATATCTTCTGCTTCTGCTTGATCCATACCATTTCTGTTCTTTACTGAGCCCGACTCCAGGCCAGAATACTAGAGTGGTTAGCCATTCCCCTTTCCAGGAGATCTTCCCAATCTAGGAATCAAACCCTGGTCTCCCTCATTACAGGTGGATTCTTTACCAGCTGAGCCACCAGGGAAGCCATATGGTTTGAGGAATGGTTCAGTTGCCTGAAAGAAGATAGATGACAAAGAAAGTCTAGGACAGAGAAGGATCCAAGGAACTAGATCATAGACATAGTTTTGACACGCCCCCACACCATTCCATGGCCATGGCAAATCAGTTCTCTTTTGGCCCTAGTTGCCTCTTCTATTAGAGGCTTCCCAAGAGGCGCAGTGGCAAAGAATCCTTCTGCCAATGCTAGAGGTGCAAGAGACACAAATGGGATCCCTGGGTCAGAAAGATCCTTGGAGAAGGGAATGGCAACCCATTCCAGTATTCCATGTATAGAAGAGCCTCGTAGACTACAGTCCACGGCCTTGCAAAGAGTGAGACGCAATGGAGCATATGTGTGCACGTGAACGTGTGTGTGCACACACCCAGAGACACACACACCTCTTCTGTAAAGAATAGAGAATGTCTTAATACTCTCTAAGCTTTCTTCCAGATCTTTATTCAAACATTTAAAAAGTCAATATTACACATGAACATGAGAATTATCTTCAAGTAGTAAAGGACTTATAAAAGGTACAGTTTAGTTAATTTTGTTTTAGAAGGTAGAATTAGTCCCAACAGATGGGATTTATAAAAGGAGATTTTAGTTCAACCTAACCAGTACTTTTAACATCATTATATTAATGCAATAGGAAAAGACTTGTAGTGTGAAACATCAATAGATACTTCACCACTGTCAAGGATATATGTAGGGAAATTATTCATCAGGTTAGAAAGTGAACTTGATATCACCTTCCAGTTATAGTATTTAGTATTCTGAATCTGCTGTCTAAAGCAGTCTCAAGGCAGTCTCACGTCCAGTGTTCTAGCAAACTTGTATGCCAGTATATTGAACTGAATTTTTTTTTCCTTTTATCATAAAATTAGGAGGGTTGGGAACTATGCAATATCAAGACTTCTTCTCTTTGATTCGCTCTAATACGTTCAGCAGGTTCAAGGTCAACTGCCGCCATTAATGATTCCTGTATTCCCTCCTGATCAACGGACACTGGCTGCAGCTGCCCAGCAAGGATTCCTCCTTCCTCCAGGCTTCAGCTATAAGGCTGGATGTAGTAAGTACCGTTGATTTTTCATTTGGGAGTGGGTGGAGGGCATGGCTTTAGGCAATTTAATATTCCTGCCACACCAAGAAATGAGATCACCCGTATAGCATTTTTATTTTAAAGGGGAAATACATGGAAAATGAAAAAAAGGATTTATGTTGATATTTAAGTGTCTAGAACATTTCTGTATTTCTGAAGCCAATATTTCCTTTTTATAATTTGGTTTCATAACTTTTATTTCCAGTGTATTCCTAAAATATGAGTATGATTTTCAGGTTCAATTTATTTTTACATAGGTAAAATAGGAATATCCCTGGCTTCCCTAGTAGCTGCAGTGCGGAAGACCTATATGTGATCCCTGGGTAGGGAAGACCCCCCGTAAAAGGGAGTGACAACCCACTCCAGTACTCTTGCCTGGAAAATCCCATGGATGGGGGAACCTGGTAGGCTGCAGTCCATGGGGTCGCTCAGAGTCGGACACGACTGAGCAACTTCACTTTCACTTTTCACTTTCATGCATTGGAGAAGGAAATGGCAACCCACTCCAGTGTTCTTGCCTGGAGAATCCCAGGGACTGGGGAGCCTGGTGGGCTGCCGTCTATGGGGTCGCACAGAGTCGGACATGACTGAGGCAAGTTAACAGCAGCAGCAGCAGGTTTCCACTGTGCTTTGAGATAAACCCAAGTTTCCTAATGTGAATTAGCCGGCCTTCTATTATCCATCTCCTCCCTATATTTACAGCCTAGCTTCTCACTGGTGTTCTTTTAGCTCTTAGACCAAACCATACTCTTTCTTAACTTGTGACTTGAATTGTCTGTGTTCACTCTCCTTGGTGTCGTGAACCTCTTCCGACTCAGACCAGGGAAGGCTGGCCTGAGCTAGTTAGATCCCTTTCTCCAGGTTCCTTTGGATACTGTATATTTTCTTCCACTTCAATTGTAAACTGAGGGCCAGTGCGCCTTTTGTTTCATTTATTGTTATGTCTAAAGTTTTAGTACAATATTCAACTATTTGTTGAATGAATTAATGAGCATTCATTACAAACAAAAAAAAGGCATTTTTACATTGATAGTCTATATTGAGATGACTGTTTATATTGCTTATTAACTTTAGTCGCCTGTGTTTTTATGACCATTTATTTTAACCAAAATCAAAATTCTACACTGTTTTGGAAACAGTCTAATACTTTATTTTCCAAAATTCAGATACTCAAAATGCAAACTATAATCTGTAGATAAAAATAGTAACAAATTCCAAAGAGGGACTAGGCTGCTAAGCTAAGTATCTTTCAGAACATCATTATAATGCTCAAAAAATACAGAGAAAGCAAGTATATTGAAGTATTTTCATAGATCAAAGTAGAATACCATTGAAAACAATTAGCAAAATATTATCACTTTATATATTTATATGGAATATTTTGTAAGTTCCAGTAGATTTTGTTTCATTTATATGTTAATAAATTGTCCCATTAACATCCTGCTATGCTGCAACACTTACTACATTTGAGAAATTCTGTTAAATATTACTAGAAATCAGATATACTTCCTGCTAAATGATGTCTTGAAATTTCATATTTAACATTCATTTCTAGTTTTTACACCTTCCTTTATACAATATTGAAGAAATGGGATGTAATTTTTTAAATATACAGAGCCGTAAATATGAGTAGATGCAACTATGGAGTCTAGGTAAAAATGAACTGAACTGAGGAGTTTCAAAATTCAGACTTGTAAGACACTTTGTTCTTTACAATTTTTAACATGGCTTTTGATACCTTTCTCTTTGGTTTCTGTGTTTTAAGATGGTGTTCTCACTCTGGATCTTAAATTTATTCATTTAATATGTTTGTCACATAAGTGTGTCTTTGTAGACTGATTCATCCAGAAATAGCACCTTCCTTTTCTTAACTAAGGACTACATTTATATTCTAAATATTTAAATTCTAAAAATAACTTAAATTTTAAGAAGAAAATTTTAAATTCTATCACTACATTAATTTCTGAGTTTTTCATTATAAAATATATTTTGTTTCCATATACCTAAGGAATTACTAGTCACATTAAATGCATGTTGCCAATGTGTTTTTTGGTAGCTTTGGTTACTAAAGTGAAAGAAAAAATGCTTTTAAAAATCAGATTGCCTCAGATTGCACCTGCACTACATACATATAGACCAGTTCTGTTTTCCAAAAAGAAATGTTTTAAGCAACTGTAAAAATAAGTCCCATTTTCAGATACTTTCTGAAGAGAAAAACCTCATTGAGTGTGAACAATAGTATAACTGTGGACCTGGAAAAGGTCAAGAACACCTCTCCCTCACTGCCATTTGATGAGTTGGCATAGTAAACTTGTTCAGTGTTCATGTAATGTGGCATGGAGAAATTCATCCCTTCCTAAAGTGAAAGTGAAGTCGCTCAGTCGTGTCCGACTCTTTGCGACCCTGTGGACTGTAGCCCACCAGGCTCCTCTGTCCATGGGATTCTCCAGGCATCAACCATTTGATATTTATAACTTCAGTGCTTAAAGTTATAAATGATACCACATCTTTAGAATGTTTGGAAATAAAGTAGGATAAAATCTCTACAGCTGCTGGCAAGCTTGAAACTACAGTCATGCCAAACAGAATCTAAGATGAAGCCAGCAGCAAAATAAAGTGCCACCCTTGTTGACACTCTCATGCTCTGAGTCAGTTTGAGTTGAGGAACTAGGTGGAAGCGATAAATAGTCCAGACTGTTTCCTGCATAATCATGTATCAGGAGAGGAATTGAGATAGGGAAAGAAGCAAATCTCTCCACCATCCCTCTTCAGTGGGACTTCCTATTTTATCCCCCACCCTCAAATCTCTGTTATTTGTGACGTCTCTGGCTCTCATTTGTTTTGAGTAATAATACATAGTTTTCAATGAAAGTGACACTGACTAACCCATCTTGATTTGAGTCCCAAGTAAATAAGAAAAATGAACTATTTTTAATATACTCAAATGCTTTTCATCAATCCATTCAAGAAGGTACTGATGATACATTTTTCTACTTAAACTTGATGTGTCTTGATAAATAAAATTAAAATCTCGGAAACTACCCAAGAAAGTTAAAATAATATCAATGGGGAAAAAATAAAAGCACAAGTTGTGTAACCTAATAATCATACATGAGTCAGTATCTCCTATTTTCCAAAAAAGAAGTTCTTCATAGAAAATAAAGATATTTTGCCTATAATGAATATAATTGTAGAAAGATGGTGTGGAATGGACACCTACAGAATATCCTTGCTGGGATTTCTCTTAACTACTAGAAAGCATATCATCAGTTCAGTTCAGTTCAGTTCAGTCACTCAGTCATGTCCGACTCTTTGCGACCCCATGAATCGCAGCACGCCAGGCCTCCCTGTCCATTACCACCTCCCGGAGTTCACTCAGACTCACGTCCATCGAGTCCGTGATGCCCTCCAGCCATCTCATCCTGGGTCGTCCCTTTCTCCTCCTGCCCCCAATCCCTCCCAGCATCAGAGTCTTTTCCAATGAGTCAACTCTTCGCATGAGGTGTCCGAAGTACTGGAACTTAAGCTTTAGCATCATTCCTTCCAAAGAAATCCCAGGGCTGATCTCCGTCAGAATGGACTGGTTGGATCTCCTTGCAGTCCAAGGGACTCTCAAGAGTCTTCTCCAGCACCACAGTTCAAACGCATCAATTCTTCAGTGCTCAGCCTTCTTCACAGTCCAACTCTCACATCCATACATGACCACTGGAAAAACCATAGCCTTGACTAGACGGACCTTAGTCGGTAAAGTAATGTCTCTGCTTCTGAATATACTGTCTAGGTTGGTCATAACTTTTCTTCCAAGGAGTAAGCGTCTTTTAATATCATGGCTGCAGTCAGCATCTGCGGTGATTTTGGAGCCCCCCAAAATAAAGTTTGACACTGTTTCTACTGTTTCCTCATCTATTTCCCATGAAGTGATGGGACCAGATGCCATGATCTTCATTTTCTGAATGTTGAGCTTTAAGCCAACTTTTTCACCCTCCTCTTTCACTTTCATCAAGAGGCTTTTTAGTTCCTCTTCACTTTCTGCCATAAGGGTGGTGTCATCTGCATATCTGAGGTGATTGATATTTCTCCCGGCAATCTTGATTCCAGCTTGTGTTTCTTCCAGTCCAGCATTTTCTCATGATGTACTCTGCATATAAGTTAAATAAGCAGGGTGACAATATACAGCCTTGATGGACTCCTTTTCCTATTTGGAACCAGTCTGTTGTTCCATGTCCAGTTCTAACTGTTGCTTCCTGACCTGCATACAGGTTTCTCAAGAGGCAGGTCAGGTGGTCTGGTATTCCCATCTCTCTTAGAACTTTCCACAGTTTATTGTGATCCACATAGTCAAAGGCTTTGGCGTACTCAATAAAGCAGAAATAGATGTTTTTCTGGAACTCTCTTGCTTTTTCCATGATCCAGCGGATGTTGGCAATTTGATCTCTGGTTCCTCTGCCTTTTCTAAAACCAGCTTGAACATCAGGGAGTTCATGGTTCGTGTATCACTGAAGCCTGGCTTGGAGAATTTTGAATATTAGTTCACTAGCATGTGAGATGAGTGCAATTGTGCGGTAGTTGGAGCATTCTTTGGCATTGCCTTTCTTTGGAATGGGAATGAAAACTGACCTTTTCCAGTCCTGTGGCCACTGCTGAGTTTTCCAAATTTGCTGGCATATTGAGTACAGCACTTTCACAGCATCATCTTTCAGGATTTGAAACAGCTCCACTGGAATTCCATCACCTCCACTAGCTTTGCTCGTAGTGATGCTTTATAAGGCCCACTTGACTTCACATTCCAGGATGTCTGCCTCTAGATGAGTGATCACATCATCATGATTATCTGGGTCATGAAGATCTTTCTTGTACAGTTCTTGTGTGTATTCTTGCCACCTCCTCTTAATATCTTCTGCTTCTGTTAGATCCATACCATTTCTGTCCTTTATCGAGCCCATCTTTGCATGAAATGTTCCCTTGGTATCTCTAATTTTTTTGAAGAGATCTCTAGTCTCTCTCATTCTGTTGTTTTCCTCTATTTCTTTGCATTGATTGCTGAAGCAGGCTTTCTTATCTCTTCTTGCTATTCTTTGGAACTCTGCATTCAGATGCTTATATCTTTCCTTTTCTCCTTTGCTTTTCATCTCTCTTCTTTTCACAGCTATTTGTAAGGCCTCCCCAGACAGCCATTTTGCTTTTTTGCATTTCTTTTCCATGGGGATAGTCTTGATCCCTGTCTCCTGTACAATGTCACGAACCTCATTCCATAGTTCATCAGGCACTCTATCAGATCTAGGCCCTTAAATCTATTTCTCACTTCCACTGTGTAATCATAAGGGATTTGATTTAGGTCATACCTGAATGGTCCAGTGGTTTTCCCTACTTTCTTCAATTTGAGTCTGAATTTGGCAATAAGGAGTTCATGATCTGAGCCACAGTCAGCTCCTAGTCTTGTTTTTGTTGACTGTATAGAGCTTCTCCATCTTTGGCTGCAAAGAATATAATCAATCTGATTTCGGTGTTGACCATCGGATGATGTCCATGTGTAGAGTCTTCTCTTGTGTTGTTGGAAGAGGGTGTTTGCTATGACCAGTGCATTTTCTTGGCAAAACTCTATTAGTCTTTGCCCTGCTTCATTTCTCATTCCAAGGCCAAATCTGCCTATTACTCCAGGTGATTCTTGCATATATTAAAAATGCTCAATTTAATAATATACCATTATTTTACCTTAGAAGTCTGGAAGCATTTTTACATTTTAAGAAATAAGTAAGGAAAACAATAACTAGATAGAGATACATGGAGAAGTGTGGGTTCATGATTGATTTTTGCTAAGAGCAAATGCCCAAAGAGAACTAAAATTCTGGTGATACATCAACATTTGCAAACTGGTCTACATATTCATAGATAAGAGTAGACTACAACATTCAATAAAACTTCTTTTCTATCTAGCCACTTTGCTCTGAAGTCTCTGGTTGTGTTATTTATTTGTATACTGTTTCTGAATGCAGAGTTCCAAAGAATAGCAAGAAGAGATAAGAAAGCCTTCTTCAGCAATCAATGCAAAGAAATAGAGGAAAACAACAGAATGGGAAAGACTACAGATCTCTTTAAGAAAATTAGAGATACCAAGGGAACATTTCATGCAAAGATGGGCTCGATAAAAGACAGAAATGGTCTGGACCTAACAGAAGCAGAAGATATTAAGAAGAGGTGGCAAGAATACACACAAGAACTGTACAAAATGATCTTCACAACCCAGATAATCATGATGATGTGATCACTCATCTAGAGCCAGACATCTTGGAATGTGAAGTCAAGTGGGCCTTAGAAAGCATCACTACGAACAAAGCTAGTGGAGGTGATGGAATTCCAGTGGAGCTGTTTCAAATCCTGAAAGATGATGCTGTGAAAGTGCTGTACTCAATATGCCAGCAAATTTGGAAAACTCAGCAGTGGCCACAGGACTGGAAAAGGTCAGTTTCCATTCCCATTCCAAAGAAAGGCAATGCCAAAGAATGCTCCAACTACCACACAATTGCACTCATCTCACATGCTAGTAAACTAATGTTCAAAATTCTCCAAGCCAGGCTTCAGCAATACGTAAACCGTGAACTCCCTGATGTTCAAGCTGGTTTTAGAAAAGGCAGAGGAACCAGAGATCAAATTGCCAACATCCGCTGGATCATGGAAAAAGCAAGAGAGTTCCAGAAAAACATCTATTTCTGCTTTATTGAGTACGCCAAAGCCTTTGACTATGTGGATCACAATAAACTGTGGAAAGTTCTAAGAGAGATGGGAATACCAGACCATCTGACCTGCCTCTTGAGAAACCTGTATGCAGGTCAGGAAGCAACAGTTAGAACTGGACATGGAACAACAGACTGGTTCCAAATAGGAAAAGGAGTCCATCAAGGCTGTATATTGTCACCCTGCTTATTTAACTTATATGCAGAGTACATCATGAGAAAATGCTGGATTGGAAGAAACACAAGCTGGAATCAAGATTGCCGGGAGAAATATCAATCACCTCAGATATGCAGATGACACCACCCTTATGGCAGAAAGTGAAGAGGAACTAAAAAGCCTCTTGATGAAAGTGAAAGAGGAGGGTGAAAAAGTTGGCTTAAAGCTCAACATTCAGAAAATGAAGATCATGGCATCCGGTCCCATCACTTCATGGGAAATAGATGAGAAAACAGTGGAAACAGTGTCAGACTTTATTTTTCTAGGCTCCAAAATCACTGCAGATGGTGATTACAGCCATGAAATTAAAAGACACTTACTCTTTGGGAGAGAAGTTATGACCAACTTAGATATCATATTCAAAAGCAGAGACATTACTTTACCGACTAAGTTCCGTCTACTCAAGGCTATGGTTTTTCCAGTAGTCATGTATGGATGTGAGAGTTGGACTGTGAAGAAGGCTGAGCACCGAAGAATTGATGCGTTTGAACTGTGGTGTTGGAGAAGACTCTTGAGAGTCCCTTGGACTGCAAGGAGATCCAACCAGTCCATTCTGACAGAGATCAGCCCTGGGATTTCTTTGGAAGGAATAATGCTCAAACTGAAACTCCAGTACTTTGGCCACCTCACGCAAAGAGTTGACTCACTGGAAAAACTCTGATGCTGGGAGGGATTGGGGGCAGGAGGAGAAGGGGATGACAGAGGATGAGATGGCTGGATGGCATCACTGACTCGATGGACGTGAGTCTGAGTGAACTCCAGGAGTTGGTAATAGACAGGGAGGCCTGGCGTGCTGTGATTCATGGGGTTGCAAAGAGTCGGACACGACTGAGCGCCTAAACTGAACTGAACTGAATATATGCAATAACTGGAAAACAGTTGTGTAAAGCACTACTTTAATCAATCAACTCAATTCAGAGACTATTTCATTCAGGAAAAAATAAATGATCTTTATTTTCAACTAATAAGTTTTACGAAAATTGTCAATTCAGTTGTATGTAAACACACCCCAGATTTTATGTTGTATAATTTAAGATCCCAATTTTTAAATTATATTTGTGGATATTAGCTCATTTTAAGTAGAAAGCAATCATTAAAGCCCTGGGAAATAAATTTGAAAGACTAAATAACAAAGGTTCAAATTCTGAATTATAAAATAAATGTAATCTACAAATGAGTTGGTTCGAGTACACTTTGGACGATTGAAGACTCCACGGACACAGTCCATTTGCTTCTGCTGGAAAGCTCTCTAGATATCTGCAAGGAAATCCAACCAGTCCATTCTGAAGCTGAGCTCTCTTCTGAGTCTCTTCTGAGCTCTCAACCAAAGACTTGAACCTGAGAACTGCAAAGCTTGTATTCAGTAGATATTTTTGAAATAAAATGTACATATCTTTTATACCCGTAGAACTGTTTTATTTTGGCAGGAAAACTTTTGTCCTGGCTCACCATAGAAAAAAACTATGAAAATTTAAAATGATTTTGAAGATGTATGTTGGTTTTAGCTCAACACTTTAGACTTGAGAAAGACGTTTAAGATAAGGTGGTTAAGGCCATAAGTTTGGTCAATACCAATTTCTCTGACCCATACTTTCAGTTCTCTTTTTGTAACACACAGCTTCCTCATACCCTGTCTCGCACTCAGGTTAAGCACTATTCCTTCAGAGCATATATCTGATAGGCAGAAATTAAAGGAAGAAGTTCTTCTCTTTATACTAATGACTATAGTCCTCTGCCTCTCTCCTTTCTATTTCATTGTAAAACTTCTAGCCATGTAATTCTATTAGATGCTTTAGAAATTTTGGACAGGAAGATATTTTATGTGGAAATTTAAAAAAATCTACAGGAAGGCAAAATCCAATAGAATAGCCACACAAACACACATGTGTGTGTGTGTGTGTGTGTGTGTGTGTGTATTAGGAAATAAACAGTTGTAAAAAGGTTGGCTTGATAGTTTTGGCCCAAAGTGTCAAAATAAATGTGTCATGTAGCTGCAGATATTGTATCTTCCCCATAGATGGACTGTAGTGCCCAAACTGGATGCTAAAGTACCAGGGTGCTGTAGCTAATTCACAGGGCACAGAGGATGTTTTAAAATTTCAAGGAAAATACAGAGGCATCTCTAAAACACTACATAAAAGGCATGAGTTGTTTGGAACTTGTTACTTAATAAAATGGAGCAGTTGGACATTTCTTTTGTCCTAAGGGTGCCATGAAAGAATTATTGAGCCATGGATGATGCCTGAATCTAAGACATTTAGGAACTTATGGCCTGTAATATATTCATTTTAAACATTATAACTTTTTAACTTGATAGTTATTCTTGTTGACCTATCACATTACAACCACAGAATAGAATGTTGTAACAAAATTTACTTTGCACTTATAGGGATATGTGTAGTATCATACAAATAAAGAATTGATTCGCTGCATCATGCTACTTTGATTGGCCTTGTGCAAGTTATTGAGCTTCAATTTCCTGACCTAAAATGGATTAATCAAATTAATTAATTAAAATGGATTAATAACACCTATTTTACTGAATTGTTATGGAGATTGAATAAGATTATATATGCAAGAGTGCCTCCCATTGTGTCGATCTCATTAGGTTACTTAAAAATGCTAAATACTGAGCATAATACCAGCAAAAACTGTCTCCCCCCATCAAAATAATATTATAGACCCACATCCAGCAGTTAATGACATTTCATGTTCCACCTATATAGGATCAAATTCATTCTGCCACACCTGAATGATGTTTCCTCTGACTAGGAAAGTATTATTGTTTAGAGAAAAAATATTATAGTGCTGATAGAAACATTCATCTCATAGACACAATCTTAACCCTAACTGTTTTAATTATAATCACCAAGTTTTAAACTTTTTATCATTTTCCACTCACCTATTAGAGCTCAGGTTGGAAAAGATCATGTGATTTTTAAAAAATGTATTTAGTCATTGTTTTGGTTGTTTGAAACTAGAAATATATTCACATATTCATTCTGCATTTTAACACATTGATTAATTTTTCAGAAATGTGCTAAATAAAATAGCTGTATAAAGTTACTGATTGAAATATTTAATTGCCTTCTGAGATTAGCTTAAATAAATGGAAGTCAATGAGTCAAGCTTAATAAACTTAAAATATGCCGTATTTACTCTTCATCAGTGTTTTTCTGAACAATATTTCCGCTTCCAATAAAAAAGGAAACTCTCAGTTAATTAGTTCCTCATATTCCACGATAAAATTAATGTTTAGGAGTTAAATACCATAAACTTCCTCAGGCACATTTGCTGATGTGTTCCTGTTTTTAGTTAATGTCACATGTTTCATTGTTTAATGGGGGTATCATGTGGGTTTCATTATATCTCTCTAGTGCAGAGGGTCCATGTGTCTGGCATTTTAGGAGACTGCATGCTAATTTCTGATTTAACTGTGTCAACTGTATCAGCTGACATATAGGTCATTGACAATCAGTGCTGAAACAATCACCAAATCACAAGCTAAAACCATTGACATGGTATGCTTTTATTGAACTGAGAAAATAGGAAACATGTGTTGTCAGGATCACATACTGTAGATTCTTTGTAAATAAGCAGAGAGAAGATGTAATCATATCTTCAGGCTTCTGTGTGTGTCAGAATTATTGTGACCAGCTCTTCCTCTTCCCTTGCCTCCCCTGCCCAAATCTTAGAAATCAATGACAGTGGGCAAACATAACTCAGTTTTAAGCTTTGTAAATATTTATTTTTGTAAAGAAGAGTTTTGTAACTAAAGAGTCAATCAATTAAGTTCTCATGTTAGATTGGTGGCATTAAAATATGAAATGATTAAAAAGTAAAAAGAACTGAATACAGAAACTATGTGGTGACAGCCATCTTCCAGTTCCCATGAATTAGATGTTTCTAGGTCAATAAAATAGTTGTTTTCCTTTTTGCCAAATAATGGAGTTTACAATATTCATCACTGAGAAAAGAGATATATATATATATATTTATTGTGACAGTGTCATAACTTAGTATGGAAATGATTGTTTACATACAGAGAGACATATTAATGCTAAGCAGTATATCTCTGTGAAGTATTAACTGTGCTATATTAATAACCAGTATTTGGTCCAGTCTCCCCACCGCCCCCCACCACACACAAGTGGCTGCTACTGCTAATTCGCTTCAGTTGTGTCTGACTCTGTGTGACCCCATAGATGGCAGCCCATCAGGCTCCCTGTCCCTGGGATTCTCCAGGCAAGAACACTGGAGTGGGTTGCCATTTCCTTCTCCAATGTATGAAAGTAAAAAATGAAAGTGAAGTCATTCAGTCGTATCCAACTCTTAGCGACCCCGTGGACTGCAGCCTACCAGGCTCCTCTGTCCATGGGATTTCCAGGCAAGAGTACTGGAGTGGGGTCCCATCGCCTTCTCCAACCACACACACTATCACCACCAAAACACACACATACCAGCAAACAAACAAAAAAAAACCCACAATAGCCCTTTCTTTGATAAATTCTTCAGATTTCATTAGACTAAAACTATAATCTTTTAATCCATCTTGTTTGCTTTTTAACAGTTAAGAACATTAAGAATGCCTTCAGTTAAAATATGAACTGATTCAGCTCAGTGTTTTCTTTTTGACATGATTCTCGTTCCTGGTACCATAGTAGTTCAGATTGGCTAGTGACACTGTGTTTCAGCCAAGAGGCCTCAAAATGTATTACCTTATGAATTTGTATCCTAGCCCTCAGAATTCCAGATTTGTATTACAGTTGCCACAGCAAACATGGAATCTCATCTTAGTAGTAAGCTCACACTAAGGTCATCAAACTGTATAAGCCCAGTATAAGTGTAAGCCCAGAGGAGCAATATATTATCTGAATAGATGTAACTGTAAACACGGTAAGATAGTATCTTGTTTGTAACTCTAAGATAGAGATCTGTTTTCCATGAGAACTGAACAAGTCATGCTCCTGGAGCATCATGAGAATCAGATCCTGTATTAGGTTTAACTATACTATAACAGGGCTTCCCTGGTAGCTCAGAGGTTAAAGCGTCTGCCTGCAATACAGGAGACCCGGGTTCGATCTCTGCGTTGGGAAGATCCCCTGGAGAAGGAAATGGCAACCCACTCCAGTATTCTTGCCTGGAGAATCCCATGAACGGAGGAGCCTGGTGGGCTACAGTCCACGGGGTCACAGAGTCAGACACGACTGCACAACTTCACTTCATACTATAACAAGCAGAAACAATACTAGCTTAAATGTGGAAAAACAATATTTTTTACTCATGTAACAATTCAAGTCTTGTTGATGTGGTAGCTCCATGGTATCAGGTCCTTCCTTGTTCTCTACTTTATCGTATGGCTTTCCACAATCTGTGATTCCCATCTCATGGCCTTAGGTACCTTCTCCAGCTTCTGTGACCCAATTCCAGCCAGTGCAAAGGGTGGAAGCTGGGAGAACTACACAACATTTTGAACAGTACTATTTCACTAATAATTTTTTCTGCTTTATGTTCATAGAACATATTTAAACTTTTCTTGATCCTATTAGTATAGTCTCCTCATAACAACCCTTCACACTTATTCAGATTTATTAAAGATAGCATTTGCTGTCTGTACAAATATCAAATAATGTAGAAGTATATTAAACAGAAGCTAAAAGTTACTTGCCTGTGCAAATATAACCAAAAAAAATCATGGCCATCTTTCTTCCATACAGTAACTAAAAGTTATCTGCCTACACTGATACCTTCCTGTCTATAACCCCAATCTGCAGAGGTGATCACTGTTAAGTTTGGTACCTATTTTTCCAGAACTATATACACATATACTATATACACTAATGCATATATACTCATGCATAAATATGTATTTATTTATATGCAGGAGTGAGGATATCTGTGTATTATAATATATACTATGTAACATATATATGTATATATATACCTCATGTGTGATATGTACTATATAATATATAATATATGGGAGGATAAATGTTTCTGCTATATTCTACTTATAACAGAAAATCGTGGCCATCTTTCTTCCATACTTTCAGACTTAAATTGTTCTGCATCATGTTTCATTAAACTGAATAAACTATATTTTATGTTCCTAAGCAATTAACATTTAAGTTTGTCTATAGTACTTCACAGTTTTAGACAACACTACAATAAACACTTTTGTGTGCACATATTTGCCCCAAATGTATTATTCCTGTAATCAGTTCCATGACCAGAATATGGTGTTTTTCTTCAATATATATATATATATTTTTTCCTTTTGAACATTTTTCACCTGAGAGATTATCTCTAAATTCTAATGCTCTCTGAGTTGGTTAATGGAGGATTTAAAACTTTAAAAATTGACTAATCTGAATTAAGCTATGAATAAGCATGAGTGAGACTTCTAATCTGAAACTGTTAATTGTCTCAATTAAATAAATTCTGTCAGAAAAAAAATTATGCAAGGTGTCAAAAGATGTTGGTGGTCGCAATCCCATTTCATATTATTCTGTGCCCTTGTGCAAGTTGTTTTCCTCTTTGTACCTTAGCTTGTCATCTTTAAGGTAGCTCCAGTGATGTCTGCCCTACTCATTTCATAAGGAGATCGTAAACGTTAGATAGGGCAAATCTATGCATTTCTAAACAAGTTAAATTATTCTATAATGTATCACTACTTTCTTCTTTGGAATAAAAGCTATAAGAAACCTAGTTCAGTTCAGTTCAGTCACTCAGTCTTGTCCGACTCTTTGTGACCCCATGAACAGCAGCACGCCAGGCCTCCCTGTCCATAACCAACTCCCAGAGTCCATCCAAACCCATATCCATTGGGTCGGTGATGCCATCCAACCATCTCATCCTCTGTCACCCCCTTCTCCTCCTGCCCTCAATCTTTCCCAGCATCACAGTCTTTTCAAATGAGTCAGCTCTTTGCATCAAGTGGCCAAAGTACTGGAGTTTCAGCTTCAACATCAGTCCTTCTGATGAATACCCAGGACTGATCTCCTTTAGGATGGACTGGTTGTATCTCCTTGTAATCCAAGGACTTTCAAGAGTCTTCTTCAACACTGAAGTTCAAAAGCATAAATTCTTCTGCGCTCAGCTTTCTTTATAGTCCAACTGTCACATCCATACATGACTACCGGAAAAACCATAGTATTGACCAGAGGGGGAACCTTTGTTGACAAAGTAACGTCTCTGCTTTAAATATGATGTCTAGGTTGGTCATAACTTTCCTTCCAAGGAGTAAGTGTCTTTTAATTTCATGGCTGCAATCACCATCTGCAGTTATTTGGGAGCCCAAAAATATAAAGTCAGGCACTGTTTCCACTGTTTCCCCATCTATTTGCCATGACATGATGGGACCGGATGCCATGATCTTCGTTTTCTGAAAGTTGAACTTTAAGCCAACTTTTTGACTCTCCTCTTTAACTTTCATCAAGAGGCTTTTTAGTTCCTCTTCACTTTCTGCCATAAGCATGGTGTCATCTGCATATCTGAGGTTATTGATATTTCTCCTGGCAATCTTGATTCCAGCTTGTGTTTCTTCCAGTCCAGCGTTTCTCATTATGTGCTCTGCATATAAGTTGAATAAGCAGGGTGATAATACAGCCTGACGTACTCCTTTTCCTGTTTGGAACCAGTTTGTTGTTCCATGGATGTGCGAGTTGGACCATAAAGAAGACTGAGCATCGAAGAATTGATGTTGTTGAACTGAGGTGTTGGAGGAGACTCTCGAAGGTCCCTTAGACTGCAAGGAGATCCAACAAGTCCATCCTAAAGGATATCAGGCCTGAATATTCATTGGAAGGACTGATGCTGAAGGTGAAGCGGCAATACTTTGGTCACCTGATGCAAAGAACTGACTCACTGGAAAAGACCCTGATGCTGGAAAAGATTGAGGAGAAGGGGGTGACAGAGGATGAGATAGTTGGATGGCATCATCGACTCAATGGACATGAGTTTGAGCAAGCTCTGGGAGTTGGTGATGGACAGGGAAGCCTGGTGGTGTGCAGTTCCATGGGTTCACAAAGTCGGACATGACTGAGTGACTGAACAAGAGCACAACAGTAAATATGATTATTAATTATTAAATGTACCAACCCATTTTCAAAATTCAGAATTTGATATGATGAAAAGGATTTCAGGAATTTACCTACTTTAGGTCACTCTACTTGCATTGTTGTTTTTTATTTTTTAGGCGGAGGAAAAATTTCATAACATTTCTAAATTTCCAGAGGTTTAAAATTTACCATTCTTGGTGAGATCTGTAGGCCAGGAGTTATCACAAGTATCTATTCCATAGTTTTATTATTAGAGTGGTTTAGGAAGCTTCCTGTTCTCAACTTGTAGACTCTGGATACACTGCACAAGGAAGGATGTCTGTCATCAAAGGTATCTAAAAATGAAGTGCTTTTTTAAAAATGAAATACTTGCTAAGCCATCATGTTCAAAGTGGAAAGTAAAAGAGAAATAGCATTTGAGTTGGTCTTTATATATATAGCATATATATTTACTTACTTATTTTTATTCTTGCCTGCTGCATGCAGGCTTTCTCTAGTTGCAGAGAGTGGAAGCTACTCTTGGTTGCAGTGTGCAGGTTTCTGATTGCAATGGCTTCTCTTGCTTTGGAGCACAGGCTTTAGGTGCAAGGGCTTCACAAGTTGTGGTGCAAGTCTTAGTTGCTCTGAGGTATGTGGGATCCTCCTGACCCAGGGATCAAACCCATGCCCCCTGCATTGGTCAGCGAATTCTTAACCACTGGACCACCAGGGAAGTCCCTTGAATTGATCTTAAGTGACTGGTATGCATGCCTCTCTTCCAAATCCCTACTTTTCTAATGCATTCATCATTTTGGATGCTTTTCTCTGTGCCATTCATTTCTTCAAAATACACAGAGGCAAAAAGTAGACAGCACTGTCATATAGATGCACATATAGAAGCAGTTCCTTAATTAATGATTCTCTTTGTACAGCTTAAAATGAGTTGCTATGTAATACTTAAACGATGCCTTGGTTGAAATGGTGGAATACAGAAGGAAAAGGATACTTGTTTGATTCACTGTCACCTTTTCAGGGATACTCAGATTTCTTAGATAACTAATCCAGGAATTTTCATTGGTACTAGAATTCATTAGATTTATGGGGAAAAGGTGAGGGAAAAATGCAATAATTTTTATATGCAGAAATGTCTTCCCATTTTAAAACATGTTTCTTGAAGAGTTTATAAATTAATCTGTTACTAAACTAGCCAACTAGGTTAACTATTAAATTAATTAGGGTAAAGTTTTCCTTTACAGTGCTACATTAGGAAGACAAAAAAATTTAAAAAGTCTCTTACTGAAAAAACTTTAGTTTATGACAAAGCAGTTAAGAACTAATGCTCACCTAAAGATAGCTTCTTTTTAAATAGTCAAGCAAGATAATTTATTAATTCTACTTTCTCAAATAAAATTCTTATGAAATATTTATATTTGCAACTTATGAGTTAATACAAAATATTAGCATTTTTCATAAAAGATTTCAAATATAAAAGTCATATTATACTATTCCAGCAAAGCTAGAAAGGCTTTACAGACTTTCTGCATTTAGAAGCCCTTTCACCTTGATTGTGCCATTGTGCTCAGTCATATCCAACTCTTGGCAACCCCATGGACTGTAGCCCACCAGACTCCTCTGTCTATGGAATTTTCCAGGCAAGAATACCGGAGTGAGTAGCCATTTCCTCCCCCAGGGAGTCTTCTCAACGCAGGGATCAAACCCGCATCTCCTTTAGCTCCTGCGATGGCAAGCAGATTCTTTACCACTGAGCCACTGGGAAGTGACGTGATTGGAAACAGTCACTATGATGGAGGATTTTGTTTTTATCACCTGTTTTCATATAAAACATCTTTTTAAAAAGTTGTGCTACATATACACAATGGAATATTCAGTTCAGTTCAGTTCAGTCACTCAGTCGTGTCCGTGTCTTTGCGACCCCATGAATCGCAGCACGCCGAGCCTCCCTGTCCATCACTAACTCCCGGAGTTCACTCAGATTCACGTTCATCAAGTCCGTGATGCCATCCAGCCATCTCATCCTCTGTCGTCCCCTTCTCCTCCTGCCCCCAATCCCTCCCAGCATCAGACTCTTTTCCAATGAGTCAACTCTTTGCATGAAGTGGCCAAAGTACTGGAGTTTCAGCTTCAGCATCATTCCTTCCAAAGAAATCCCAGGGCTGATCTCCTTCAGAATGGACTGGTTGGATCTCCTTGCAGTCCAAAGGACTCTCAAGAGTCTTCTCCAACACCACAGTTCAAAAGCATCAATTCTTCGGCACTCAGCCTTCTTCACAGTCCAACTCTCACATCCATACATGACTACTGGAAAAACCATAGCCTTGACTAGATGGACATTAGTCAGCAAAGTAATGTCTCTGCTTTTGAATATGCTATCTAGGTTGGTCATAACTTTTCTTCCAAGGAGTAAGTGTCTTTTAATTTCATGGCTGCAATCACCATCTGCAGTGATTTTGGAGCCCAAAAAAATAAAGTCTGCCACTGTTTCCACTGTTTCCCCATCTATTTCCCATGAAGTGATGGGACCAGATGCCATGATCTTCGTTTTCTGAATGTTGAGCTTTAAGCCAACTTTTTCATTCTCTACTTTCACTTTCATCAAGAGGCTTTTTAGTTCCTCTTCACTTTCTGCCATAAGGGTGGTGTCATCTGCATATCTGAGGTGATTGATATTTCTCCCAGCAATCTTGCTTCCAGCTTGTGTTTCTTCCAGTCCAGCGTTTCTCATGATGTACTCTGCATATAAGTTAAATAAGCAGGGTGACAATATACAGCCTTGACATACTCCTTTTATTACTCAGCCATAAAAAGGAATGCATTTGAGTCAGTTCTAATAAAGTGGATGAACCCAGAACCTACTATACAGCGTGAAGTTAAGTCATAAAGAGAAAGATAAATATCATATTCTAATGGATATATATGTAATCTAGAAGAATGGTACTGAGGAATTTATTTAAAGGTCAGCAGTGGAGAAAGAGACATAGAGAATAGACTTATGGACATGGGGAGAGGGGAGGAGAGGGTGAGATGTGTGGGGAGAGTAACATGGAAACTTACATTACCATAAGTAAAATAGATAGCCAACAAGAATTTGTTGTATGGCTGAAGAAACTGAAACAGGGGCTCTGTATCAACCTAGGTGGATGGGACGGGGAGGGAGACGGGAGGCAGGTTCAAAAGGGAGGGTATATATGTATACCTATGGCTGATTCATGTTGAGGTTTGACAGGAAACAGCAAAATTCTGTAAAACAATTATCCTGCAATAAAAAATAAATTAATTTAAAAAAAGCAAATCATCTTTTCTAGTAGATACCTTGACCATATTCAGGTACTTTAATGTTAAGCATCATAATAGTGGGTTCTTATTCATGATCAGAAATTTATATTATTGACTTTTAATATCCAAGGGGATATGAAAATATACAAAAGAGATAAAATTATGGAATGTTAGAAAAGAATGGTTTGATGTGTGAAAAAATGTTACAAAAGATTATTTGACTACCTCCTTCGAGTCCTTATTTCTTCATATCCTAAACTCTAGGCTTCTTTTTCTGCCTTAATTTTCTATCCTTCCTTGTATCAGTGGCAGCAGATCTAAAACACCAATATTGCTTGTGTTACACCCTGTATAAAAAACTTATTTGTTCTTTATTTGTATAATCATTTGCTTACAAACTATTTCTTCTGTTAAGCCTTAAGCTTTTGAGGAAGAGTTGTCATCTGTGTCTGAAATTTGTTAATTTCTTAATTAAATAAAATATTGCTTCATATATTCAGTCCATAAACATTTTATAGCCTTAAATGGTCAAGGCACTATGCTAGAAACTGGGAATTTAAGATTAAATAGACGTAATTCTGCCTTAGGAGGCTAACAGTCTGGTTAGGGAGAGTGAGATATAAACAGATGTGATATAATAGAGCTATGCATAGAATTTTAACAAAAGTGAGTGGAAAGGGAATGAATTCAAATCTAAGCTTAGTAGAAGGTGTCAGGGAAGGCTTCTTGGGGTGGGGGTCCCTAAAGGATCATGCCTAAAGTCAAATCCTAAAGGGCAACTAAGCAAATGAAGTTTTTGGAATGAAAGGATAAAGAAACAACATTCCTGGTAGGAAAAAAAAAAATTCAGCCTAGATAAAGGCTGGAAAATGCAAGATGAATTAGAGTATACATGGACCTTTAAGCAGTTTGGTGTTGAGAGTGAGCTTTAAGGTAAAAAATGACAAGTGAATTGTTTGAGGACATAAGAGGAGACAAATTCAAGGAAGTATTTATAGACCTTCTATGTTGGCTGAAAGTGTTAGTCACTCAGTCGTGTCCAACTCTTTGCTACCCCATGGACTGTAGCCTGCCAGTCTCCTTTGTCCAGGGAATTCTCCAGGCAAGAATACTGGAGTGGGTAGCTATTCCCTTCTCCAGGGGACCTTCCTGACCCAAGGATCAAACCCAGGTCTCCTGCATTATAGGCAGATTCTTTACCATCTGAGCCACCAGGGAAGCCCCAAGCAGCTAAGGCACTTCTTTCGAGCCAGAATCAAACCAGCAACCTAGGGATGTCCACATTCATGAAGTCTATAGGCCTCTGCTTTACCAGTTGAGCCATCAAAGGGTCCACTATGCTGCAGGAACTGGAAAATCATTTAAGGGCTAAAAATCAGGGTTGAGGTCATACTGGCATTTAACCATCAATCCATTCATTCATTTATTGATTTCATCCATGTCAAGATATACTTTTCTTGTTTACTTTTGAACTGTTTGTTAGTGCTTAACACACAGTATGTACCTAGTAAGTATTTTTTACCGTTTAAGTACAACCAATGAATACTTACTGTGTACCCGTAATTAGTGCCTCTGGAAGCTGAGTAGAGAATTCATTTCTTTAGCTGAATACTGAAGCTTGGGAACCTGATTGGTAGGTTTTCCAGCAGTAAGAAATGAAAACCTAGGAGTTAAAAAAATACAGTTTGTAAGTGACCAGCCATGAAGGATTAAAGGAAGGGAAAGATCTAGGATACTTCGTATGTACAGCATAGGTAACTGAGTGTCACCAAAATTAATAAAAATACCGGGAGTAAAAGTTAGTCCTGCAAGAAGGGTGATTAATTAAATTAACTGTGAAGATTGAACTTCCTATGGGACAGATGGTGGGGGTCAAAGGAGTTGTCCAAAACAGGATGAGAAATATAGGCTAGAGTCATTGACTTAAAATAGTTTGTATAAGGTCCTTGGACCAAGAGATTGGATAAGATCATTCAGATAAGGGAAATCAAATGAGAAGAGCCAAGCACCAAGGATTAGACCCCAAGGAATATCAATTTTTAAGGAAGGAGTGAAGGGAGGTAGAACAGCCTATTGCAGAAATAATAAAGTCGGCGTGAACAGTGTATGAGGAAAACCAGAAAAGCACATTATAAGAAAAGTCAGAGAGTGTAGTGTAGTTTGAGAAGGAGGGAGTCATTAACAGTATCAGCTGTTACACAGCAGTGTTCATTGAAATTTGGCAAATCAAAGGTCATTATTTCCAGGAAAGTTTATGGATGGAGAATTAAATTGTAGTAGAAGGATTTAAGATTATCACTGAAGACAAGTTTCCAGCATATAGGCAAGTTAGATGAAAAGAAAGAAAGTAAATAAATGACTCCTTACTAAGGGATTTTGGAGTCTAGATAATTGGTTGTTTTTTAGAATAGGAGGTAATTGTGCATATGCTTAGGGACATGGTATGAATAGATTCTTACCTTGGCATTTGAGGTGCTTCACAGACTCTAAACAACCTTCTGAATATTTCTTGATACTGTATGTCATAGGTTCAACTGCTGCTGCTGCTGCTAAGTCGCTTCAGTCGTGTCCGACTCTGTGCGACCCCATAGACGGCAGCCCACCAGGCTCCCCTGTCCCTGGGATTCTCCAGGCAAGAACACTAGAGTGGGTTGCCATTTCCTTCTCCAATGCAGGAAAGTGAAAAGGGAAAGTGAAGTCGCTGAGTAGTATCCGACTCTTAGCGACCCCATGGACCGCAGCCCACCAGGCTCCTCCATCCGTGGGATTTTCCAGGCAAGAGTACTGGAGTGGGGTGCCATTGCCCTCTCTAAGGTTCAACTGCAGGCTAGTTCTTAAAGACATTTTATTCATTCATTTTTCTGATCCTTATTTTTAGGCTTAACCATTTATTCATTTAGCAAATATTTATCGAATATCTCAGCACTAAGCAGTGCAGTTTTAGACTTCTCTCCTGTTCCCTAGTTATTTTTTATTCAAAACCCAACTCAAGACCAGCCCCTCCTCTGATTCTTCCTTCAGTGATTTCAGCTCAAATAAATCCCTCTTTTCTTTGGTAGTTGCTGCCTTTCTTATTCATATAATTTTAATCTTGTGGCTTTGATTCACTTCACTTTCCATATTAATGGCTTATTTTGTAACTGAAAGGGTCATGAAGGCAAGTAGAACTGGATCTTTTATTACTTTGTAACCTATATACAATATCTGACACATGCTAACTGAATGAGCATTAAATGAATATATCTATTTTGAAAATTTAAATATATATTTGTATTATCCTCTATAAATGTGATACTTTTCTTACCACAATAGTAAGTACTATAGTACTTACTATCTGTGAGAGCCTGAACATTTATTTTTAATTTATAGAATGAGAACAATAATCTACCTTACTGAATTGTTCCAAAGATTAAATGAGATTTTATACACAGATCAGTAAATATATTCATTCATATATGGAGGGATTTATATATATATATATATGTAAAATATTTTAACAGTGCCAAAAGTCAACAAATATTAGTTGCCCACATTTCAAATCAGTGGGAGCATAATGAATAATTTATAATTGTTGTTGGAACAACTGATGTTGAAACACTTTGAGTAAAAAGGATTTTTTTCCTTAAACCACATCTGACAATAAAGTAATAAGCCCAAGTACAATATTTTTCTCCCCACTCCCTGTATCTCTTTTCTCCCATCAAACTGGCCATCAAATGTGTCTCCCCTATCGTATGTGTTCCTTCCTCTCTTTCTCTTATGATTAGTTTAGGCCATTATCATTTCCAGCTTGATTTACTGCAGTAGTTTTTAACATGTCTATTTGTCTCCAGCCTCTCCCTCTTCCAATCGATTCTATCCCTTGCCACAAAATTGATCTATCTAAAACACAAATCAGACTGTGTCACTTTCCTGCTTAAAACCTTTCAGCAACTTAAGGTTGCCTTCAAAGTAAAACATAAGACTCTGCAGGATGTGTTCTACCTGCTTCTTTAGCTGCAGAGCTTAACATTCCCTTTCTGCATCAGACACACTGAGACTATTGAAATACCCCTGGGGCTACACGGATAATGGCCATTGTTAACACTGTGCTATGGATAGCATGGGGCTCCTTCCAAGCAGAAGGAACCCACAAGTTCATCTGTTGGCCCAGAAAATGAAAGAAAGCGACTTCCTTCGAAAATTCCATCCCTAGTGTCCTTTTAGAATTGAGGGCAAGAGGTGAAGGGGGAGACAAAGGATGAGATGGCCTCATGGCATCATTGACTCAATGGACGTTCTTGTTGTTCAGTTGCTCAGTTATGTCCAACTGTTTGCGACCCCATGGACCACATACAGCACTTCCCTGTTCTTCACCATCTCCTGGAGTTTGCTCAAACTCATGTCCATTGAGTCAGTGATGCCTTCTAACCATCTCATCTTCTGTCGTCTCCATCTCCTCTTGCCTTCAATCTTTCCCAGCATCACGGTCTTTTCTAATGAGTCAGCTCTTTGCATCAGGTGCAATGGACATGAGTTTGAGCAGTGTCAGGGAGAGAGTGAAGGAGAGGGAAGCCTGGTGTCCTGCAGTTCATAGGGTCACAGAGAGGCAGATACAACTTAGTGACTGAACAACAAGTGTCCTTTTTAACTTCATCTTATTTTACGCTCCTATAGAACTCCCTCCACTGGGAAGTTAGAGTGGTAGGAGTGGGGGCTTTTAAGTATTAATCTGATAAGATGATTAATAAGAGCAATTCTGGTTGCTCTAAGTGGTGGAGGCTTATTGTGTGACTTTTCAGAAGACGTGGAAAGTAGGCGGTAAAAGGATCTTGAGAGATAATTTGTGGTGAAGTGCCATTTTTTGAAATAGTTTAACAAATAACCTTCCTCAATGCTCTTTCCAGGTTAATCTACCCTACCTTCTTCTTTTTGGGAAGTTTCCAGAATGCCTTTTGCACTGTTCTACTTTTCTCATTGTATCCCTGGATTGGTTTACATGTTCATTTCTGTAACTTTTTTTAGGAACTCTTCTAGGGCAGAGATTGTGTGCGTGTGTGTGTGTGTGTTTGCATTTGTGTATATGTTTTAATTTTTATAATGCCACAGACTTTCCAGATCATTTATATTAGTTCAGTGGATGAAAGGGTTTGTGAAAGTGACCTTGAGCAAAAACATGCTTGCTTTTGACAATCTTGTTGTTATTCAATCACCAAGTAATATTCAACTTTTTTGTGACTGCACAGACTATAGCCTGCCAGGCTCCTCTGTCCATGGGATTACCCAGACAAGGATACTGAAGTGGGTTGCTATTTCCATCTGCAAGGGATCTTCCCAATCCAGAAGTCAAACCTGAGTCTCCTTCATTGGCAGGTGGATTCTTTACCACTGAGCCACCGTGGAAGCCCTTTGACAGTCTTCCTAACCTAAATAACTTTGTTGTTTTTCGTACTCTTTATATAGAAAAAAAAAAAAGTCTCTTCAATAGTATCACTGGAAAGAACTATTTTCTAAATATTCATTACTTTTTACTACTAACATACATAATATGATTTCTGAGGGGTTGTTGGGTTTTTTACTATTAGATATATCATTTATATCAATAGATACTCTAAGCTAGATTGTATTTTGGAAACTATTGATTAACATGCCTCAGTGTATTTTTCCACTTTTTGAAAAATTTTAGTTTTGAGCTAGAATTTTCCATACTTGGCTTAAAAGAAGACACAAGTTTGGAAAGGCTTAAGGAAAAACTATTCAAATGGTTAAAATCCTAGGAAAGACTAGAAGAAATTACTTTAGGTGAAAGTCAATTTGAATAACTTACACATGGTTAAACTTTAAAAGTCAGAATTTTCCATTATCCAATTTTTTTACTAAGTAAGTATCTCATGAGGTATTTACAAAACAAACCAGTTGTAACATTTTTAGTGCAGTTTATAAAGAGATGGCATAAATAGATGACAGTATTTATTTCTGTAAAAGATATTTTTTCCCCAGCAGTTTCTGAATTTCTCTTTCCCCATTAAGAACTACTCTTGACCTTGTGTTGAAGTCTTATAGATTATGTGTCCACTTCAGAACACTGACACGTGCATATAATACATTTTGAATCTCCTTAATTGAGTTAAATTGTTATATTGGCCTTTTTCACATTTATGGTGTTTGTATTTATTTTGTAACTGGGGCAGATTTCAATCAAACTAGTTCTTAATGTTTTCGGTCTGAAACAGTGATAATAAAGTACATGTGCTTCAGGTTATATATGTTAGTATGTTGAATGAAGATAGCTGCATTAATATGGTGGCTTAGACACAAACCTTTTGAAATTAGTTGACATCTTATTTTTGATCTTATGTTTATCTTGAAACTGTGTGTGATTACAGGTATATAAGGGCAACAGTACTCTTTTTAATTATTGCTGCCAGTTTTTTTTTATTTTTCCAATTCACTTTAACATCAACTACATTGATATGAAGTTGCTTATGGCAAACATATTATTTAGTTTGCTAAGGCTGCCATAGTAAAATAAAGCAAATTAGTTGGTTTATACAACAGAAGTTTATTTTCTGACAGTTCTGAAAGCTCAAAATGCAAGATCAAGTTATCAACAGTATGGATTTCATTCTGAGGCCTCTTTTCTTCATTTTTAGATGGTTGTCTTCTCCCTCTATCTGCACATACTTATCCTTCCTTCTGTGTTGCTCGTGTCCTGATCTCTTTCTATAAAGACACCAATCATATTGGATTAGAGCCTACTCATATGACCTTGTTTTATCCTAATTACCTCTTAAAAGACATATCTCCAAATACAGTTACATTCTGATATACTGGAGGTTAGGACTTTAACATATAAAGTTTGAGGGGACACAATTCAGCTCATAACACACACATACATTATTTAGCTTGCATGTCTATATGTATGTTTACACATTAATACATGTATAATATGGCATATGAATAACATTATAGTTATGTACATATATGTGCATATTCAAAAGAAAGATAGCCATATTCATTTCATTACTATATATTCATGGATGTAGGAAATGAATAATAAGATTCTAATATGCATGTTCATTTTTAAATGTTATGGAATAGTGTAGATTTTAACTAATGTGTTTAAATTAGCAGGCAATACTCAATTTGTTATTAAGAATTATATGCTAATAGTTGGAAAGTGCTCTAAACACCTATGTGTGTATTTGCTATCAACCCAAATTTATGCATAAATCTGTATCCCTAGGTTAGAATTTGGAGTCATCTTTAAGATCTTCTGTTACTTAACTCCTTTAATTAAACTTGTTAAAACTTCATTTCATATCCATTGCCTTTTTGTAGCCAAATATCTTCCAGTCCGGATTATGAAAAGTTTCCCAGATCCCTGCTTTCTGTCTCTTTTCCTTTTATTCTGTAAGCTGTGAATTAAACTGGTTTTCTCTCCATTCCTCCAGCATATCACACCCATGCTATGATACATTTCACCCTTCCTAAAACATCTCCCCGCACACCTGCAAATCTTCAAGGCCACACTCACTCTTATTTTCACCTTTTATTCTTTAAATATTGAAACCTAGAATTAGTTCTCCCTTAAGTCCTATAGCACTGATGGTCAACTCAAATAAATTCTTTTCTAAGAGAGACTTAGAGTAAATAGATAGAGACAAATACGGTTTCTTTTGTTGGTTTTGTCTCCCATAAAAACCAGCAGAGTTCTAGTCATGTGGTAGATGATGTAAGTGCTTATTAATTGATTTCAACAAGTAAATTATATAAAATGAATTATCACTCTGAAGAGCACCATAGCCTCTAAACTTTTGCTGTCATGACTTTTAACATTATAATCAATAAATAAGTAATATAAATGAATGGTACAATTTTAAGTATTTAAATAGTTCTAATAGTCATAATATTTGGAGTGGGTTGCCATTTCCTCCTCCAGGGGATCTTCCCGACCCAGGGATTGAACCTGGGTCTCTCGCATTCCAGGAAGATGCTTTAACCTCTGAGCCACCAGGGAAGACCAGTTTAAATAAATGCAGATGCAAATATCTAAACTTCCTTTATAAAGTCAGATATAGTATCTTCTGGATTAAATATTTAAAATTCCAAATGATAAGTAAAGCCTTGTCAAATAACATCAGTTGTCCTTTTTCCTGTATCACCATTTTCTTTTTTATGTACAATTTTTCTTATTAGTATATAAGTGTAGTATCATTTTTACAAATGGATACCTGTCTAGTAAAATTTTCTTTATCACATGTCCTCCAGTATCTATTACAAAGTATGTCACTGAAATTGTCTTGTTTTAGCACTTCTGCAGTGCATACAAATAGTCTGGAAATCTTGTTAAAATTTAAATTCTAATTCAGAAGGTTTATGCTTGCTACTTTAATAAATTCTCCCAAAGCTTAGTGGCTTAAAATAAACAATTGTTTGAACACAGCCATGTTCCAGCTGAGTCTTTCACATCCTTTCAAATCAAGGTGTTGGCCTGGGCTGCAGTCATCTCTAGGCTTGACTTGGGGAGAAATCCACTTTCAAGCTCCCTCCCTTGGTTGTTGTCAGGCCACCTCCTTTGCTTGCTGTTGGCTGGAAGACATCAGTCCTTTGCAGTGTGGTCCTCTCTATAGAACAGCTCCCAATATAGCTGCTTGCTGAGAAAAGGGATGGTGGGGGAGCAAGCAAGACTGAGCCAGAGTTTTTTTGTAACCTAGTATCAAAAGTAATATCACATCACTTCTGTGTATTCTGTTCATTAAAAGGTAGTTACTAGGCCCAGTCCATAAGGGGAGGGAATTGCGCAAGAACATGAATACCAGGAAGTAAGAGTCACTGAGGCTCCCATCTTAGAGGCTGCCTGCCACCTTAGATTTGGAGTACAGCCTGAAATTATGCTGGGCTTCCCCGGTGGCTCAGTGGTAAAGAATCTGCTCTCTGTACAGGAGTCACAGGAGACTCAGGTTCAATCCCTGGGTTGGAAAGATCCCCTGGAAGAGGGCATGGAGACCTATTCCAGTATTCTTGCCTGGAGAATCCCATAGAAGACGAGCCTGGTGCTGTACAGTCTATAAGGTTGCAAAGAGTCAGATGTGACCGAGCAACACAGCATGCACACGCATTAAAATTCGGCTAACAAACTCCTCCGTGATGCCAGTGCTGCTTTTGAGAACTTCACTTTGAAAAACAAGGATCTACATTTATTATATTCATTTCCTATCTTCTGTTCGTTCTCTATGGATCACACTCACTCCAGTTAGGCTTTCTTAACCCTTGCTCCATTGAAATTGCCCTTGTAGACATCTCCAATGACTTCTATATCACCAAGTCCAACATTTGAAAAAATTGATTATTCTTCCTGAAAATCTTGCTTTACTTGGCTTCTGGAACACCAACTTTACATCTCTTCTCTGTTTTTCTGCTAGTTACCTATCTTCCTAACTATAAATGTTAAGATATCCCATAATCCAATCTTTGGATCTCTTTTTTTAATCTGTAGTTAACACTTGACTGGTTATAGCTTAAATTCAAGATATATGCTGACCACTTTCAAATTTCTGTCTCCTATGTGGATTACTCCTCTAAAATCCTAACATGTTTATCAAGTTCCTCAATGAACACCTCTACATGGAGACTGATACTTATTTCAGGCTTGAAATGTCCAAAAGAGAACTCTTTATTCTTTCCCCTTCATTTTCCTCACAGATAGCCCCAACCTGGCAGTTTTGTTTATCAACTGTGTTTGCAAATCCAACAAATAGTTCCACTTCCTAATCAACTGTCCAGTGAAAAACCTGGGAAGAATCTTTGAGTCTTTTATAACTCTCATATGTAAACAATCATTAGGTCTTGTCAGTTTTGCTTCTTAAATACAGCTTGACCTTCTCCAGCATTCTTTATTCCAACATCACCACCCTAATCTGAACCATCATTATATATTATACAGAGTTCTGCATGTTTTTATTATTGATGACAGCTTCAAACCTCTAGCCCAGGGGGTTTTACTCAACCCATCTTTTTTCCATGTTCATGGTTTCTTTTTCCCAGTAAGACAAAATTTAGATTCTCTGTGTTGTTTGGTTCAGTTCAGTTTCGTCACTCAGTCGTGTCCGACTCTTTGCGACCCCATGAATTGCAGCACGCCAGGCCTCCCTGCCCATCAGCAACTCCCAGAGTTCACCCAAACTCACGTCCATCGAGTCTGTGATGCCATCTAGCCATCTCATCCTATGTCGTCCCCTTCTCCTCCTGCCCCCAATCTCTCCCAGCATCAGTCCTTCCAAAGAACACCCAGGGTTGATCTCCTTCAGAATGGACTGGTTGGATCTCCTTGCAGTCCAAGGGACTCTCAAGAGTCTTCTCCAACACCACAGTTCAAAAGCATCAATTCTTCGGCTCTCAGCCTTCTTCACAGTCCAACTCTCACATCCATACATGACTACTGGAAAAACCATAGCCTTGGCTAGACAGACCTTTTTTGGCAAAGTAATGTCTCTGCTTTTGAATATGCTATCTAGGTTGGTCATAACTTTCCTTCCAAGGAGTAAGTGTCTTTTAATTTCAGGGCTGTAATTACCATCTGCAGTGATTTTGGAGGCCTGAAAAATAAAGTCTGACACTGTTTCCACTGTTTCCCCATCTATTTCCCATGAAGTGATGGGACCAGATGTTATGATCTTCATTTTCTGAATGTTGAGCTTTAAGCCAACTTTTTCACTCTCCTCTTTCACTTTCATCAAGAGGCTCTTTAGTCCTTCTTCACTTTCTGCCATAAGGGTGGTGTCATCTGCATATCTGAGGTTATTGATATTTCTCCCAGCAGTCTTGATTCCAGCTTGTGCTTTTTCCAGCCCAGCGTTTCTCATGATGTACTCTGCATATAAGTTAAATAAGCAGAGTGACAATATACAGCCTTGACGTACTCCTTTTCCTGTTTGGAACCAGTCTGTTGTTCCATGTCCAGTTCTAACTGTTGCTTCCTGACCTGCATATAGGTTTCTCAAGAGGCAGTTCAGGTGATCTGGTATTCCCATCTCTTTCAGAATTTTCCACAGTTCATTGTGATCCACACAGTCAAAGGCTTTGGCGTAGTCAATAAAGCAGAAATAGTTGTTTTTCTGGAACTCTCTTACTTTTTCAGTGATCCTGCAGATGTTGGCAATTTGATCTCTGGTTCCTCTGCCTTTTCTAAAACCAGCTTGAACATCTGGAAGTTCACAGTTCATGTATTGCTGAAGCCTGGCTTGGAGAATTTTGAGCATTACTGTACTAGTGTGTGAGATGAGTGGAATTGCGGTAGTTTGAGCATTCTTTGGCGTTGCCTTTCTTTGGGATTAGAATGAAAACTGACCTTTTCCAGTCCTGTGGCTACTGCTGAGTTTTCCAAATTTGCTGGCATATTGAGTGAAGCATTTTCACAGCATCATCTTTCAGGATTTGAAACAGCTCAACTGGAATTCCATCACCTCCACTAGCTTTGTTCATAGTGATGTTTTATAAGGCCCCCTTGACTTCACATTCCAAGAAGTCTGGCTCTAGGTGAGTGATCACACCATCGTGATCATCTTGGTTGTGAAGATCTTTTTTGTACAGTTCCTCTGTGTGTATGTTTATATTGTACATAAATTCATACACAATCTGGCCTCTGATTCCCTCTCCAGTCCCAGTTATCTCTACTTCCCTGCCTGTAGTCTATACTTAAGCAGTTCAGGAACTTAGCTATGATATAACACTCCCATTTGACCTTGAGTCTTATTGAAAATTATTTTCCTTCCTGAATTGCTTCCCTTCTTTGCCTGGCTTGCTTTCACTTAATTCATGTTTCAGCTTAAACATGACTTCATCCTAGAGGGTGTCTTTGATCTTTTAGCCTGGGTTTGAGGTACCCACAGTACAGTCCATAGCATTGTATGCATAACTTTTACTTTGTTTTATACTAATTGAGTTATTCTTTGTCTTTTTCTCCCATTAATCTGTAAAACCACATCAGGGGAAATAAATTCAGGTATTTTGGAGCCTGAAACATCTAATTTTGGGGACTGTATTTAAAAATAAAAATATGGAAATTACATATATATATTTATATATATGATCTACATTATGGGCTTCCCTGGTGGCTCAGTGGGAAAGAATCAGCCCACAGTCCCTGTGTAGGGAAGACCCCCTGGAAGAGGGCACCGCAGTCCTCTCTAGAATTCTTACCTGGAGACTCCCATGGACAGAGGAGCCTGGAAGGCTGCAGTCCCTGGGGTTGCAAAGAGTCAGACACGACTCAAGTGACTGAGCACACACACGCATGGTCTACATTATATACATATATATATATACACAAAGTAAAGAAAAAATACTTCTTTATAAAAAGGATCACAACAAAGTGAAAAATTAAGGAAGCTGACAGATATGAAAACATATGACCCTGTGAACACACTGCTAGGAGCCCTTTCCAGAACCCAAAGCTTAAGCTTCATTAAATTTCCAGTAAATACACCTCTTGACATGAGTCTTCTTGAAAGCTCCATTTCTAGTGTCAACAGCAGTGTTTAACACAAATCAGGTACTCAATAAATATTTTTGAATGAATTATTAACTGAGTTATTTGCAGATATATTTCTATACATTTGACATTCAACAAGTTTTTCACAAATTATAGTTCTACAAAAAGCTTTATATATTAGAAAATTGTTCTTACAGTTATTATTTTCCATTTTGCTACAGTTGCATTTCAAATGACTAATAATGTGCATATCACCGGGCTTTGTGCAGATATCCGTTGTGCCTCTTTACTGAGTGGAAAAAAATTTTTATTTGCATCAAAAAATCTCCTATAATGTGTGTATATATGTATAGATGTTTGTGTATATCTGTGTTTTTATAGATCATCTGTATTAAAATTTTAATTTTTAATTGCTTAAATTTTTTAGTGTTTTAGGTATTCCCATAAACAGAAAGCCTTTGGGGAAAACCACCTATATACTTTTTCTTTTACAGTATATTTTTTAAACATTTGTCTCTGGAAATAAAGATAACTAGTACTTTACATAACTTTTAAAAATGCATCAGATTTTTTCTTTATATGAGTTTGTCCATGGAACATTATTTAAGAGGTTATTTGAATCAAGACAGTAACATAGCATTCAAAAGATAAGCTGCTTGGCCTAAATATTGAGAGTTTAGTTTGTTAAAGTAAAATTAAGTTTAGTTAAATTCTTTTTATAATAACATTTTAAATTTGCTGAGGACTTGGTGTGCTCATATCAAGATTATCAGGTGTGATGTGTGTGTGTGTGTGCATTGTGTGTGTGTGTGTGTGTGTGTGTTATAAAGTGCAGCCCTCTGATCAATGCGCACTTTTTCCTCCCATTTTCCTAAATACATCATGAAAAAAGGATGAGGTTTCCGCCTTAATTGCTTGTGCCTTTTATTCACATTCCTCTCTCAGCCAGAATTGTGAAAAGAGTGTTAGTAAAAAGCTACACAATAGAGCTTTTCATTAGGCCTAGGCAAGGCACACAAAAGAAGGCTTTTGGAAAGAGTGAATGCATGAGTTTAATTTGCAGGTGGAGAGTAGATAAAAGGTGCTGACGCCTCTATTATTCTCTTACGTAGGTGACCCTTACCCTGTACAGCTGATCCCAACTACCATGGCAGCTGCAGCCGCGGCAACACCAGGCTTAGGCCCACTCCAACTGCAGGTAAGTCAGGAGACAATACACCGGAGACAAAGGTTAAGTAAAGATCGAAAACAGCTATTATCCTGTTAACGCAGAATAGAACTGACTACGGATATTTGCCTCACACTTTGTTGTTTTTGAATTTACGTGTACTGATTCTCAACCCAAAGTTGGTTTTTTTGATTTTTAGTCCTGTTTTCTGTATTAAAGATAACTTGTAATTTTTTTATTGCCTGGTATGATTTAACAAAATGAGCGGTAGCTTTACTTTGATTACTGTATGTCATAATTTCATCACAGAATGGTCTTCATCAAGATAAAAAGAAGGCAAAAGCTACAAAAGATATTCAGATACTTACGGATCAAGACAGCTTAACAAAAATTACATTTAAAATTGTTTAAGATGCTCAGTATTTTTGAAGCACTCTGTAGATATCTTTATTTTCCTGCTAATGCCAGCTCAGTTGGATAAGCAAGAATAAGTAGACCAAATAAGCAGATGCCTAAATGAACACAACTTTATCCCAACATCCACTTTTTTTTGCCCAGCAGAAGCTATATTCCCATATATCCTTGAATGTCAGTGATAACTCAATCAGATGCCCAAGTGATTTTAGAAATTTTGTCTCTAGAGTTGGAAAGAATATCAATTAAATTCTGTTAAAGGTATCTTTTATTAACCGTTTAAATCTTTCAGTCAGCATCCTCCCACCCTCGTTTCTGTTGTTTGGGACTTTATAGTTACATAGTTAATGGGAATAACAAATCATCTAATAATAGGATTAATCTCCTCTTGTGAGAAGTGTTATATTTTCCTTTGCCTGAAAGACACAGTATGCTGGTAAAGTCAAGCATGAAGCACTCATGCTTTACAAAATTAAGTTGTATTCATGAAAGTGCATTGTCATGATAGATGACCTTAGCCTATAAGGAAAATACAGTTTAAATTGTAGCATCAAAAGACAGATGCATCTGGTCAGCACAGGGAATTGTCAGAAGACGTGGTGGGTTTCTGAGAAACTGGTTGAGTCTCACAGGAGGGGAACACAGGAGGAGCTGAGACATACTTTGTTCTACAGAGGTTAATAACAGTCATTCCTATTCTACCTTTTCTCCAAAAAACACTGCGGTGTGAGTTTCTGTTTCTTTGAGCTGGAAATAACTTTAGGAAGTGTTGGAACCATGGGGACAATAAAAGTAACAACATTTGTTATCCTTTGAAATCTGAAAAATAACTACAATACAGAGAAGTGGCTATAATAGGTAAAACTAAAAAGAGTAGTGGGATTAAAGGAAGAGGGAAGAATATCCAGCAATAGATTTGAATGTGGAAAATAGGAGTTTTAGAGATCTAGGCTGTCAGTTTTCAAAACAAATTAGACATCCTCATTTCCTTTCACCATTGTATCAGTGATGAGAGGGAACAGAGGCAAGCTGGAGGTATCGCCTATGTTTCATTGTTATATGCCAGGAGAAACCAGCTTTGCTAGGTAGCAGTCCGAACTTACTTTCCTAAAAAGAATAGTATTAGAATATTTTTACACAAATTAAGTTTTATTTCTGCCCTTATGATATCAGATTCCCTTAAAATGTAAGTATATAAAAACTGTGTTTATCACAAAACAAGAAAAAAGACACCAAACATATTTGCTTTTGCTTCAACTATGGTACAGAATCTGCCTGCCAATGCAGGAGATGCAAGAGATGCAGGTTCGATTCCTAGGTTAGGAAAATCCCCTGGAGGAGGAAATGGCAACCCACTCTAGTATTTTTGCCTGGAGAATTCCACAGACAGAGAAGCCTGGTGGTCTACAGTCTGTGGGGTCACAAAGAGTCAGACATGACTGAGCGCAGCACAGGGCAGGGCAACTAGAATTTGATCTATAAAAGGATAAAGATATTTTATGTACGGTGGCTTTGTACACATTAAAATGTAAATTTTAGTTAGGAAGTCAATTTGGGCTTCCCAGGTAGCACTAGTGGCTAAGAATCCACCTGTCAATGCAGCAGATGGGAGAGACTCAGTTAGGTCCCAGTGTTGGGAAGACCACCTAGAGGAGGAAAAGGCAACCCACTCCAGTATTCTTGCCTGGAAAATTCCATGGGCAGAGGAGCCTGGCAGGCTACAGACCATGGGGTAACAAAGAGTTGGACATGATTGAGTGACTGAGCACGTACAAACCAACACTGTGGAACAATAAGAAAGTTAATAATCTCAGGTTTTCATGATAAGCCGTTAACTTCTATCAAAACACCAATACACACACACACACACACACACACACACACACACATACATCTTTTTGCTTGTGATTAAAAAGAAGTACTCAAATCCAAATACATATTTCAAGCACATGTCATAGCAGAGAGTCTGGCTTTTCTTTGAAGTGGATACTTTCACCTTTGCTCAGGTGCCTACACCAGCCTACTTTTCTACTCCTGTTCTAACACTATATTCACAGATCCGTAACTTCAGCATTCCCCAGAGCTGCGAAGGAGACCTGCAGACTCTTCCTTCCCTTGCATTAAAACAGCATCCAAATTCTTTTCTTCTCCACAGATCTTCTCAGACAGGGCAGGGAAAAGCTCCCTGCAATGTCTAGGCAGAAGTCTTCTCTTAATCCTAACCCAACGTTCACTCCAGTCTTGTGAACCTACTTCTGTGAAGCTTCATCTCAATGGAGTATAATATATGAGCCAGTTTTAATTTTCTCCAAACTCTGCTTTTAATTATACTGATAAATCTCCATTTTTCCATCACTTAATAGTACCTGGAGTAGACTTCATCACTTTTGAGTCCCTTTCAGTAACTAAGATTATCTTTCTTTTATGGAAATTCAGTCCTATGTTCTTATGCTAGTTCCCTGGTAAGGCTTTCATACAAAGATTAACTCATTTAATTCTTATTGCAACACTGTGTATTATGTCTTAATAACTCCATTTGACAAGAAAACTGGGTCACAAAGTCCAATATCCATAGTTTTAAAACAATTTTATATGTTTTTCAAATACAGGAGATTTTATTTTAAACTTTAGAGGTGTTGCCCTTCTTTAGACATTTGCTTATAACTCAGTAACTTGGTAATAAAATTATGACAGTAAGGCTGATTAATTGGTACTCATACAAACCCTATATATGCATTGCAGTACTGAAGGAAATAGGATTCATAATGACAGCTGTCTACTTCAGACTCTGAGTTTTCTATTTCATAGCTCTTTACACAGATATGTATTGATTCAAGCTTCTCTTTTTGAACATCTAGATCTAAGAAAGGACCCTATAAATATATTTCTACTCACAGTTGACACTGTTTACCTACCATTCATTTTCCTTTGAAATTATCTTTTGTGCGTAATTGTTCACACTTGGAAAATAATAAGTAAAACCAATAGCCAAGACCTTTATTAAAGAAGAAATAATGTCAAGTACAATAGTCTTAAAAGACAATCAAAACGACATGTTTTAAATTAGACCACTATTTATTACTTAAATATCACTTCAAGTTCCTGGATAAAATAAGAAAATATTTTTCATACAGTAAGAAATACTTTGGGATTCCGTGGTGGCTTAGATGGTAAACAATCTGCTTGCAATGCAAGAGATCCAGGTTTGATCCCTGGTTTGGGAAGATATCCTAGAGAAGGAAATAGCAACCCACCCAAATATTCTTGCCTGGAGAATCCCATGGATAGAGAGGAGGCTGGTGGGCTATAGTCCATGATGTCACAGAGTCAGATGCTAGTGTCCAACTAACACTTTCACTTTCACAGAGTCAGATGCTAGTGTCCAACTAACACTTTCACTTTCATGAAATACTTCACATTAAAAAATCACCTTACTATATATACATTGTAGGAACAATTAAAATAGTCTCTGTGCATGCTTTGTCATTCGGTCATGTCCAGCTCTTTGTGACTCTGTGGACTGTAGTCCACCAGACTCCTCCGTCCATGGGATTCTCCAGGCAAGAATACTGGAGTGGGTTGCCATTTCCTTCTCCCGGATATCTTCCCAACCCAGGAATCGAACCCACGTCTCCCGTGCATCTCCTGCATTGCAGGCAAATTCTTTATCACTGAGCCACCGGGGAAGCCCCTAGAATAGTCTAAGTCTTGTCAAATATTTATTTTTATTTTTATAGAGAAATATGTGTAAGAAAAATGACAATCTGAGTTGTGTATAAAACATACAAATTAACATGTTGTGCTCAGGCACCATTTTATTTATTTCTATTATAACAAAATATCTGTCCTTGTTTCCTCTGAGCCTTTTCATAAGCTTTTAAGCCTTTCCTGGGTTTCAGATCCATATATCCAACTATTTGTTGGCAACTAAGAGGAAACATAGATATTTACAAGCACAATAAACCGACTACAAAATGGACCTGACCACTTATCTTCCTTGCCCCCTGACCTGCTCATTCTTTGATCTTAGCAAATGGCTCCATTCCATCTGTTTCTTAACCCAGGAAAGCATGAGCACCATCTTTAACTTTTCTTCCTTCTTCCTCTGGACCTATACATTCATTATCTTTCTATTCATTCCACCTACTAAATACATCAATCATCTGTTTTGGTGTTTTGTTTTTTTTTTTTTTTTGCATATTAACTGTCACTCTGTGAATCTTGCTACCCTCATAGCTTGCATAATTAACCCTAATAGCCCTGGACTGAAGCAACTTAGCAGCAGCAGCAGCAGCAGCAACAGCCCCTGAACTGGCCTTTCAGTCCTCATTTTGCCCTCTTCAACACACTCTCTCCTGTATACTTTTGTCAGAATGATCTTTTTGATTCTGATCATGGCCTTCTCCTACTTAAATACTTAAATTACATGGTGTTTTCAAGTTCTCTCTCCCTTCTGAATCTTTACATGTGGTATTTTCTCTCTGGGGAACCCTATCACCCACCTTTTTTTTACCAAGCCAACTCCTACTTATCCCTGAGATTGCAAATGAAAGCCTCACTTTTTCAGGGAAGTCATCATTGTCTTCAGGTCTGGATTAATGTAGCTTTTATGTATGCCTAGAGTACACTGTATTTTCCCTCTCGTGGCACTTGTGGAAAATGTTCTAAATCCTACTTTTTGGCTTCTACCAGATGGCATAATCTATGAAGTGATTGACTTACCCATCATTTGCACTTAACCACATACTTGAAGTATTTAAGGGACTTAATAAGTATTTAAGAAACTAAAGGATGAAGAATTAATCTTAACATTACACGTAAATTATGTATCATTAACTCACTACTCTTCTTTATAATAGTGGACTTAAGCTGAATATTAATGATTAATTTCCCATATAAATTAATATCCATCTTTGTGGAAACTCTACATGCCTAGTACCTTGTTTGGCGCTGCACTGTTTAAAAATTGCATTTATAATAGTTCTGCTCTACACTGCCTTATTCATTGTGCTCCAGCCAACTAGATCCTTTGCTGTCCCTTGACTTGACAAGGTATGCTCTCACTTTAGAGTTTTACATTACCTGTCCCCATGCCTGGAAGGCTAATTCACTTCATTCAAGAATTTTCTCTAATGTCCCCTCTAGTAGGCTTGGTCTAAGTAACCTCTTGAAATCGTAAGATAACTCTCCCAGAGATACCACACTTCTGTTTCCCTTATTCTGCCTTTTTTTCTGAAGCACTAGTCATCTTCAAACATACTATATAACTTGCATAGTATGTTCCTTTTTTATTATCTGCCTGTTTCAAATAATGAAGGGAATGTCATGTTGTTGCTGTTGAACAATAATGTATCTCAGGTGCTTGGGAAAATGCCTAGAAAGTAGGTGATATTCAGTACATAGTAATCAAATGAAGAAACTATCATGAGCTAATGGTCATCATCATTTTTAACAAGATAACAAAGCAGTATTTGTTTAATTTCTGGAATAACTGATATTAATTTAGATACCATGGAACAGTATGTTTTCTCAACCCTTATTAAAAGATTCTTAGCATGAGAAAGCCATAGCTCTCTCTCTTCTTTTCCTTCTTCCTTTTATCTTATTTATAAACATGGGCTGCTGAATAAAGAATGTGTTTTAGCATTTATTACAGTTTATATAATTCATTTACATCATAATTTGTGAGAAAAAACAAAGATTTCAACATTAGTTTACATCTACGTTGTTTGTTAACATGTATACAGATGTACATAGGAATATGAATTGCTAGAGGTGCGTTTGACTCAGTAGGACTCACTGTGACAATACACTGAAGGGAATTATTTTGAAATAGTGGAGAGATGTATTATCAAAATACTAACTAGCCAGTTAGCAATCTCATATACTCTTTACCCCATTCTCTTTTTTCTTCACCTTCTCTTTTTTCCTTTCCCCTTCTTCTTCAAACTACTTAGTTTTCTTCCAAGAGCCAAGGATGCCTTTTGATATTTGTTCTCCTAATATTATCTTTTTTAAAGGAGGGAGCTTGTATACACCCGTGGTGGATTCATGTCAATGTATGGAAAAACCAATACAGTATTGTAAAGTAAAATAAAGTAAAAATAAAATATTATTTTAAAAATTTTAAAAAATAAAGGAAGGTTATTAACTTACATAGAAAACTAATCTATCTTCATTTTACATTAAGAAGTGAGTATAATTATTTAAGCAAAATAAACTTAAGTTTTGAATCTTTTAGACATTTGTGACTAGGTAAAATCAGTTAAGCAAATTGTCTATAATTAATGAAACCAGATGATGGCAATAGTCCATGTAACATTTATTTCTCATATTTATTGTCATTAATTTGCATTTTACTTAATGGGCATCATGAACTTTTTAATAAATAGTAAGAATTGTAGTGTAGTATCCTATTTCTGTTTTTTAAACTAGGTTTTTAAGATTGGAAATTAGAAGGAAATATTTATCCACTTATTTCTCACTTTATAAATACCATATTTGTGTTGGCCAAGATGGTTGCCACCTGTTCTACCTATAGGAAGCCAAAAATGTCGACTCCAACCAGTGATTAATAATCCTAAGCAGGGGAAAAAAGGTTGAAATTCTTTTTGGATGTACATATTTTACTCAACTGAACAAGTAGCATTCATTCCAGAAATTTTATTAAATTAATTTACCTTTTACTGATTTTAGTAGGATTATTTTTAAAGTGTATTATAATATTTTTGGAATAATGACTCAAACTTACAAGTTGTCATAAATGAAATCTTATAGAGCTACAGTTCCAGCAACCCCTAATATCAGTAGCATGCATCCTCCAAGATACAGAAAATGATAGATGACATGTGATCAGAGGAGAGAATGAATTATATAGAATATCAACTAAAATCAATCTTTTTTTCCTAGCTATCAAAGGTACATGGAAGTCATGGCAGAAATGGCTTCAGTTTCTCTCTGGCCAAAAGTAGCAACAAGATAGATGTGGATGAAAAAATGAAGTTCATCTTTTTATCAACCTCCTGCCAGTCTCTGAAGGAGGTCAATAATTATGACAGGACACAGACAAATGCTTCATATTTCCCAGAGCGCTATAGTGACTGAGCATGTCTTCATGTGTCTGACCAAAGAAACCCCCAGAAAATCAATAAGGAAGAAATAACCATATGGAGAGGTCTAGACATGATGCTTTTTACGTTCTTATTGAAGGAATTGCTTACAAGATTAATTCTTGTAAAGTACTCATCTTTATCTGCCTAGATGCTCTACTATTCAGTTTATTTCTCAGGTCACCATCATTTCCACACAGGGTGGAAAATGATCAACTGCTCTTCATTTCAGTCGCAACCCTGGTGTGTTGTTTGCTGTTGGACTTCTGTCTGCATGAGTGAGTTTTCTTGCAGGTTAAAAGAATGAATTCCCTCCTTTCCTCTCCCTTCGACCCTGAGCCTGCAGGGCAGACAGACAGAAGCACACATATGATTAATACAGCACAGCTGCAAGTGTGAGTCATTTGCATATGTATTAATAGAGGCAAAAAAACCCACAACAATTAAATTATATACAGAGACATTCTGCATACTAAAGAACTTATGTAAATAGGCCTGAAAAAGTGCAGCCAACATTTCCCCTGACTTCTCCAAGCCCATATGGGCTAGAGTCAGAACCCAGCAGTGTTCAAGAATCTCCTTTAAGGAAAAACCTGGTAGGAGCTGCATCCATAGTTATTACCACCCCTAGGGTTCCCGGGAGCTGTTTGACATTTGCACAATGGAGACAGTACTGGCAGTGTCTTTTCCACACTATTCCTGTATTGCCTTGTTTCCAGCAGTTTCATGGTGTCTCATTACGTGCCAGCAGAAACATCAGTACACATGCGCTTTTCCACACTATTCCATTTTTATTGTAATGACCAATTAAATGGTAAACTTTAAAACTGTATTTTAAGTTCTCCCATTGACTATACTTAAATAATATAAACCATTTCTCAATGCCAGGTTTCCTGGTCACAAGTTCATGCCCATTCCTCGATGGCATTCTGTGTTCCCTTAATCACAACATGGTTAGGTTACTCTAAAATGTTTCTAAGCTAGTTACCTTATATAAAAGGATTGCTAGGCTGAAGGCCAACAGTAGATGCAATCCTAGGAACACCAGTTTGTTGTAATTTTGAAAGTGTACAGGTTTTTTCTTTTATCAAGAAAAACAGAAATACCCAATTGTCTAGTTTTGGTTATATATAAAAAGGAAGAGAAACTAAAATTCTTCAGATTCACATATTGTATTTATATTAGAAATCAGGTCCTTAAACATAATTGTCAGTTTAGATTATGTTACTTTAATTTATTCAGGAATGTCTTATGAAGACAAATTCAACCTTAGAAGTAAAATTCTATATAAGTAAAAGTTATCAGTTGGATGGCATCACCAACTTGACGAACAGGAGTTTGAGCAAGCTCCATGAGTTGGTAATAGACAGGGAAGCTTGGTGTGCTGCAGTCCATGGGGTCACAGAGAGTTGGACATGACTCAGTGAACTGAACTGAAAAGTTATTGCTTAATAGAAACGATAAGAATCTTGAGCCTAAGGAACCCAAATGAGGAGAGATGCTCCTTAAGAGAAACAAACCTTGGTTTTGGTATCAGAAAATTGTTGAACATTATCCACAAATATGGATAATATTTGGATGATTAAATCTCAAAGCATGCAGCTGGAATATGTAAATTATATTGCATATAACAGGTAAACATAGGGCAGAAGTCTTCATGGTTAATTAATTTTATACAGGAAAGCTTAGTCTCTTAGCAGGCAAAGAAAAACTTAGTCTCTCAGCAGGCAATAATTAGAGGAAAAATAACATAGACTAAAGCAAAAAAATTTATTATTATATTAAGGCATTGTCTTTAGATTAGTATTTTGAGTCATTGATACTTAATGAGAGGCAGTGTAATATAATGGTTAAAAGTGTGGTTAAAATGGTTAAAAACCACAGCCATCTGTACCTTAAATCATGGTTCTGCTATTTACTACCTCTGTGATTCTGGGCAAGTTACCTAACCTCTCGATGTTTTAGTTTTCTTGTCTGTAAACTGTGGATATAAATGATATGTTATTGTGAGGATTCAATGAGGTAATATACAGAAAGTGCTTAGGGTAATAATAGAATTAATTATAATTTATCAAATACTATGTCCTAAGTAATAATAAATGCTTGGTATTGTTAGTTGATTGGGCTTCCCAGGTGGCACAGTGGTAAAGAATCCTGAGTGCACACACGCATGATTAGTTGATTAATATTATTAGCTGATATTAAACTAATTTTTATGGCTTAAAAAAGGCAGCCTTGCAAAGGAAGACTGGGCACACTTTAAAAATGTTTTAAAATTTATTTTTGTATGCACTGAGTCTTCGTTGCTGCATGCAGTCTTTCTCTAGTAGCAGTAAGTAGGGACCACTCTGTTTTTCATTGAGTGGCTTCTCTTGTTGCAGAGCACAGGCTCTAGGGCACATGGGCTCACTAGTTTTGGCACTTGGGCTGAGTTACTCTGCCACGTGTGGAATCTTCCCAGACCAGGGATCAAACCCATGTTTCCTGCATTGGCAGGTGAATTCTTAACCTGTACCACCAGGAAAGTCCAGCATACTTTTCTTATTGTAGATTTATTGTGCAGTTCAGCATCTAAAGCAAGTTAGTAAAATTGAAACACATTGTCTTATTTACAAGGAAATGATTTCTGTCCCCTGTGATATAATTTTAAGGCCCATCACAAGAATCTATAGGAAGCAATGAGTTTAATTATTCAAAAAAAAAGCTGAGTAGTTACTTGGAGTATAGATCTGTGGTTTGCTATTGCTCATTCTTTATCTCAATATTTGTATCTATAAAATGACAATAGTGCCTCCTGTCAATCCTGTTTTTCCATGCATGTAATGCAAATGAATTGTCTCTGTGAGCTGCCAGCAACTATTCTAAATAAATGGCTTATAAAATTTAAAATAAGTTATTTACATAGATGCTTTTAATGTAATAATTTATTTTAAAATAAATGATATAAAAGTTTTTCTGGTATAACTCTTTAGAGCATACACTTCTTGAAATATATTAATAGAATATTTTCTAAAACATCTATCTCTTATTCTGTCCCCTCATTGTAGGGCTAAACTGTTTCTCAGGGTTTCCCAGGGAGCTCAGTGGTTAAGAATCCATCTGTCAATGCAGGAGATATGAGTTCGATCCCTGGATCGGGAAGATACCCTGGAGAAGGCAATGGCAACCCACTCCAGTGTTCTTGCCTGGAAAGTCCCATGGATAGAGGGGCCTAGCTCTCTAGGCCATGGGGTCGCAAAGAGTCAGACATGACTGAGCAACACACAAACTTTTCATTAGTTTCTTTAAGGAAATAGTTCCTATGTTTTCAAACTTGAATGTGGAAGCAAATTATTTCATAAACCCCACAGTATCCTGTAAATTTTTTTGTAAGTGACTTAGCATCATACAGAATGCAAAGATAAATTAGCTAAAAATTCTTAAAGGGTCATAGAGGAGCTTGAAATATAAGAGAATGAATGACATGCAAAAATGGAATAGAATTTGAAGAAAGTCATACAGCCTCCTGTCCTACTCCTATTTGAAATAAAATGGACCTCAAAGACCTGTAAAAGCAATTGTTTCAAACTGTTCACAAGAGTCTAAGTGGCTCCAACCACCATCAAACAGTACCATTCACTTTTATTTGTTTTATAGATTGAATTCTACTGGCTGAGATTGTTTGAATAAAAGATTCTCCTGCTAAAACAGAATTTAAAAAACCATCCTTCTATTGCAGCTCTTGAATATTATTGATGAGCTAATTTAGACTTTAAATAGTGACCTGGATAAATCAGACATTAACAGAAGTATGCCTGGAATCCTGGCAGCTGAAAGCTAAATCTAGCTTCTTCCCGTTGTTCCATGGAATCCTTAAAAATAAATGCATACATTCATGTATATTATTTTTAAGTTGTTTTGTATAAAAGGAGGGGAGAAAAATTGATATTTTTGCATTTAGACCATTAAATTAAGGATGCATAAAACAATGGGTAGGATTTGCATACTAGAAACAATGGCAACCTTCTGAATTGCTTTCATTTTGCTGAGTTCACTGATTGTGCTCTGTGAATTAATTCTTTTGTGAAAAGCTATTGAAAGATCAAGGAATTCAGAAAACAAAACAACAGAGAAGCGTGTTGTTTCATATCTATTTTTTCATAAAAGGTTCAAAGTAAGATTGTTTACATCACAGGTCTTGTTGATATTTTATTTGGTTCTTAGAAGAAAGATAGTATTCAAAAGTTGATTATATAATAATGCAGATAAGATTTTGCACAGATGAATGAAGTGTTCTGAGAGAAAGACCAAGGAGAAAAACTCTGTTACAATATTGAGCTACATTTGGTTGGCAAGGATCTTTGTAAGACTTGAAAATAGATCCCTATTCGATTCCTTCAGATAAAAAGCGTAAGCCAGCCCAGCATATTTCAAATTTACTGTTTCCTGTGGAAGTTTCTCAGAATTGTTCTGCCAAACCGATGGTTTGAAAAGAAACGGGAGGAGGGAAAGGAACCTTTAATTATTCCATCTTTCTTAATCCTGACCTTTCGCTTGATGCCATACCGCCTTTTTATCCCCAGTGGCTTCTTGGATAAAGGGAAGGGGACAGGAGGAAATGGAGGAACATACACAAAGTATGTTCCCCAACGATTTAGTGCAGTGGGCCAGCATAATTAATACCTCCAACATGGAAACTGCAAGTTTTCTTTCTTGCTCTTGCTATTCTAGAACTTCTTCAATGTAGAATGAAAAAGGTAATCGTAATAGTTAAAATTGCAGTTACTTCCTTTTAGAAATGAGGCAGAACTACTGAAAATATTGTCTCTCCATCTATAATAGTTGCTTTATGATATCAAGTTTCCCTCTGAAATTTGACTCTATTGTACTCCACTATTACCACCCCACTCCAGTACTCTTGCCTGGAAAATCCAATGGATGGAGGAGCCTGGTAGGCTGCAGTCTATGGGGTCGCTAAGAGTCAGACACGACTGAGCGGCTTCACTTTCACTTTTCGCTTTCATGCATTGGAGAAGGACATGGCAACCCACTCCAGTATTCTTGCCTGGAGAATCCCAAGGACAGGGGAGCCTGGTAGGCTGCCGTCTCTGGGGTCGCATAGAGTCAGACACGACTGAAGCAACTTAGCAGCAGCAGCATACAACTCACAACTATGACTAGCTTTCCCCTGAAATTAGTTCTCTGGTTTTCAAGGAATATTAAATTGTTAGAAAGAGTATAGTTAAAACATTTGATTAATGGATAGAAGATAAGTCACAACATTAAATTATAGAAAAGAAGTATAGGCTCTAACTTTTCATTTTTCAGTTCAGTTCAGTTCAGTCACTCAGTCATGTCTGACTCTTTGTGACCCCATGAATCACAGCACGCCAGGCCCCTCTGTCCATCACCAGCTCCCAGACTTCACCCAAACTCTTGTCCATCGAGTCAGTGATGCCATCCAGCCATCTCATCCTCTGTCGTCCCTTCTCCTCCTGCCCCTAATCCCTCCCAGCATCAGAGTATTTTCCAATGGGTCAGTTCTTTGCATGAGGTGGCCAAAGTATTGGAGTTTCAGCTTTAGCATCATTCCTTCCAAAGAATACCCAGGACTGATCTCCTTTAGAATGGACTGGTTGGATCTCCTTACAGTCCAAGGGACTCTCAAGAGTCTTCTCCAACACCACAGTTCAAAAGCATCAGTCTTCAGCTCTCAGCCTTCTTCACAGTCCAACCTTCACATCCATACATGACCACTGGAGAAACCAGAGCCTTGACTAGATGGACTTTTGTTGGCAAAGTAATGTCTCTGCTTTTTAATATGCTATCTAGGTTGTTCATAACTTTCTTTCCAAGGAGTAAGCGTCTTTTAATTTCATGGCTGCAGTCACCATCTGCAGTGATTTTAGAGCCCCCAAAAATAAAGTCTGACACTGTTTCCACTGTTTCCCCATCTATTTCCCATGAAGTGATGGGACCAGATGCCATGATCTTAGTTTTCTGAACGTTGAGGTTTAAGCCATTTTTATTCTCATCTTAATTTGATTCATCTTACATCTGCTTTCCTTCCAGAGGAATTTTAAGTTAGCATGTTTCACTGTCACCTTAGACACAAGCTAGCATTAAATGCAGTATAAAACCAGAAAATATATAGTTTTCATGAGCTCAGTCTTTGCTCTGTAACCATTCAGTAATTTATAGGTATAGTAGTACAGTGATCAGTTAGATGACCTGATGACTTATGTTTTTTTCTTTTTTTTTCTTTCTTTAAAGCTTGTTCCTCAATTTGTAAAAGAAAAAGAAAAAGAAAAAAAAAAAAACAGAAAATTTAAAATAACTTTTAAAATGTGTAAAATAAATCCTACAAATAAATAATATTTAAATGGAACCTATACTTTGATGAGGGCTTCCCCAGAGACAAAGATGGTAAAAAAAATCTGCCTGCAATGTAGGAGACCCGGGTTCAGTCCCTGGGTCGGAAAGATCCCCAGGAGGAGGAAATGGCAACCCACTCCAGTGGCATTCTGGAGAATCCCACAGACAGAGGAGCCTGGAGGGCTATGTCCATGGGTGGCAAAGAATTGGACATGGCTGAGCAACTTTGACTACAGTATGATGGATTATGAGCTTGAGCTCTAATGAATATCTCTTCATCTCAGTTTCTTTCCTTGTGAAATGTGATAATTTTGTTCCTTCACGATAAAGCTGTTGTGAGGATTAAAAGAGATACTGTGTTCAAGATGCTTAGTAGAGCATAAGCATAAGTATTTAGCCATCATTAGAGGCTCTTATCCTTGTCATTATATCCTGTATTCAGGGATTTCTCCACTGTCAGAAATGAGTCCAACAAATTCTTCCATATTTTAAGTTAGCAAGTATTTTTCTAAGACACAGCAATTATGTTCTGTACTACAGAGGTGAAGGGCTTCCCTGGTGGCTCAGAGGTTAAAGCGTCTGCCTCCAATGCAGGAGACCCGGGTTTGATCTCTGGGTCGGGAAGATCCCCTGGAGAAGGAAATGGCAACCCACTCCAGTATTCTTGCCTGGAGAATCCCATGGACTGAGGAGCCTGATGGGCTGCAGTCCACAGGTCACAAAGAGTCGGACACGACTGAGTGACTTTACTTACTTACAGAGGTGTATGGCAAATGGAGTTATCCATCTCAATTTAAGTTGGTGTTGAATATACTCTTTGCGAGCCATACCCTCATATTTAAAATAAGCTGAAAGTCTTTGTGAAAATATCCTTAAGTATGAAAATCTTTCTTCTACATGTACAACTACACAGAAACTGTTTCAGTTCTTCCTAAAAATAATGTATCTCTCTATTTCTTTCCATTCATAAGAGGTTACTAGAATGTCTTTGCTTCTGTGACATTGATGATTATTTATGAATAGAACAGACTTTTCCTTTTGAAGGAGAAGCTCTATGTATGTTAATGGAAAGTTACAGTGTTTTGTTATAATGGGGAGAGTTTTCCAGCACGGCTGGATGGTGAGGGCATAATAATGGCATCCAAAGCAGTTGGTATGTCTTGATTATTCTAACCTCCCAAACTGTTCCCCAAATAGGGGATTAACAAATAAGGGTTCTGCTCTCAACCTGCTTCTAAAGTGATATGTGAGTCTGGTCTCAAGTGATTTAACCTGGCCAAATCTCAAGTTATCTTATTTTTAATATGCTTGTGAGTATAGCTGTTCTACCTGTATATCATGGAAAAAAAGAAGGAAATGAAACGAAGAAAGCACTATGAAAGAAACTACAGCCCTGGAAATCCCCAGGAGACTTTGCACCTTACAAGTGGCCTTCTCTGATTCGTGATACACTTATTCATGTGCTGTCAGAGAAAACATGAGAAAGGTGCAGAGGCAACCGTTGAGCAGATGCATTCAAAAGAAATGTTGTAGAAGCCTGAAAGGAGTAAAGCTAGCACCAAAGGTTTTGTTATTCTGTTACACCTTCATGAAAGGAGAAGAAAGATGAGCAGGTCAGTCCATGGCTAGACCACCCAGTAAACAACCTAATCCCAGCCTTACACCAAGGAAAATAGGGCTGTGTGGAAATGTAGCCTAAAGTGGGGTCCAGCTGCTGCTGCTGCTGTTAAATCGCTTCAGTCGTGTCCGACTCTGTGCAACCCCATAGACGGCAGCCCACCAGGCTCACCCGTCCCCGGGATTCTCCAGGCAAGAACACTGGAGTGGGTTGCCATTTCCTTCTCCAATGCATGAAAGCGAAAAGTGAAAGGGAAGTCGCTCGGTCGTGTCCGACTCTTAGCGACCCCATGGACTGCAGCCCACCAGGGTCCTCCGTCCATGGGATTTTCCAAGCAAGAGTACTGGAGTGGGGTGCCACTGCCTTCTCCTGCTACTCCCATTCAAAAAGTCAATAAAGAAACAAGGTTGGTGAAAAGGAAAGATTGTTTTATTTTGGATGCCAGTGGGAGAAGAGGGGAGAGACTCCTCTCCAAAGGCTGACTCCACCCCTCAACCCCTCTACTCTGACAATCAATGGGCTATAGATCTTTATAGACAGACAGATTGGATTCCATGCAGAAACAGCACAGTCAGCTCTGACAGTCATCTTGAAATTGGGCATCAGTGGTCTGACTGATCAGTGTCATCTTGATTATTTTAAGTACAATTAATCTTCAGGGCCAGGGTCGGTTTGTTTCCATTTCTTGAGGCCAGTTCTCAAAATTGTGGCAACTTATGTCATGGTTACAGTCTAGTCATCATATAGTTAACGTCTTCCACCTGATAGGGATTTCAGTATCTGTAAGACAGCTCACAGGATACGGCTCAGAATATTATCTATAGTCCTTGAGAAGGAACTGAAGATCCTTAATTATGTTTAATGACTAATCTATTATTATTTGGTCTCCTTTGACTCTTTTCTGTTTGTTTCTACACGTTCTCACTTTTCTGATTAAACTTATTCTTTGACTAAAAATTTTCCCCAGACGAAAGGCAGGCTGAGGACTTGGGGGACAAGGACCATACAGTCCTGCTCTATGTCAGAAATAAATAAATAAATAACAGTTTGACCTTAAAAGGCTTCATAGCACTAATCAGAATCTGTGTTATTTTGAATGATACAGCCAGGTGGTTTGGCACTGTAAACATTTTAATCCTTAGGGATATTAAAGATTTTAAAATAGGAAGCTATTTTCAAAAATCTACCTCTTTCCCTCTTGGAAATCTGTCTCTCTTTTACTTTTATGTCTTCCTGTGTCCTTCTCTTTCTTATCTTTTCTGCTGTATATTTTTAGTTGCCACCCCTCTGTTAGTCCTTCTCTACCCGTCTTCCCCTTTTCTCTGTCCTTCAGTTTTTTCCTCCTCTCTCTTCGTCAAGATCTGAGACACTAGTTACACTTTTATTCTCCCACAATTGTGAAAAATGGAGCTGCCATCTCCTTTAGAACTATTTGCTTGTTAGCTGAACAACTATAATAATAATCCGATGAGTCAAGAATTTTAATTTTGAATACCAAATGGCAAGGATGGAGGCTATCAGAGCAAAATGTATCTGGGCTTTTTTTTTTCCGTCTAAATGGAAGATCTCCTGGAGAAGGAAATAGCAAACCACTCCAGTATTCTTGCCTGGAGAATTCCATGCGCAGAGGAGCCCAACAGGCTATAATCCATGGGATTACTAAGAGTTGGACACTACTTAGCTGTTGGAGGCATATTTGATAACATTCTAAATGATTGTAGAAGATACTGGCTTAGAGATATCTTCCTCCATAATTCATCTTTTCTGTTAAAAAAGCCAAGTAATGCCATGAACACATCAATGATGGAGGCTTCCATTTAGACCATAACACCAACTCTTCCGAGATTAGGGAAAAAATGTGGATTATCTTGGAAAACAAAAGTATAGTGATGGAACCACAGCCCATTATTTTTATGCTAAGAAAGTACTGAACAATTGGCTTCTTAGCATCAGCTGAAATGGAAAGAATTGCTTTTCACTTTGCTTATTCAATAGTCTACTATCAGTACTTTATAATACTGTTATCTCAGATGGTGGGTGGTGACCCCTGGCTACCTGCTCTCCTGCACACTCACACCATTTATTATTCATTCTTTATGTGCATGTGGACATATGAAAGATAGAGATTAAGTCTAAGGGTTGTAGTGTTTTTAAAAATCTTTATAATCTATGAAAGAAAGAGTTAGTTGCTCAGTCATGTCCAACTCTTTAAAACCCCATGGACTGTAGGCCACTAAGCTTCTCTGTCCGATTATTATTTCAATTAGTATTCCAATTATTTAAATTATTATTATAACTGTTTAGCTAATAAACAAATTGTTTAGCTAATAAACATATAGTTCCAAAGAAGACAGCAGTTCCTTCTCCAGCAGATCTTCCCAACCCAGGGATCAAACTCAGGTCTCCTGCATTGCAGACAGATTCTTTACTGTCTGATCCACCTGTTAGCAAATTCCCACTTTACCTTGATTTTTCTCTTGGGAAGGGAGGTCAGAATTATAAGAATGCTAAGTCAGAGTTGTTGAATAAGATCATTTTTTTCACGTGTGTAACTGCATTATTTATTTTTTAATTTATAAAAATCATGCAGTACATTTGACTATATCTGGGGTATACAGTTCCATGAGTTTTAGCCACTACCACTACTAGAACAAACAGTAAAAAATCTGCCTGCAGTGAGGAGACCCGAGTTAGATCCCTGGGTGGGAAGATCCTCTGGAGAAGGGAATAGCTACCCCTTCCAGTATTCTTGCCTGGAGAATTCCATGGACAGTGGAGCCTGGCGGGCTATAGTCAATGGGGTCACAAAGAGTTGGACACGACTGAGCATCTAACGCTTTCACTATTAGGACACAAGACAATTCTATTACCTCTCCCCCCCGACACACAATTCCTTTGGTTTTTCTAACCACCTAGGAAGGGAATTCTCTCATCTCCTGCCCGGGAAATCTCAACCTTCATTGATTGGACAGCTGAAACCAAGAAAAGCCAACCTTCTTAGACTTCAACAACTGTTTTTACACTCCGTCCTTTCTAATATGGCTTTCTACTCTCTCTATTGTCCTTGAATTCAACATTTCTTTGTTCATTCCCAAGAAAGTATACATTTGGTTTTTTTCTTTATATTAATGTCTCAACGTATTTGCTGCAGCAGTGACTTAAGTATTTAATTTCTGCTTTTCACCTTACTTTTAAAATCTTGATTGTGACTCAAAATTTTGCTAGTCTTTATTCATCTTATATATATATTTTTATCATAGTAAAATGTACATGGCATAAAATTTGCCATTTTAACCACCTTTAAGGGTACAGTTCAGTGGCATTAAGTTCACTCACATTAAACAACCATCACCACTGCTCATCTCTGAAACTACTCCATCATCACAATCTGAAATTCCTTACCCATTAAGCAGTATCTTTCTGATTTTCCCATACCTCAAGCCCCAGGTGTAACCACTGTTCTACTCTTTGTCTCTGAATTATCTCTTCAGGATACCTCATATAAGTAGAGTCCTACAATATTCGGCCTTTTGTTTCTGGATTATTCATTTAGCACAGTGTCTTCAAGGTTCATCCATGTTGGAGGCATGTGTCAGAATTTTCCTCCTTATCAAAACTGAATAATATTCTATTGTTTATATATACATTGTAATAATATTCTATATATACTGTTTATGTGTACCACCTTCTTGTTTATCAGTTCATCTGTTGGTAGGTATTTGGATTGTTTTTACATTTTGGCTATTGTGAATAATATGGACATGGCTGTTCAAATATCTGTTCTAATCCCTGCTTTCAAACGTTTTGGGTATATCCTCAAAAGTAGGATTGCTGGATAATATGGTAATACTGTGCTTAATTTTTTAAGAAATTGACATAATGTTTTCTAGAAACAATGCAGAAGGATTCCAATTTTTTCCGTATCCTCACCAACATTTGTTGTTTTTCTAGATAGCTATCCTCATGGGTGTGAGGTGGTATCACATTGTGATTTTGGTTTGTGCTTCCCTAATGGGTAGTAATGTTGAGCATCATATCATGTACCTTATTAGCCATTTCTGTATCTTTAGATCCTTTTAATAGTACTCGTGGTAATTGATTCCTGAATAATGTTTGCTTTTTCATTTTTCTCACTTTAAGTGGCTCTTTAATTGATATTTGTTGACTGAAAGAGGGACACATGAATGAATGAATGAGTAAAAGAAGTACTTTTACCATTACTAACCAGAGTATTTATATCTCAGTACCCACTAGATTTGCTACCTGAGTCAGGTTTCTTAACTTTGCTAGGCTACATTTTCATAATCTGTAAGTGGGGCTGCTAATACCTGCCCCTTTGGATCAGTATGTAGATGAAGTACTGTGCAAAATACTTCTGAAACAGTGATATAGCAACATGAAATGAAATTAATAAGTATCTGTTTAAGTTCTATAATACTTAAATGCTGAGTGTTTCTTTGCTGTTCACATCTTAGGAATACCCTCTTAAAAGAACATAAATCTTTTTAAAGCACAATTTCATAAGAACTAGATCAGTATCTTTCAAGAGATGCTTGTTGACTAAATTAAAGAATGATGAATGAATGCATGTGCACACACACATACACACAAACACACATATTTTTAAGCTGCATTTGACCTGTGTGGCTTTTTTCATTACTAACAGTGAATCCAAAATATTGTGTTGCCTCAAACTCTATTGGATTGTTATTTTAAAAAACCATTAAATCTCTGGTAAAGTATTGAGTTAAAGGGAAAGAGTTAAAATTGGGTTTTGTTTGTTTTTATGGCTTAAAATGATAAGCTCTGGGTGATTTTTATTTAAATTTTACGTCATATTTTTCCAACTCTACTGCATTGGTAACACAGTATCTCATCTCTATTAATAAAATAATAGTAATAATATTTACTAATTAAATTAATAAGGCTATAGTACAGCATTTATAGAGGGTATTGTGGTTTCTTTCATTAAAGTTTGTGGGAAGTGTGATATACTAGAAAAGTAAGTCAATTTGATGTTGATAGACTTTAATGGGTAAATCCTCCCAATTATGTAAGAGGAAACACTACTGAAAAATGTGTTTCCTATACTAAAGTATTTTCACTTTAAATCAGATTGACTTTATCTTCATTTTTTTTTTCAGTCATCCTTTTAATTTTCAAACTGACTGAGATCTGAGGTTGGTGTTCACATACTGATTTCAACCAAACGTCGAGGTGTAAGATCAGAAGAGGAATAAAAGATGGTAGAGATAAAAAAGAGAAATGTTAGATTTTTTTAAAAAAGCTAATTTGTCACTTCACTCATTGAGTATGAACCGAATAGACTTCTAACCCTTAAAATACTTTTTTCCCCCTCTCTTTATTGCCTGGAATCTTAAGAGCTTTATCATTTGCAGTCATAAAATGAAAATATACACCAAACCCTCAAAGGGCAAGTATGAAATTAAATTATATTTGGGCAGCTGTAACCTTTTAAAACGATCAGATTCCAGTTAATGTATTTCTTCCTGTTCCAAGTGCTGCCATGGTGTTTGATGGTGGGAAGCAGTCCAAAGGGCATTGGGAGATAATAAATTCACTGTAAATTTCACCCCAAGGCATGTCTCGATACACCAAGGCCTCCATTTAGCAAGACTGACCTAAAACTCTTGTCACATCCAAAGGTCACTGAGGTTGGGGTTGGTGTGTCCCATCTATCTTTCCTTGATGTAAAGAATGACAGATGAAACAGGACTGTGCTCATAAACAGTCATCTGAATATGAAAAAGACGCTCACTTTGGAGTAGGTGGGGAAAGTAAAGAGAGAACCATCTTTCACAGTGGGACTGGCAAATACTGTGCTTTTTGCAAAGTCAGCGAAGGGCTGACATCATCTCGTCGCTTTTGTTTCAGAGCAGCCATTAGTTTGAAGGGAACATTACTGGATTTGGTTGATTTAGAATCAGGTGTTTATCTCTCTTGCTTTTATTTATATTTGTTTCCCAAAGCCTAGGGTGATTTTTAGTAAATATTTTTTAGATGAATGTAATATTTCCAACCTACTTTTACTTTAAAATAATACTCCTTCCCTGATTTAAAGCTGTTCTCTTCAATTAAATTATTTTACAACATGAACCAATGCATGTGAACAAATTAAGAGAAAAATTATTTTTAAAAAATGAAGCTTAATATGGTACTAAAATACAGTGTTGGGTTTTTTTTCCCTCTATTGTCCACTTAATCATATCCTTTTGTATTGTGGTAAAATATGTAGAACAATAAAATTTATCATTTTAGTTTTTTTTAAGTATGCAATTCAGTGATATTAAATTTCTTCCCAATTTGTGTAATCATGACCATTATTTCTTTCCAAAAATTTTTAAGTATCCCAAATGGAAACTGTAACTCCTGATTTATCATTTCCTCCCTCCCCTCAGCCCCTGGTAACTTCTTTTCCACCTTCTGTCTCTATGTATTTGCCTACTCTATGTACCTCATATAACTGAATCTTACAATATGGGTCCTTTAATGTCTGGTTGTTTTCACTTAGCACACTGTTTTCAAGGTTCATCAATGTTGTAACTTGTATCTGTTAAATTATTACTTTTAAGAATGACTTCATTTCTTTCAAAAACAGTATTTTTCAATATTAGAAATCAGGAATATATAAATTATCAATTGTAATAATCATAAGTAATATATAGTATAATATGGAGAAATAAGAGACAACTTCTGGACCGATATAACAGAAGATTGAAGACTTATAATTCTTCTTAGGGAAAAACATTATTTTTTTTTCATAAAGACTAGGATCTCTGTTTATTGATATGTTCTAAGGGTCTGAAACAGTGTTTGGTGCATAATAGGTGCCCTATAAATAAATATTGAAAGAATCAATCAATGTAAGGCAGGAAAGTAGAAGTTATACTTGATTATTCCTCTGAACTACTTCAATGACATATGAGAAACATGTCCTGCACAATTGAAAAGGAGGCCATTTGTGATCAGAGGAGATAATGAAAGTCAAAATGCACTCTAAATGCAAGGTTTATTTTTGTTATTTTAATTGATTTAAGAGTAATATGTGTTTTGGGTACTGCAAATATTAATAGCTAATTTTAAATATATAGTTTTTATATTTTTAAATGGTCTAGGAAAATCAAGGTTAGTGACTAAGAATTAAAGCAAAATACAAAGCTTTAAAAATAAGATTAAATTTTTAGTATAAATTATACAGGATTTCCCTGGTGGCTCAGTAGTAAAGAACCCACCTGCCAATTCAGGAGACATGGGTTTGATCCCAGGTTGAGAAGATCCCCTGGAGAAGGAAATGGCAACCCACTCGAGTATTCTTCCCTGGGAAATCCCATGGCCAGAGGAGCCTGGCAGACTATAGTCCTTGGGGTCCTAAGAGTTAGACATTACTTAGTGATTAAGCAACAATAACAACATAAATTATACAGGAAAGAGCAAGTATTTAAATAAGGATGAGACTCAGAATGTTGAAAATTTTATATCCAAATTTATTCTATAATTTATTTTGAATCAATTTTAAATCACGTAAAAAAGTAATTAGATAAATGTCATTTTAGTTAAAAGTGGGGTATGGGTGAATCAGAATCTTCCAGTCAGTTCTTCATATTGTACACAGACTAACCTCCTGGAAATGCAAATCTAGTTACGTCATTCCTCTTCCTAAACTGTTCCAAATTCCCACCTACCTTTCCAGACACCTCTCCCCTGACACTGGAGTTTCTCTAACCTTCCGTTTACTTGTCTTTTTCTCTCCTACCCCAAGGTTCTTCAGCCAGTACTTTTTTCTGCTCCATGTATGTAGTCACACCATAGCACCCTTCTGATCTCCAAGGAATCATGTTGAGAGGGAAGACTTTCTTGGTCTGTCTGATCATATTATAGCTGTTTCTGAAATGTTCTCCTCTTTCCCTGTCTCTTAAATTCATTCTCCCCTATGAATTGAGTAGAAAACCAAACTGAAGCAGTGTTAAGATTCACTGGCCAAGTGGAAGGAAGAGGATGAAAATGCTAGGGAAAATGTTCCCTGGGACTTCTCACTCCCTTCCCACCCTACCTCTGTACCAATGTAGTTACCAGCAGAAGAGCCCGGTCTCTGTCAGAAGTACTATTAGAATTGCCCTCCCCGGGCTTGTTCATAACTTTACTCCAAAGCCTCAGAGCCAACTACTGTGTTTAAATGACCAGAAAAGAGCTTCATAAGGCACAGAGGTTAAGCATTATAGGCGCTAATAACAAATTTGGATTTTAAACTCAGCTTACCTCTGTGACTTTGGACAAACAACTTTTAATTTCTGTGAACTTCAGTGTCCTCCTCTACAAAACAGTAATGTATTTCCTAAGGCTGTTGAGAAAGTTCAGAGAGACATGGCCTGGGCCTGGCACACTGTAAACTTCCTATAAACTCGAGCTATTATGATTATTTTTGCTGCTGCTATTATCATTCTGTATGTAGATTTCTTTTGAAATTTAAGCTAATTCATCTTAATGTAGGTACTCAACCAACACTAATAACAATATGCAATATTTTCTTAATATTAAAGGTTTATAATGAAGTAAATGAGGGAAAATATAAGGGGAAATCTATAGGAAGAGTTTTTTAAAATTTAGCCCATGATACGTGTTGTCTGTTAGTACTAGCAGTGATTTACACATATACATGCACTCCAGTAAGACTTGGTGGGCTTCCCAGGCAGCATTAGTGGTAAAGAACCTGCCTGCAACATAAAAAGAAATGGATTTGATCCCTGCATCAGCAGGATCCCCTCAAGGAGGGCATGGCAACCCAGGCCAGTATTCTTATCCAGAGAATCCCTTGGACAGAAGAGCCTGGCCGGCTACAGTCCATGGGATTGCAGAGTCAGACCACGACTAAAGCGACTTTGCATACACAGACACGGAGGACAAAAAACATCTTTAGTGGTTGTGTGCTTTCTTCAGGGATGGTAGAGTTCCATCACTAGAGATTAAAGAAGTTTCTTACTCTTAAAGACTTTAACTCCTGGTCTTGAAAACTGTCTTTGACTCAGAACTTAGGAAAAATCCTCGTTACCTGTGGCTAACAGGGAGGGATATAAGTTTATCACCTGAAGTCTCATGTAGTAACATTGCTACACATATGGGAAGTTTATATGATACACAGTAGAAGAGAGAATTTTAAGGAATACTGACATCATTACTTATTTAACTTGGACAATTGAGGAGCTTTCATTTCCCTGTTGAACATACAGAATTGTTATGGTGATCTCTGAAATAGCATGAAGACTTCTAGCAAAGTGGATGTTACATCATAGTCGCTGAGAAAATCATAGATCTTGCACTTCCTTTCCCAAACGTGCAAACTGTTTCCAAGCGTCCAGCAAGTATACATTCTGGAAGTGACTCTGTTTAATATAAAAGATTATATGTACGTACATATATATGTGTATATATATATATATAGTCTAATTTGATATGAACTAGCACTCATTTTCTTTTTGTATTGAGTCAAAATACTCTTTTTAATGTTTTGATTGCTATTATACACCCCCTTCAATCTATGGGGATAACAACAAACAGTAATTTCACAGTGATGAGCTTAGTCAAAGATAAGTGTCTGCTTTAAAAAAATCTTTCTTATAATACTCAGCTTTTCTGTATTTAATGGTGAATTCTTGGAAACAAAAGATTTTTACCCCTGAGAAACATTTTTTATTGTTACTTTGAAAGGAATTTCAACAGTGTTTTATTCCCATAAAGTAAACTAATTAAACATATGAGTATAGTCACTGATATAGAAAAGATTTGAAGAGCTATCCAGCCAGTGTCGTCCTTACCTTGCCAAATGGAGATGTATTTACTGGTTGGTGACCTCAGGAATAGATGCAGAGTGTTCATCTTCCCACAATAATGAATGGCAAGTCTGGAGCAGCATAAAAAGGGTCAAGCGAATAGGTTATACATCATATGGGGAGGCAGATGTTGGAACATATTGTAATGGATTACTGTGCAGTACATGAAGATGGCTTGTGGAGTAGGAAAAAAACAAGAAAGGAGTGAGAGAGAAAGAGATAAACTATCAGTTGGTATTTTCTTTCCTGACTCTTGCATACATATTTGGTTCTTTAAGGAACTTCTTCAATTATAAAAGTCAAAATGTTTTTCAAGCTATTCAAGACTTATTGGTGTGTAATAAAAGGAAGAAAGCCTTTTAAAATCTGTTTCATTTGAAGTGTTTCTTATTTATATGCTTCAGTATCTGCAGTGAAACAGCATGAGAGCATCCTACCTGTGAAAAAGGTGTTAAGATTTAAGGAAGTTCAAATGTGTTCTTTAATTTTTAGCAGGATGCCATCCTCACACCCTCTCAATGCTATATCCCTCTTTGATAGCTCCATATTCTTTCCAGGTATCACACTGAGTGAAAACAAATTTGGGATAAAATAACAAAGCTCATCTATGTATTAATATTTGGTGATAACAGCATTACATAGATAATATCGCTTTTGTACATGTATTCACTATAGTTTTTTTAATAGAAAAATCACACTACAGCCAGACATAATATTTTACTTTTCTATTCTAATTTTTCAAAGTCATATCACCCAGGAGTAGTGTATTTCAGGAGATGTGGGTCATGATAGCAGTAGTTTCTGTCTTGGAGCCCTTGCCAGCCAGCCCCATTATTTCCTCAGACGTGTTTTCCTAGTGGCTTACTTGTTTTCTGTGAAGGCAAAATATTCCTTTCCTGAGGTGGATAACAGTTATTTTCCCCTAGTGGCTTGTCTTCTTCCTGTAATCCTGAACTCACCTTCGCATGTCCCCTGACCACCCAGCCTTTTGAAGACTATATCCACTCAAGTTATTTCCTTGCTTAACATGCTAATGAAACTCTGATATTTCAACAGCTTCAAATCATTTATTTTTTTTTAAATTATGAACCATTGATATGCTATTAGTGGAGGATGAGTTGGTTGGATGGCATCACCAACTCAGTAGACATGAGTTTGAGTAAGCTCTGGGAGTTGGTGATGAACAGGGAAGCCTGGCATGCTGCAGTCCATGGGGTCACAAAGAGTCGGACATGACTGAGTGACGGAACTGAACTGAATTGATCCTTCATTTCTGCAAATCTGTACTAAGTCTGAATTTACTTTTTTCTTTCCATTTGATACATTTCTTTTTTTTCTTCTAGTTTTGTGAGGAACTGTGTCCAAATCCTGGATCTTCCACATTCTGTAAACTTATTTAAACTTGCTTCTAGAAGTGACTGTGATGGACACAGACTATCACTCCCATTGCCCCCTTGAGAATAACTCCTGAACTGGAACACTAGACTGGAGGTGAAGTGAAAATTCCGCCCAAATCCCTCCAGGTGCCTTTCTTTCAGTCCGTTTCTCCCAGGGCCTGTGGTGGATCTGGTGAAGTAATAGCAGTAATGCCTCACTCCACAGCCCCCACCGCACTTACATGGGTTAACTGCCGAGAAAGTTGTGAGCAGGCAACTCTAAACATCTCCTCGCTACCCCAAGCCTTTCACCCTCACACAGACTTGACAGAGAGTCTCAGTCTTTAGAGCTGGCTGTCAACTCTAATTATATAGTCATCATTTTCTTCCAGCAGTCACCTTGTCCATGCCAAGTCACTTCAGTTGAGTCTGACTCTTTGCAACCCCATGGGCTGAAGCTGGCCAGGCTCCTCTATTCGTGGGATTCTCCAGGCAAGAATACCAGAGTAGGTTGCCAGGAAGATCTCCAGGGATCTTCCAGACCCAGGGATTGAACCCAAGTCTCTTGCATTGCAGGCAGTTTCTTTACCACTACCACCACCTCAGAAGTCTTCAGTTCAGTTCAGTTCAGTTCAGTTCAGTTGCTCAGTCGTGTCTGACTCTTTGTGACCCCATGAATCACAGCACGCCAGGCCTCCCTGTCCATCACCAACTCCAGGAGTTCACTCAGACTCAAGTCCATCAAGTCCGTGATGCCATTCAGCCATCTCATCCTCTGTCGTCCCCTTCTCCTCCTGCCCCCAATCCCTCCCAGCATCAAAGTCTTTTCCAGTGAGTCAACTCTTCGCATGAGGTGGCCAAAGTACTGGAATTTCAACTTTAGCATCATTCCTTCCAAAGAAATCCCAGGGCTGATCTCCTTCAGAATGGACTGGTTGGATCTCCTTGCAGTCCAAGGGACTCTCAAGAGTCTTCTCCAATATCACAGTTCAAAAGCATCAATTCTTCGGTGCTCAGCCTTCTTCACAGTCCAACTCTCACATCCATACATGACCACAGGAAAAACCATAGCCTTGACTAGACGGACCTTAGTCAGCAAAGTAATGTCTCTGCTTTTGAATATGCTATCTAGGTTGGTCATAACTTTTCTTCCAAGGAGTAAGCATCTTTTAATTTCATGGCTGCAAGCACCATCTGCAGTGATTTGGGACCCCCCCAAAATAAAGTCTGCCACTGTTTCCACTGTTTCCCCATCTATTTCCCATGAAGTGATGGGACCGGATGCCATGATCTTCATTTTCTGAGAAGTCTTAGTGGTTAATAAAAGTTATCAACTTTCAGAACTCACTTTGGCATGCTAGTATTCCTTGATGGATACAAAGAGTGCATGGTCTTTTAAAATGTTTATTGCACTTCTCTACTACAGTTTTTGAAAATTTAAAAATTATTATTGTGTAAGTATATAAATAGAAAAATCAGATGAGAGGAAAATATGTTTAATTGTATTACTTTTTGTTGTCATCATATTGTTTATCATTATGGACCTTTTGATAATAGCTATACACTGCTATTAAACTGGACATTCTCAGTCTGATAGGTTTTATTCTTTGAAGTTAAATTCAAATTTCAAGAACCCTTACAACTGAATGATAAAAAAAAACCCAACTTTTTAAAAGAGCAAATGATCTGAATAAACATTTTACAAAGAAGCCATAGAAATGACTAATAATGGGCCTTCCTAGGTGGTCCAGCAGCTAAGATTCTGAGCTTCCAGTGCAGGGGATTCCGATTCAATCCATGGTAGGGAAACTAAGATCCCTCATGGCATGAGGGGCTGCCAAAAAAAAAAACCCTAAAAGTAAATTTTAAAGAAAGAAGATTTTTTAAAAATCGCTAATAAGTACATGAAAAAGGTGTTCAATATCATCAGTCTCTAGGGAAATGCAAATTAAAACCACAATAAGGTACCACTTCACTTCTACTAGAATACTTGTGATCAAAAAAGATAGACAGTACCAAAAAATTGATGATAACACAGTGCTAGTTAGAATACAGAGAGGTTCAGCCACTTTAGAAAGTTTGGCAGTTTCTTGACAAAGTAAACATTAACTTACCATCTCTATATCCTTGTGCTCAGTTGTGTCTGATGCTTTGCAACACCATGGACCATAGCCTGCCAGGCTTCTCTGTCCATGGGCTTTCCCAAGTAAGAATACTGGAGTGGGTTGCCATTTCCTACCCCAGAGGATCTTCCCAACCCAGGAATTGAACCCTCATCTCTTGCTTCTCCTGCAAAGATAGATTCTTTACCACTAGGGCTACCTGGGAAGCCCTTTAGATTCATAGAGGGACTATTCTTGATAACCTAAGATTGTAAACAAACAAAATGTCCATCAACTGGATAAGCAGATAAGCAAATATGGTATGCCAATGCAAATGAGTGCCATTCAGCAGTATAATGGAGCAGAATACTTATACATGCTATAACACAAAGGAACCTCAAAAACATGCTACGTGGAAGAAGACAGATCTTTTTTCTTCTGTATCCTAGAGTTCTGCCCCACAACTTTACATGTTATGTTCACTTACCTGGAATATCTCTCCATTCTAACTTTCTGTTGAAACTTCCTTAAAAACTTCTATTCAGTAGGACTGTAGCTGGGTGCCATCTTATAGTGCTTTAAACGACAATCACAGCCAAGAAATCTGTCCCATCTAGAACAAAGCCATTTATCTTCTCTTGAGTGGAGTTGGGAGCTAGAACAGGGGGAGTGCAAGCTGTGGGCCCAGTCTTGAAACACCAAGGAGAGCAGGAATCTAAATTCACATCTGCCCTCCAGATCATACTAGTTCATGGAGGGGAAAATATGTATAACATAGAATTTGCCATCTTAGCCATTTTTAAATGTGTGTTTCATTGGCATGAAGTACATTCACATTGTTATGCAGCCAAACTGACCGTCCATCTCCAGAATTTTCTCATCTTCCCAAATAGAAATTCTGTAGCTATTAAGCAGTTATATCCCTTTTCACTTCCCCAGTCCACCCTCAGCATCTGGGAACCACTGGTCTTTATGTCTCTGAAATTGACTACTCTAGGTACCTCATATAAGAGGAATCATACAGTATTTGGCCTTTTATCATTGGCTTAGTTCCCTTTGCATAGTGTCTTGAAGGTTTATTCATTTATAGCATTTGTCAGAATTCCCATACTTTTGAAGGCTGAATGACATTCCATTCTATGCAGATTACACACTTTGCTTATCCAATCCTCCCTTGATGGGCACTTGGATCTCTTCCACCTGTTGGCTAATTGTGACCAATGCTGCTGTGAGCGTGGGTATAAAAATATCTGTTTCAGGTCCCACTTTCAGTTGAAATATATATCCAGAAGAGACTTGGTTTTGGATCATATGGTAATTGTTTCGTTCTGAAGAATTGCCATAGTGTTCTCCAAAAGCAGCTACACCATTTCACATTCCCAACATAAAGGCTCAAGGATTCCAATTTCTCCACGTCCTCACCACTACTTGTTATTTCTTTTTTTTTTTAATGATAACTGTCCTCATAGGTTGTGAAGCGGTATCTCATTCTGGTATTCATTTGTACCCAGCTATTTTGAAGGTATGTTTGTCCAGATGAGAGAATGAACCATATTTTATTAAATACTTCATTAGCTTGATTTGTAAATTGTAAATTTTTATATATGTGGCATGGATTTTCTGTTTGCACTTTTGCCCTGGAATCTAGGTCTATCATGTTTTTCATGCAATGTGCTTGAAAAACATAAAAAAAAAAAAGAGCCTATGGTATTAAAGCAAGAAGTCCATGTTTAAACTCAAGTTGCTTTGATAATTTTCTGTGAAGAAACATTATGAAAAATAATGTACAAAGCAAATTTATTCACATCGAAACATGCTGATATGTTTTGAAAGATTTTCTTCAGTACATTAGTTTCTCTTTAAACTCCACATTTAAGTTACATTAAGAAGCTGAAATTAAGCCATAAAGATAACACTTATGGAGCCTTGAAATTGCTTTCTGAATATTTTCCTCACAAATGTTAACTCTATGTCCCTTCCCTTAAAAAAACAAACATGATTGTCAGACATATCATATCTAAATGTGAATCTCTCAGGTTAGATTTAAGCTTTAGGAATATCAATTTTTAAAATCATAATAAACCACAACACACACATTTTAAAATTTCTAATCAAAATAGTTAACACATTATAGACATATTAACTTTTATTGCCAGATTTAAGTCACTGCACTTAAAAAAATAATTGTGCCATTTCTCTACATGTTTGAGCTTCAAAATTCTCTTAATAAGGCAATTTTTAGCTCTGTGATGTTCTTTTTGAAGATTTAGGGCTGTATGTGTTTGTTTATGTGCAAGTTTAGAAGTTACTACTTCTAATTTCTGAGTGAGAGCTTTCTCAGTCACCAAGTATGATAAACAACTTCAACTTTCAGCCTTGTTCCTGTTTAAATTCTTGTGATAGATTAAAACAACATCATTGGTCTCATTTAATTAAATATTGAAAATATATAAAAATCATTTATAGATATAGTATGCCACTTTTATGTATCATTGTTTGATATGAAATTTCAGTTGGAGAAAAAGATTCTACTTCTAAAATAATATTAAACAATTAATTTAGCAAAAACAATACTAAGTGGTTGCGCAGTGTATTAGCACTGTTCACTCAAATCATGGAATCAGTTTTTTTTCCCTTTTCATTTTCACAGCTGTTACTTAAACTGTCATTCAAATTACCACTCGTAAATTTTGATAACCTCTGTAACTCTTGTCTTCTCTTTATTCTATTTTAAACCATCAAACTGATTGCTCACAAGCTTTCAGTGGCTTTCTCTTGCCTACATATTAAGTTTAAACTATTTTGCTTATATTTCAGGATTTTCTGTAAGTTGAATTTAGCCTAAACCCAGAACTATTTTCTTCTTCCCAAGGTTTGCACTCAGTTAGGTCATTGTCCTGCTACCACCCCTGTGCTCACATTTGCCATCCACATCATGCTGTCTATTCCCTTGTGACAGTCTACTCATTCCTGCTCCTGGACCTTGCTTTAAGTGGTACACAGTCCCACCTCTCTTTTTATGCTCAGCTTAGCTACACCTCTATAATGAAAACATATCAGAATGCCCTGAGTCATTTCCTTTTTTTTGGCATGCCTTTAACAGTGGCACACAGTTGCAGTATACTTACAGTCCCAATATTTTATGTTGACCAGTGTTGACCTAGGGAAGAAACCATGTTTATACATTTTCTGTATCCTCCACTGTACCTAACACAGTCCAGAGTATGTAGTAGGAGGTTAGCATGTAAATGTTGCCTAGTTTCTTACTTGGTATAATGGCGTGCATGCTTAGTCGCTCAGTTGTGTCCAATTCTTTGCGACCCCAGGAAATGCAGCCCGCCAAACTCCTCTGTCCATGGAATTTTCCAGGCAAGCATACGGGAGCAGAGCTGCCATTTCCTTGTCCAGGGGATCTTACTGACCCAGAGATCAAACCTGCATCTCCTGCCTTGGCAGGTGGATTCCATACCACTGAGCCACTGGGAAGCCCATTTGGTATAATTAATCCATGAATAATTATGACTTGTTACTTATTGATCAAGCATTTTTCACCATGTGTTTTTCTGAGTGTATTGTACACATTTTGTGATGTATTTCTCACAGTAACCATGTCAGGTTAGTTTTATTTATCCCTGAATTTGCAGATTAAGAAATTGTGGTTCAGAGTGGTCACTCAAGATCACTAGTTGAGAGTTGGGATTAGAATTGTGGTTTGCTGTGGTGGCTCAGACGCTAAAGAATCTACCTGCAATGCAGGAGACCTGGATTCCATCCCTGAATCCGGAAGATCCCTTGGAGAAGGAAATGGCAACCCACTCCAGTATTCTTGACTGGAGAGTCCCATGGACAGAGGAGCCTGGTGGGCTGCAGTCTGTGAGGTTGCAGAGTCAGACACAACGAAGCGACTAACACTTGCCTTCCTTTTAACGCTCCCTCCAAAAGTAAGTGGCCCTTGAAGCGGCTTAAAATGCTCAAGATACAAAGGTGTAATTTTAAGGAACAATTTGAGGCAAAAGTGAGAGTTCCTTTTATGTATTGGTAGATATAGATAAACATACTTATGAACACATGAACACTAAGACCCTAAGTAACCAGTGAATAGATTCCAACCTAATTGTACATCATTGTCTCCATTAAAAAAGAAAATCATTGTCTGAAGTAGGTGTAGGGATAGGGAAGGGAAAGGGAATAAGAATACAATAGTTTAAGTCATATAAAAAATAGAAACGCTAACGGTCTGTGGGATCAGGGAGTTTTAGAGATCAAACCAAGTCCTTAACATATTTGTTTCCAGATAAGGGTCAAGTTATTCTTCAAGGTAAAAAAGTGTTTTCCTGTCAGTCTGGTTAACCTCATGACCTGAGTGTTCTCTTTAAGCTTCAGCTTTTTATGCTTAGAACCTCTCAACTTCCTTCTGATGTTAAGAACAACTTAACTGTTTTTCATAAAAGTACACTTATTATAATAATCCTTATATTTAACTCCAGGTTTTGTCTGCTATCCTTTAAAGAGAAACGTGAGCCAGTTTTGTTTTTAAACATGTTCATTTATATATAATTATGTGCACGTGTGCTCAGTCGCTTCAGTCTTGTCCAATTCTTCGGCGACTCCATGGACTGTAGCCTGCCAGGCTCCTCTGTTCATGGAATTCTCCAGGCAAGAATACTGGAGTGAGTTGCCATTTCCTTCTCCAGGGGATCTTCCCCACCCAGGGGTTGAACCCTCGTCTCTTGCGGCTCCTTCACTGACCACTGAACCACCAGGGAAGCCCATATATATAATCTTATATCTATATAAAATTACTATTTTATGTAATACATACTAAAATTACTGTTTTATATATTACATACTATTACATATATTAATAGTATGTAAATGAGACCTGTGGTTAAGGGGATGCTTGCTGCTTCAGGTGGCTTTCACGTCCCTGTAGATTCCATGCACCTCCCCTCTCAACAAGATCAGCCAGTGATTCTGAGATTATATACCTCCTTCACCTCAGGTGGTGCTAGTGGTAAAGAATCTGCCTGCCAGTGTAGAGACATGAGTTCAGTCCCTAGGTTGGGACGATCCCCTAGAGTAGGAAATAACAACCCACTACAATATTTTTCCTGAAACATCCCATGGACACAGAAGCCAGGCAGTCCACGGGGACATAGTCCCTGCGGTCGCAGAGTCAGACACAACTGAGCACACACACACACCACAGTGGTACAGATACCTATCATTATGCTCCAGTCTGCTTGAATAAATGATATAAAATACTAATCATCTCTTGACTTTCTTGTTTTATTATCGGTCAACACACCCATCTTAATGGATAAACAAATGGATGTACGTTTTTGCAAAGCTGAATTAAAATTAGTCTCAGCAGCATTTATTTTTTAAGTTGCCTACCCTTGATATATAACCAGGTATGAAAACCACTGTCAGTCTCTTTAAATCTACTGAAAAGTTATTTTAACTTGTGAATGGTCAAATTAGGTCCCAGCAGTATTAAAACTTCAGGTTTATTTATTTGTGCAAGCCCAATGTATATCAGATCCTGTAAGAATGAAGCCTCTTTATATTTCTGTAATATATCATAAATTCAAGGAGCACATATATTTGACACAAATTAAAATTTGTTGGAAATGGATATTTCCTATTTCCAAACCTTGTCAAACTAAGAAAATTAGATGTTTGTGGTGGAAAGTTAATCACAATTGAGTAAATGTGGTTCTGTATATCTGCCCCTTGCGTAGCGAAAACCAACTATTAGAAAGGAGAGAATTAAGCATTGCTCCTTAATGTTAACTATACTGAATGTTAACCATAACTTAATGTTAACCTTACTGAGGAGTAAGCTTATGATTTATCATCATTAATTATTTTATCTCTATATTTTGTAAAACGGCGTGTTTCCAGTATACTATTCTGATAAAAATATGTGTTTAATTGGGCTCGTGTATTTTAAAAATTTATCTTCTTTTCTACTCAGGAATTTTAAAGACAGTTTAATTCAGATAAACCTTAATTAATAAGTAAAACCAAAATATTGCATTTATTTGAATGAGGTAAGAACATACAAGATTTTTTTTTTAAATTCCAAGCATATACCATCTCCAAACTCAATTCAATCAAGTGTTTCAGTCATACTTATACTTGTATTTTTAATAATAGTTCTAATACTTCCTGGAAGTTTTGAATCTTTCTGTAGTGATTGATGTTTAAACATTTAATCACCATTCATAAGTGATTAATCATCTATTTAATTAAATAATACAAATAGTCATTATTCTTCAAATACTCTGCAATAATTTTGTAATGATCAAATTTAAATTTTGAATAACTAATTTGTTCACAATTTTCTTTTTAGCTACAGAGGTTAAAATATCCCATGTCATTTTTGTAATTACTAAACAATCTTATATTTGTATACTAAACCAGTAATATGTTTTGTTAGCTTCTAGAAGTAATTGCCACTGTAATTTTAAAGATAAGGATACCATTTACAGTACAATGTGAAATTTGCAATATGTATTATGGTTAGCCAACCAGTATTTTAAAATACAGATATTTTAAATTTCAGTACACTGGGAAATTTTTAATTTGCAAAATGATATCCTGGGATATTGGTTATTTTCTTAATAGCTTCAAAACCAGTACAGGATGATGACAGAAGAAATTACTTTCTGAATTGCAGAACTTAATACATAGGTTTTTAATGTAAGTGTGGGAAATGAGTCATTTCTGATACTTTGAAAATGGTACACTCCCCGTCATCATCAATTCAGTTCAGTCGCTCAGTCATGTCCGACTCTTTGTGACCCCATGGACTAAAGCACACCAGGCTTCCCTGTCCATCACCAACTCCCAGAGTTTACTCAAACTCATGTTCATCGAGTCGGTGATGCCATCCAGCCATCTCATCCTCTGTCATCCCCTTCTCCTCCTGCCCTCAATCTTTCCCAGCATCAGGGTCTTTTCAAATGAGTCAGTCATCATACTTGACATCATACCCTTTTACTTCTGAGGTAATATATTAAAAAGTGCAAGTTGCTCAGTCCTGTCTGACTCTGCTGCCCCATGGACTATATAGAGTCCATGGGATTCTCCAGGCCAGAATACTGGAGTGGGTAGCCTTTCCCTTTTCCAGGGGATCTTCCTAACCCAGGGATCAAACCCAGGTCTCCCACATTGCAGGCCGATTCTTTACCAGCTGAGCCACAAGGGAAGCCCAAGAATATTGGAATGGGTAGCCTATCCCTCCTCCAGCGGATCTTCCCGACACAGGAATTGAAGCAGGGCCTCCTTCATTGCAGACGGATTCTTTACCAACTGAGCTATCAGGGAAGTCCAATCTATTAAAGCCTTATAAATTAAATCTTATTCTTTTTTCTGATGGGGATAAGAAATAACATAATTCCAATTCATGCAAAATAATGTGGGGGAGGAACAGTCATTATTGATAGTATTAATATACTTCTCTGTAATTTCTTTTGTCAGGAATGTATTTTTCATTAGTTTGCATAAAAAATAAGTCATGATTTTTAAAATAATTTTAATGTCCTGTTTTTGTTTAGACCAAAGTCGCTAAAAACTGAAAAAAGGATAAATATGTTTTCATGTAAATAAATGCTAGTTCTCAGTTTTCATTATTTCATTTATAGAGAGACCCCTCTTATCAGAGTCTCTGGTTTATCCTGAACAGTTTCAGTCTTTCACATTTCTTTCAGAGAAAAACCAAGATAATCCAGAGAACTATTTGAGAGTACTCTTCCTTGAGAGGTTTATCTTTAGCATCAATCTTTTTATTACAGAAGTTCTAGCTTGCATAGTAAAAGCTATCCAAGAACTCTTAAGACAAATAAGAAAGGAGAAATTGTGTTGTATTTTATACATATATAGACATACATATGTGTAAGTGTGTGTATACTTATTTATTGTAAGCTTCCCTCTTGGCTCAGACAGTAAAGAATCTGCCTGCAGTGCAGGAAACAGGAGACCAGTGCAGGAGATCTGGGTCAAGAGGATCCACTGGAGGAAGAAATAGCAACCCACTGCAGTATTCTTGCCTGGAGAATTCTATGGACAGAGGAGCCTGCTGGGCTACAGTCCATGGGGTCACAAAGAGTCAGACATGACTGAGTGACTAACACACATACTTATTTATTAATACTTATATGTGTATATATAGATAGTTGCTTCTTCAATCAGATTTTTTTAACTTTCCCAAACTGCTACATGGAGATGAAAGAGTGTTAATCTAAACATTTGATGTGACTCCTGAATCGAAAGCAACCTACTTGTTTTAAGATACTACATGACATGGCTATAGTTCTCAAGTAAAAATTTCCCTTATTATTAAATGTACTTGTCAAAGAAGTTTTGCTGGTTATTTAATAAGAAAAATTTAGTGATGGCTTAGTCAAAGAGTATGCATTTTAGATAGTATTCCTTAAAACCTTAATCCTCAAGATTATCTCAAGTTTGCTTATGTTTATATATCAGGAAGTAAAGTGGCATTGTGGCAAGCATCCAGTTAATTTTAATCAATGGAGGTAGACTGACTAAATAATGTTCTTCAAATAGTCTCCTTCCATTCCCTTCCAGTGGCTTTTTTGTATTTCTGCACAAATAATAATCAGAAAAAAGTTGTGACAGTTGTCCATTTCAGCAAGTCGAAGAAGGGAAACATACAGAGTTTAAACCAATATGGATAGTAAGAACTTTATTTAGTATATGAACCTACATTCTTTTGTAACACACTACGTAAACTTTAAAAGAGAGGGGGGAAAAGTTATTAACCAAATAACATGAGATACAGTACTAACACTGATGTTGGTATAGAGTAAATATGGATAACTGTTACTTGCTTTGAATCCCCGGTTATACTGAAACTAAAATTCCTTGTGGGTGGTGTATGTTGTTTTCCCCCTGAGAAGTAAGTCATGAAAGTTGAAGTGACAGTGTCTATCTTTAAATATTCCAAGGCACTAAAGAAAAATACCCATAGGAAAAATACCGCATCTTATTATAGGATTATAGGTACTTTCTGAGAGGTGCATTTATTTCATTGCTGATAGTCCTTTTATTTTTTCTCTCTCTCTCTCTCCTGTAGCAGTTATATGCTGCCCAGCTAGCTGCAATGCAGGTATCTCCAGGAGGAAAGCTCCCAGGCGTATCCCAAGGCAACCTTGGTGCTGCTGTATCTCCTACCAGCATTCACACAGACAAGAGCACAAACAGCCCACCACCCAAAAGCAAGGTACCCCTTTGAAGAAGCTACCTGTTTTGGCGTTTAGAGTTTGCTTTTTAGAGTTGACGATACGTATTGAATACCTATTATGTACCAGTAACTGGCCTAAATACTAGATCTTCAAGGAAACGATGGTTAGTAGAATCAGTAAGGATTGTGTCCCTATAAATTTACTCACATAACATTTAGTCACTCATTTATTCGTGGACATGCATGATAGCTGTAGTAGAAAATGTGAGTGATACAAATATTGGAAAGGTAGTTGTGCTGTCACCAAGACTGTTATAGTCTTATAAAATAGATACCCATACTCTGTTATATAAGGTCTTAGAAGGAATTGCAGGGAAAGAATGTTAAGTTATTAGGACAAAAGTATTATTAATACCTTCAGTGAGGGACCTGCAAAGATTGTTCCAAAGGAGAACTGAAATAGACCTTAAATATGAGTATGACTGGAGCATAGAGAAAATGTTTTATTTAAATATCAGTAACTGGTTATGTGATATAGTATAGGTACAATTTCAGACATATTATCCAGCCAATTAGAAAGATAATGCTAGTGTTAAAAGTTAGAATATTTAGAAATAGTTTTGTTTTTAGGACAAAGAATGCATTTCCTGAGAGAACCTCGGAAAGGATCCGGGGTTTCAAATAATTTGTTTCTTGGCTGAAAATAAAGAAGCAGAAAAACTAATTTAAATTTCTTCATGATTTTTAAGCTCTTACCTAGATGATTCTATATGAGTATATTAAACTTCCTATGTAAAAAAGTAAAAAGAGTATCTATGAAGTAATTTTCTCAGACATTGCTCAGGGAAATAATCACACATTAACAGTTAGAAAACATACAGTAGAAAACTTGACACAGTGAATTTACCCCCCAAATAATGCTATTTGTCTTTTGCTGAATTACCTAAAAAATTGCTTCTGCTCTTTATTTCAAGAATTCATCTTGAAATGTCTGAAGAATAATAGGGTTAGAGTAGTCACAACAATAGAAAAAATACACAGAGAAAAAAATCTAGAAATTTTTGAAAGAGAAAAAGAATCCTAGAGTTTTTTAATCCTCCTCTAGTGCCCTGGCACATGCTTTTCATAGTCAGTGTATTCATCCCGAATAGAAATTGGGAAAGAGAACGGTTGGGTTGGGAAAGTGTCCTCCAGCCTCCATCTTCCCACACCCCCCAAGTCTGTTTTTTCATACTAATAGATAAATACATTTGGAATAATAACTCACCCTAGACATGGACCTTAGATATGATTCACTAGCAACATGTACAGAGATATAGAGGAAAATTATGTACTTGCTACTGTGATGTTAGGAAACATGATAAGCCACTTTTAAGAACTCTTTCAGCTGTGTAATGGACCTTCCATGTTCTGTGCTTGAGGTGTTCTTGAGGCATGGTGCGCTTTTCTATATAATCACAGCAGAACATGTTTTTAAAACTTGGTAAAAATGGTGACATCTATTAAATATAATTTAATTTTAAAGCAGTGATATTTTGGTGTCTCCATGGAACAGTAGTTTCAAAGTATTCCATGTACAGGCTCAATTCAGTTAGTAAATTCAGTCACTCAGTCATGTCCAACTCTTTGCAACCCCACGGACTGTAGCTCACCAGGTATCCTTGTCCATCACCAACTCCTAGAGCTTACTCAAACTCATGGCCATTGAGTTGGTGATGCTATCCAACCATCTCATCCTCTGTCTTCCCTTTCTCCTCCTGCATTCAATCTTTCCCAGCCATGGGGCTTTTCAAATGAGTTGATATTTTGCATCATGTGGCCAAAGTATTGGAGTTTCAGCTTCAACATCAGTCCTTCCAATGAATACCCAGGACTGATCTCCTTTAGGATGGACTGGTTGGATCTCCTTGCAGTCCAAGGGAATCTCAAGAGTCTTCTCCAACACCACAGTTCAAAAACATCAATTCTTCAGCACTCAGCTTTCTTTATAGTCCAACTCTCACATCCATACATGACTACTGGAAAAACCATAGTTTGACTACATAGAACTTTGTTGACAAAGTAATGTCTCTGCTTTTTAATATGCTGTCTAAATTGGTCATAATTTTTCTTCCAAGGAGCAAGCATCTTTTAATTTCATGGCTGCAGTAGCCACCTGCAGTGATTTTTGGAGCCCTAAAAAAATAACATCTGTCACTGTTTCCACTGCTTCCCCATTTATTTGCCATGAAGTGATGGGACCAGATGCCATGATCTTAGTTTTCTGAATGTTGAGCTTTAAGCCAACTCTTTCACTCTCCTCGTTCACTTTCCTCAAGAATCTCTTTAGTTCTTCCTCACTTTCTGTCATGAGGGTGGTGACATCTGCATATCTGAGGTTATTGATATTTCTCCTTGCAGTCTTGATTCCAGCTTGTGCTTCATCCAGCCCAGTATTTCTCATGATGTACTCTGCATATAGGTTAAATAAGCAGGGTGACAGTATACAGCCTTGATGTACTCCTTTCCTTATTTGGTACCAGTCTGTTGTTCTATGTCCAGTTCTAACTATTGCTTTTGACATGCATACAGTTTTTTTAGGAGATAGGTCAGGTAGTCTGGCATTCCCATCTCTTGAAGAATTTTCCACAGTTTGTTGTGATCCCCACAGTCAAAGGCTTTGTTATAGCCAATAAAACACAAATAGATGTTTTTCTGGAACTCTCTTGCTTTTTCAATGATCCAGTGGATGTTAGCAATTTGATCTCTAGATCCTCTGCCTTTTCTAAATCCAGCTTGATCATTTGGAAGTTTACAGTTCACATACTGTTTAAGCCTTGCTTGGAGAATTTTGAACATTGCTTTGCTAGTGTGAGATGAGTGCAGTTGTGCGATAGTTTGAACATTCTTTGGCATTGCCTTTCTTTGGGATTAGAGTGAAAATGACCTTTTCCTGTGGCCACTGCTAAGTTTTCCAAATTTGCTGGCAGATTGAGTGCAGCACTTTCACAGTGTCATCTTTTAGGATTTGAAATAGCTCAACTGGAATTCTATCACCTCCACTAGCTTTGTTTGTAGTGATGCTTTCTAAGGCCCACCTGACTTCGCATTCCAGGATGTCTGGCTGTAGGTGAGTGATCACACCATCATGATCATCTGGGTCATGACCATCTTATAGTTCCGTGTATTCTTGCCACCTCTTCTTAATATATTCTGCTTTTATTAGGTCCATACCATTTCTGTCCTTTATCGAGCCCATCTTTGCATGACATGTTCCCTTGGTATCTCTAATTTTCTTGAAGAGATCTCTAGTCTTTCCCATTCTATTGTTTTCCTCTATTTCTTTGCACTGATCACTGAGGAAGGCTTTCTTATCTCTCCTTGCTATTCTTTGGAACTCTGCATTCAAATAGGTATATCTTTCCTTTTCTCCTTTGCCTTTTGCCTCTCTTCTTTTCACAGCGATTTGTAAGGCCTCCTCAGACAACTATTTTGCCTTTTTACATTTCTTTTTCTTGGGTATGGTCTTGATTCCTGCCTCCTGTTCAGTGTAACGAACCTCTGTCCATAGTTCTTCAGGCACTCTGTCTATCAGATCTAACCCCTTGAATCTATTTGTCACTTCCACTGTAAAGGATTTGATTTAGGTCATACCAGAATGGTCTAGTGGTTTTCCCCGCTTTCTAAATTTAAGTCTGAATTTGGCAATAAGGAGTTCATTATCTGAGCCACAGTCAGCTCCCAGTCTTGTTTTTGCTGACTGTATAGAGCTTCTCCATCTTTGGCTTCAAAGAATATAATCAACAGAAAATTGGATTAAAGATTTACTGAGCACCAAAGCATTGGTTGGGCTTCCCTTGTGGCTCAGAGGTTAAAGCGTCTGCCTGTAATGCAGGAGACCTGCGTTCGATCCCCAGGTCGGGAAGGTCCCCTGGAGAAGGAAATGGCAAACCAGTCCAGTATTCTTGCCTGGAGATTCCGATGGACAGAGGAGCCTGGTGGGCTACAATTCATGGGGTCACGAAGAGTCGGAAAGCAACTTAACTTTCTTTAACTTTCAACTTTAAAAGAATTGATGCTTTTGAACTATGGTGTTGGAGAAGACTCTTGAGAGTCCCTTGAACCACAAGGAGATCCAACCAGTCCATCCTAAAGGAGATCAGTCCTTGGGTGTTCATTGGAAGGACTGATGTTGAAGCTGAAACTCCAGTACTTTGGCCACTTGCTTTGAAAAGCTGACTCATTTGAAAAGACCCTGATGCTGGGAAAGATTGACAGCAAGAGGAGAAGGGGACGACAGAGGAGGAGTTGGTTGGATGACATCACTGACTCAATCGACGTGAGTTTGGGTAGGCTTCAGGAGTTGGTGATGGACAGGGAGGCCTGGAGTGCTGTGGTTCACGGGGTCTCAAAGAGTCAGACATGGCTCTGCAACTAAACTGAACTGAATTGAACTGAGCATGGCCCAGCCCATCACAACAAAACCCATCTTTCTCCTCAGTGAGTCATTCCCATCCGGAAGCTTCCATAAGCTTCTTATCCTTCTCCATCAGAAGGCAAACAGAATGAAAACCACAAACACAGAAAAGTAACCAACCTGATCACATGGACCACAGCCTTGTCTAACTCAGTGAAACTATGAGTCATGCCACATAGGACTACCCAAGACAGATGGGTCATGGTGGAGAGTTCTGACAAAACATGGTCTACTGGAGAAGGGAATGGCAAACCACTTCAGTATTCTTGACTTGAGAACCCTATGTACAGTATGAAAAGGCAAAATGATAGGATACTGAAAGATGAACTCCCCATGTCAGTAGGTACCCAATATGCTATTGGAGATCAGTGGAGAAATAACTCCAGAAAGAATGAAGAGATGGAGCCAAAGCAAAAACAATACCCAGTTGGGGATGTGACTAGTGTTGGAAGTAAAGTCCAATGCTGTAAAGAGCAATATTGTATAGGAACCTGGAATGTTACGTCCATGAATCAAGGCAAATTGGAAGTGGTCAAGACAGGAGATGGCAAGACTGAACATCGACATTTTAGGAATCAGCGAACTAAAATGGACTGGAAAGGGTGAATTTACCTCAGATGACCATTATATCTACTACTGTGGGCAAGAATCCCTTAGAAGAAATGGAGTAGCTATCACAGTCAACAAAGGACTCTAAAATGCTGTACTTGGATGCAATGTCAAAAACAACGGAACGATCTCTGTTTGTTTCCAAAACAAACCATTTAATATCACAGTAATCCAAGTCTGTGCCCCAGCCAGTAATGCTGAAAAAGCTGAAGTTGAACAGTTCTATGAAAACTTACAAGACCTTCTAGAACTAACACACACAAAAAGATGTCCTTTTCATTATAGGGACTGGAATGCAAAAGTAGGAAGTCAAGAAACACCTGGAGTAACAGGCACATTTGGCCTTGGAGTACAAAATGAAGCAGGGCAAAGGCTAACAGAGTTTTGCCAAGAGAATGCACTGGTCATAGTACGCACCCTCTTCCAACAACACAAGAGAAGACTACACATGGACACGCTAACACTGAGAAAAATATGTGAATGTAGCAGCATAGTCATTGTCACACACAAATAACTCTCTAAAGTATTATTCCAGATTTCTCCTCCATGATTTATTAATGTGATTTCACATCATGTTTCATAATGATGCTTTACATTAGGGCATTTCATTTTATGACTTTAGAGTACATAGTTCACTTGTAAAGAACTGATGGGTTTTTCTTGGCCACTAGATAACTTTTTATCACTGATACTGAGTGTTGTTTGCTCATTCGTGTCCAACTCTTTGCTACCCTATGGACTGTAGCCTACCAAATATCTACTCCTCAAATCCCTAAATAGAATAGTCGTGAAGTCTTTGATGTCAGTCATCCTCGTTCGTTTATGCATCTATTTATTTACTCATTATTTATTCATGCATTCAAAGATTTATTGAGCACTTGCTGTGACACTTCCTTAGGTAAACCATGGCAAATATAAAAGTGACGTAAAGCTTGCCAAGATAAAGACACTGTTTTCTGAGGTATATGGTTTCGGATATTCATAGAACTCCACAGATTGGATGTGAAGATTGATTTTTCCAGTAATGTTAGAATTCCACCATATTGTATGGTTTCAAGTACCTCCCTTTATTTAGTGCTACCGGAAAAGTGGATTGTGTTTCTATAGCTATGATTATATACTGTTTAAAAAATATGTTTATACTTTATCCTAAATTTCACTTCTGGGAAATTAGCCTTCATGAATTTTCTATCATATAAAGTTTAAGAAAGCAGTTGAAATTGTATTTCTTACCACTTGCAATTATTTTAAAGTACATAAGAATTTTAACCCAGGACAAAGTACCTCTTTTTAAATAACAACCACAATATAATAAAAATATGTCTGTTCTTTGCTCAGTTTCCTCTAGTATACTGTTTACATCCATTCTTATTGTCAGAATATATGTCTTAAATGTGCTTGTGTAGAGTTTAGTGGGTTAAAAATTGCCAGAGCAATAAATATTGCTATTGTCATTTTAATGAAGAACACGACTAAAAAAATACAAGCAACAATAAATAAAGAGGTTGCATTTCAATACATGAATTCCGTTTCTTAGAGACTGGAATTGACATTTATACATAGCATAATAAACATTTTGCCTTCACAGAGCCATTTCACTTTAATATAACAGTTATCATTTATTACTATATATAAATATATTTTGAAACAATCAATCCTGAGTGTCCGGAGGGCATTTTCTGTTTGTTTTATTGGTGGATTTTCACATGTATCTTATTGTAAGATTGAATTATTTTACTAAATAGCTTTGTGTTATCTGCCTTCTTACCTGGCATAAAGCAAACGTAAAGCTTTTATTGTTTGGAACAACAGAATCATAAGCCACATCCAGGTGATGATGTAAGGAAAAGGGTCTTATTGGCAGCTGTCAAAAATCAACCATGTGCTATGAGTTTGCTTGCCTGCCCTTCTTCCTAGGTGTGCCTTTGACTCACAACTCCAGAGAAGGACACAAACAAAACTTATTTGCAATTTGCAAAAAAAATGGAAGGGGGGAATCAAAAGGAAGGGGCTCCAAAAGACTGTAAAATTGTGCAGCATGAGTCCTCTGATGCATGCTGTTTTCAATCTGCTGTGTGCCAGTTGGAGGCTTGGGGAGTGTGTGCGCGCGCGAGAAAGGATAATGCTGAGAAATGATAGAGTGGCTGTGACCTCCAAGCTCAGCCTGGAAATCCAAGACATTGATTTCACTTAGCATTCCTGCTGAGAAATCTGGCGGAGTTCAGTTGTAATAAAAGAACAAGATTCTGTTCTAATGGTAATGGCGTATGACAGACATATCACTTTGTCTGTCCTCAGCACCCGAGAGAGGAGAATTGGAGAGAGGTCACCTGACCTTCCTGGGGTGTTGTACGAGCACTGTGCTAAGCTTTGAACTGCCGCCTAGGAACGTAATTATTTATAATATTAAATGATAAAGAAGCCTTTAGAGGACTCACAGTGACCCTTTAGAAACTGCGAACAGGAAGTGTATCCCATAAATGTGAACGCACACAAAAAAAATCCACTCTCTTCAAATACTGCATTGGAAACCTTGGATAGCATTGCTGGTTGAGTTATATATCTTTAAACTTACTATTTGGAACTATTTTCATTCATGCCTGACATACTGTCATTGCTTCACGTTTCCTTATTATTCTATGCCTTGATGTTATTATTCACAAAGACGAGATTCTTTTTTTCATAATGTATTTTGCCAAGTATTGAAGAGTTAAGGTCTTCGGCAGGTTTTTAAAATTTCTCAGATGTTACGTAACATCTTTCTTAATACATTTGTCTCTTTAGCAGTCATTTAATTTTTTTCTTTCTGGATCCTATTCCAAGACTAATTTTTTGTATTTACTTCTTCAGAGATATCTTCTTAGCTCATGTGTATCCTCCCAGCTGAGTTTATAGCTAAATATTGGTTTAAAAAAATAACTTTGAAAGTATGAACTTGTATATATGAGAGATCCATTTAAAGAAAATTTTAGAAATAATTCTGTTTCTCATATTCAGAAAAATTATTTAGTCATAGTATTGTTTAGCACTGTTGGTCCTTGAATCTCATAGGCAGCATTGCTGCTCTAAATCTGCTTATATTTCTCAACAAATATTTAAATTGATTTGTTTATAGTTTTGCATTCTGCCACAGAATAGGTAAAATTTATTCAGTGACTTTCATTTTTGTCATGTATTTTGTGCCATATATTTCTTTGTTTTAATGGTTTTCTGCATTGTTTGCTGCAGTTTTTTTAAGAAACCTAAATAGCCTATCTTTTGTGATAGTAATCAATCTCTTGATAATATTTGTTTGGTAAAAATAAATTATTTCTTTTAAAAATAGCAGAATCAATACCAGCCTTAAAATAGTTATCAAAGGAGGAAAAGTATTTTTAGTTGGTTTCACATGCAACTCACACAATTGTTGGTAATGAATAAGCTTGTAATTTCCACGTTAGCAAGAAATCCTCATAGGTTATAGATGTGCTAACCATCTGAACTTCACATTTTAAGTGTTTTGCTATTGCAGAAGTAGCCACCTCTTGGGAAAATTTTAAGTGCAACTTGTAAATATTATGAAATGTCTCTTGGTGCTTGATGAAAACTTATATGTTGCCTGCAGCTAACCAAGAGTAGTTAGTTTGAAAAGCTGATGACAAGAGAGAATTCCTGGGTGCTTTTCTTTTAACCTTGCTCTGACCCTAGACATACCCCTGGTCACAGTTGTGTCCCTGTCAATGACAAGAGCTCATAGATTGTCCAAATCAATTTTTTTTTGTTCTTTTCAAATACTTCTGGCAGTGATGTTCCCATTTGCTCAGCAGTAGCACCTAGGAGTCATGTGAGGAAGAAGAAATATTTTTCCAACAACCAGAAAAAACCCTAGCCAGCTGACCAGACACAATCAGATCCTTTCATGGGCAATATCCTTATACAGATTGCTTCAAATTCTGAAGTAAGAAGTAATACTACATTTTTATCTTATCTTCTTTCACAGACACCAAGATGAAGATCTTTTCTGATTTGGTAGCCAGGTGCTTATGTTAGTAATGTCAGGGGGGCGATGACTCCTCTTAGAGCACTTAGTTTTGCTGTAATGGTACCAATCACATAATTTTAAGCATTTTATCAGTACACACTGATCTACAGGGTAGAATTTTGTAGTAGTTTAATACTATGAGTCACAAACTGTGGTACACATACACACAAGATTATTTAGCAGTATATGCTGGGAGTATGAGAAATCAGAAGATAATAATGATTCATCTTAATTGAAAATTCTAATAGAGGATTTGGAAATGAAATTCACTTTGCTAATTTTGAGTCAGTGTTTTATAATGCCAGTTGGGGAAAGGTTGACTGCAAAAGTGCACATACAGTCTAACCACATCTAAGTCAAACCACCACCACACTAATGATGAAAACACTATTTTTAATATTTGACAAAAACATCCTTTCAAGATAAAGCAAAAGACTTCAAAGAGATTTCATAACTTTGAAATCTACCAGGAGGTACTGAGGCCTCCACAGTAGTATTTCCATTGTGAAAACTCCAGAAAGCAATGCTCAGTATAATCATAACTTTAGTTAATATTTTCACATTTTATCTGGATATGAAGACTTTTTAGTAGTAGTAGCTGCCAAAGATATAATTTCCAATATGTGAAAAATCATAGAATACTGCCATTTGACTTGCTCTTTTCAGGTCAAGATCTCAAATAATCATTACTCACTATGCAGGGCTAGAACTGGCTTCCAAATACAGTTATTTCTAAGTAACCCACAGTACTTAAATAGCATTAATCAAAGATGCGCTTCCATTTATCTATATGCATGCTCAGTCATTTCAGTCATGTCTGGCTTTTTGCAACCCTATGGATTGTAGCCTGCCAGGCTCCTCTGTTCATGGGATTCCCCAGGCAAGAATACTGGAGTGGGTTGCCATGCTCTCCTCCAGGGGATCTTCCCAACCCAGGGATCGAACCTGGCTCTCTTGTATCACAGGCGGATTCTTTTCTGCTGAGCCACTGTGGAAGCCCAGTTATCTATATATGTAAGATCAAATATAAAACCACTGATCCCTCCTGAAACTGTTAGACCTGGTACTTTTGTAGATTTCATTTCTCTTAAAACTTCAGAACAGAACTGGAATGTTAGCCTCAGCTAATTATAACCACATTTAAATTGGCCATTTTCTATTCTTATGCTTTAAACACTGTCTGGCATATCAATTAAATGCTAGAATCTCTCTAACACCTTGCTCCATACAGCTGCTTTGTGCTTTGTTGGATAGTTATTGAACACCTGCTCCTTCCCCCATATCTCAGTATCTATGAAATAGCAATTTTGTGAGCCTTTGAGATGTGCTATGGATGTGTCACACTCAAGAGGTGGGTTCATTTGAGAGGAATCACCCCATAGAGTTAAACTGTAAATGTGGCCCATTATCATTATTATCATCACTTCCTGGGTGGGACATATTTATAGTAGGTCTAACATAGTCACCCTGTCATTTTAAATAAAATAGTTTTCTTCTTGTGGCCCCTTGTTGCTAAACTGAAATATGTTAAATGAGGTGTTATCAGCAGAACCCCTGTGATCAGCCTCCTCCTTTCCTTTTCATCTGTATTCAGTTGACAGGAATCTCAAACAGCTAGGTACTTAAACAGAGGCTGTTCTGAGCGCTGTGGTATTAAATGTCCAAGTAGGTCATTTGGTGATATATTCGTATGACTCAGAAGCCAGGGGGTGGGGGCAGTCACATGTGTAACATAAAAATTATAAAACAAAGAGACAGACTAGTTATAATGCTGACATTTTGTTAAAGGCAAAATATACAGAGGGATTTAGGTAATGTCCTTTGAATTCAACTGGCCTGGCCTGTGTTCCCCAGTATACCGATTCTGTTTTGACAGGAACCTGTCTGGAACACAGCAACCGGCTCTGATGAGCCACGTCAAAGCTTTTCAATAAGGCAAACCATGGGAGAGGCAAGAGGATGTTGAGCATGTGTGGACATAGGAAGATCCACAGAATTACAATTTTTAAGTGGAAGTTGCCCTCTAAAATAGGTCCAACCCACTGCAGATTCTGGAGAAGGCAATGGCAACCCACTCCAGTACTCTTGCCTGGAAAATCCCATGGATGGGGTCTCGAAGTCGGACACGACTGAGCGACTTCCCTTTCACTTTTCACTTTCATGCATTGGAGAAGGAAATGGCAACCCACTCCAGTGTTCTTGCCTGGAGAATCCCAGGGACGGGGGAGCCTGGTGGGCTGCCGTCTATGGGGTCTCACAGAGTCGGACACGACTGAAGCGACTTATCAGTAGCAGTGCAGATTCATCATCCAAAAAGCTAAAGGTTGAAAGCATTTTAATGTTAGAAACAGGCAGTCAAGACCTAAATATACAGGGAAGAAAAACAGAACAATGTGAAAGGATGTCCCTGTAATGGGTGGTATCTAGTACAACGTCAATAAACGTCAACAAACATCAACAAGTCAGACTGAGAAAGTGAAAGTGCTACTTCTGTAGGTATCTTTCCTTTTAGGGAATCATTTATAATTTGGGCTTCCTAAAACATTCTTCAGATCAGTTAAAATCCTTTCTTTTCTACCCTAAATTATTGATCAGTACTTCATTTGAGCTCTTGATTATTGACCCCTTTTCACCCCTTTAGCCTGACCTGTCCTCTAAATGTTTGAATAAAGAATTGAGAAGTGAAGCTGTGTAGGACTACCTTAAACCTCAGATTTGATTCATTTGCAATCCTTCTACTTACTCATTCTTTCCTTGATAAAATAGGAAGAATTTTAGTAGTCTGTTTAACACAGATGCCCCAAAGTAGGGATTTGTTTTCTACATGACAACAAATATTTAGTCTTATTTAGATTGATGGAAAATAGAGTATATATATATATATATTTGTTTGTTAAATTTTATCAATAGATTTTTCTTTAGAGAGAATAAAACATTCCATTAACATTTTTGAATATTATAAAATAGATCATAGAAAGAAAACAATACAGTAATTAAACAGGTGTAAATGTAGAAGTCAACAAAATAAAGAGATATAACCTTCTAAACTGAAGGCAGATAAGTTCAAAACCCAAAGTATGCAAAGTTGTCTTTATTTAACAAAGGGCATCCAATGTTTTATTTATAGAATTAAGGAAGCTTAAGTAAGAAGGAAGTTCAGAAAGTATCCAGTCCAGCATACAATAACTCAGTCTCAAGGTTACTTTCCCTCTGCCTAGTCTGCTCCTGTGACAGGAGGGAGTCCCCCCAGGTAGCTCAATGTCAAAATATTCTTATTGAAGTAGAACTTTAATCAGCTTTCCAGGATTTCAAATTATGTCTTCACTGAATGACAATTGTATTTGTTAATAAAGTAATAGAAAACCCAATCCAAGCTGGATTAAACAAAAAGGAAATGTATTCACATTAAAAAAAAAGTTATTCTGACTTTATGTATGGTTTAATTAGGAGCGCAAACACTTGGAAATGTTTTCTAGCCATTCAGTTCAGTTCAGTTCAGTCGCTCAGTCATGTCCGACTCTTTGCGACCCCATGAATTGCAGCACGCCAGGCCTCCCTGTCCATCACCATCTCCTGTAGTTCACCCAACTCATGTGCATCGAGTCGGTGATGCCATCCAGCCACCTCATCCTCTGTCATCATTATCTCCGTCCTTTTCTCATTCTTCAAAGCTCTGTCCCTTTTAGTGTTCTCTGGCGCCTATCTATCACTGACTGATTCAACAAATATTAGTTTATGCCTGTCATGTGCCAAGTTCAATTCAAGGCAGAACTATAGCTACTACAGCTTTGAACAGGACAGTTTGTCTTCTTAAGATTTTTCAGTTGACTGGGAAGTGATAAGCTGTGAACAATTAAACATATAATTTCATATACCCATAAGTGCTATGAAGAAAATAAAACATGGTATAAAAAAAATGCTGAGGGACAGCAAAGTAATCTCCTTGAGACAGAGCTTATGGGGAAGTCTTCTCTGAGACCTAAATCATGAGAAGGAAAGTACCTACAAAGGTCTGGGGAAAAAGATATTCCAAACAGGAGGAATAGCAATTGCAGGGACCCTAACATATGAGTGAGGTTGACAAATTCATGGTTTAGAAAATAGGCTGGGGTAGTTCCCAGGGGGCACTAGTGGTAAAGAATCCATCTGCCAATGCAGAAGATTCAGGAGATGCGGGTTCAGTCCTTGGGTTGGGAAGATTCCCCTGGAGAAGGAAATGGCAACCCATTCCAGTATTCTTGCCTGGAGAATCCCATGGACAGAGGAACCTAGTGGGCTATAGTCCATACAATCGTAAAGAGTCAGATATGACCAAGCAACTAACACCTTCACTTTTCACTTTCTTTTTCATACTAGTGCTCAGTAGAGTTTTAGAATTGTAATCTTACTTACTGTCTTTTGAATAGGTTAACAAGTCACATAAGAAAACAGACCCTAATTTCTAATCAGATTTTTACTTTTGACATTTGCTTTTTAAATTTTGATTTTTACCCCAAACTTTATAACCCAGTGTGGTTTCAATGATCTACCAAGTGCAACAGACTTTTAGTTCTCTTTTTAAAAAGTCAGAAAAATGTGCTACAGTTTTAAAACAATTACAACACGTGTAGTTTTAAAATTATGAATAGCATTGTTTTCATCATTGAAATAAACTTGCAGTCTCCTTATTGAGGATGAGTTTGATTTTTGAGAGGACAGCATTCTTTGAAAATATATATATTTATCTCTCTTCCTTCCTTCCCTCCTCCCCTCCTCCCTTCTCCCTTTCTCCAACTATAAGCTTTATGAAAGTCACAATTTTTGTCATATAAACATGCAGTGCCACCCACTTAAAAACAACTTTCATAAAGTTTATGTAAAACTTCTGTAAATAATGTGATTATTTTCTTGTTAAAAATCATTAAATGACCTATTTAAGCATGTGCATTCATGCTGCACTTAAAATCCTATGTTTTACTTAACTGAGTTTACATACAAAGTTCTAATGTATCTATTTTATTGTATTATATTCCATAAAGTAAGATTCCTTTTTAATAATACTTCTTTTCACATTTTCTCAGGCACATGGTATTGAACAAAGTTAACTTAAGGAGAAATAGAGACTATTTTAATCCAAAATATAAAAAATTATAAACTAGTGGATTTCTCCATCATCATTCTTACAGTTTCTCATTCTTCTAATAATCAACTAAAGAACACCAGTCATTCTTAATTATAGTCTTTTAAATAAAAACCAGAAAAAATGTGTAACTTGACCAGTATTAAGTGTCAGAAAAAAATACCTTCTTCAGAAGCACAGTGAGTAGTATAATTCACAGTGACTGTGAATTATTGTCTGCTGCTGCTAAGTCACTTCAGTCGTGTCCGACTCTGTGCGACCCCATAGACAGTAGCCCACTAGGCTCCTCTGTCTCTGGGATTCTCCAGGCAAGAATATTGGAGTGGATTGCCATTTCCTTCTCCAGTGCATGAAAGTGAAAAGCGAAAGTGAAGTCACTCAGTCGTGCCGACTCTTAGCGACCCCATGGAGTGCAGCCTACCAGGCTCCTCCATCCATGGGATTTTCCAGGCAAGAGTACTGGAGTGGGGTGCCATTGCCTTCTCCAGAATTATTGTCTAGAGTCTGCTTAATATAATCAAAGGAGTTTGCAAGCACACAGTCCTTATCTCATGTATCTTTGAGACAGAGGGAATACAGAATAAGATTCAAAATATAAAACAACTTTCCTTTTTTTTTTTTGAAATGGGGAATCATCTTTTAATTATCTTATTTTTCCTGAAAATATATTTGAAATTTTTATATAGTGAAATAAGAATTTTGCTCATGAAAATTTTAATCATAAATATTACATTTGGTAAGTACATTATTAATGGCTCAGAATATTGAACATTCCTAAGAACTTGTTTAACAGAATGCTGCTTGGAAAGCAGCATGCCTAAAAATGCAAGTGAAATATGAAAAGCTGGCAATTTTCCTTAACCTGAATCATGTCCTAGTGTGTCGTCAGGTTCTCATGGAAAGAATGTACCCCTTTCCTAGTCCTAGATATCCGTGTAGATAATTAGATGCTTCTTAGAATTCTACCTCCACCTTCCCTGACCCCGGCCCGCGTGTGCTTCAGGACTTACGATTGCAATGTCCCACAACTTTAAGTGTGCTTCTACTATAGATTAGATGAAAACGTTGGGTTGACATTTTTAGAACCCAGACATTCATCCTTTATGATTTGGGGTTTTCAAAAGAATAAGGATTAGATCTCTAAATTTTGAGAAAATATCTTACCAAGTAATATGAAAGGAAAAAAATGTATACTTAAATTTTAAAAAATACATGTTCCCCAAAATTGTTTATGAATAACAGAAAAGACTGAAAACCTTACATCTTCATAAAACCACAAAATATTTTTATTAAAGCTCTGTTAGAGTTGCTTGCAAGATCAATTATCAATGAGATTCCGTATGAGACTTTCATTTAAATTGAATCTCTCAATAGCCAAAAAGTCTTATTTTTTCTATCTTAGTGTATAATCTTAGCTGTTAGGGTTTGTTGTACAATTTTGATGACTTTGGCAATGTAGAGATTTGGTAAATAGGAAAAAAAGAAATAGAGACTAAAAATAGAAAGGATGAAGTACTGCAAGAAAATTTTGTCTTGTGGTTATTTCCAGTAATACTTAACATAAGGAAAAAAATTTGTTTTGTGAAGTATGTATAAAAGCATTATGACAGCAGTAGGAATGTCTTTAAATAGGTACAGATTTTTATTTTCTGTACTTCCCCATGCAACTCTTTTGAGGATCAGAGTTTCATTTTAAGTCTGCAGGAGCTCAACAGTCAGGTCAACCCTATATAAATACAGGGCAGGACAAAAATTTTGGGTCAAACGATGGAATTTTTAGTGCCAGTTTTCATGCAAATAGTGCTGTCATTTATCTAAAAAATGATAGTTCTCATTCAATTTTAAGGAAACCTCTGGGTAATTTTTGTTTGATTTGATTTTGCTTGTCTTTTTCTATTAGTATACATATGAATTGCAGCGAGCTCAAATTCTGATCTGTTATACCTGAGACTATAATACACAAACTTGGAACAAACTAAGTGAAGGAAATATCAATTCCAAAAGATTAATTGTTTTAGAAACACTCTCTTTACCCATTGAGTTTTAAGTGATTGATCCATAATGTACACTCAATAAATGTTTACTAAATTAAATGTTTATAATATAACCCGATCTCAATATGAATTGAAACCCCAGTTATCACTATTTGTGGTATAGTATTCACTATATGTCAGTTTTTGCAATTAAAAATATTCGTATGTTATCTAAGATAATATATCTGTGTTAGTTTTTTTTTTTTAATTTAGTTACAAATTCTGTAGCTATTGTAAACTTTTGGGCTTTTGTTAACTTTTGGGCTTTTGTTATAACCATGTTATTTTCTAGAATTCTAGACATATAAAATAAAACATTAAGGAATTTAATGAGACAAAAATATTAACTTTTTAAAAAATGTTCTTTCAAAATATATTTAAATCCTGGTTTTAAAAACAAGATCCACTTAGAATGCACAGATAGTCAAATATGGTTTATCCTAGATGAAATATCTTCTAGTGGGAAAATAGGAATGGGAATATGTTCCTTTGGAAAGAGACATACTCCAAGCAATAGACTTGATGTTTCTCTTGAAACAATGCTATATATTTGTTCACTGGTTTATAAGATTTTTTAAAAACTTGTGTAATGACTATGTTATTAATAGATGAGGTTTCTCGAGTCACTTTTAGAAGCTGTCAGACAACATTTATTGAGGTTTCGTCAATAAACAACTTTTTAGCACCTTTAATATACTGGTGCATGCGTGTTAATTCGCTTCAGTCGTGTCCAGCTCTTTGCAACCCTAAGGACTGCAGCCCACCAGGCTCCTTTGCCCATGGGGTTCCCCAGGCAAGAATACTGGAGCAGGTTGCCATGCCCTCCTCCAAGGGGTATTCTTGACCCAGGAATCGAACCTGTGTCTCCTGTATACCCTGCATTGGCAGGCAGGTTCTTTTCCACTAGTGCCACCTGGGAAGCCCATACTATACAGGACGCTCGTAGAATAAAAGAGAATGATAAACAACACTATACAGTGTAATGGGAAAGACAGCAAATAAATTAACAATTAAAATACCATGAAGTAATGATCAAAGAATAACATGGGGGAAAGGAAAAATGTTCCCAATACAGTCAAGGCGAAAAATGAAAGGGTTCCAGAAGGTATGTCATTTAGAAGAATTTTAAAGGAAAATGAAATAACCTCTGCAAGGACATATAGATATGAAAGAGTAGAGTATGGAATTTCATCTGAATTTTAAAGAAATAAATAACTAACAGTAACATATCTCTAGTTTGGAGTGAACTTAAGAATAAAAATGTAAAGATAAAAATGTCTAAAAGTATAAGTCTGACCACCTTGCCACTGCTTTCTGTAATCTAGCTCCATTCACCTCACTAGCCTAAATTATTCTACTTTTCTCCTAATCTCAGCAGTCTGTGCCCCAAATGGAATCATTTCCTCATGTATCATGTTATTTTACCTCTTTTTGCCTGTGTTTGTGCCATTCCACCTCTCTGAAATGCTTTTGCCCTCTTCATTCTATTTGCCCTCTTCATTCCACTTTTCCCTGTTGCCTTGCACCAACTCATAAGCTGTATCTCAACTATCACCTCTACATAGGATTGGCTATTCCATCATATTGACCACAGTGCATAGACATGTACTCTTGGGATAGTATCCCAGCATTCTGCACAAGAGACATGGGTTTGATCCCTGAGTCAGAAAGGCCCCCTAGAGTAGGAAATGGCAACCTGCTCCAGTATTCTTGCCTGAAAATTTATAAGGACAGAGGAGCTAGGATCCATGGGGTCGCAAAAGAGTCAGACACAACTGAGCATGCATTCGTATAACACTTGATTGCATTTGCGTTCCCTTGTGTGACTCAGTCACTTGATGACAGGGAGCTTATCATATTCATCCTTAGCACCTGGTGTAATACTTGAGATATAATCATTGTTCTAGTTTTAGTAAAAGAGTAAACAGGCAAACAAATAAGCAAATCATCTGTGAAAGTAAGCTATTGTGTTAAAAAATATGTCTGAATTTTGGACTCCTTAGATGGAAGCAACAAGGATCCATGACTTGAGAATAATCTCAGTGCAGCATTGAGCAGAATACTATTGTACCTAAAAATAGTAAATTAATGCTATTGTACTATGTAGAAAGAACATATGTACAGAAAGGTTATGGAACCTAAAAGTAAGGTTTGTCATTGTTTATCCTGTCAGACTTTCTCACTGGATTCAGGAAATATGAGGGTTCTGATCATTTGAGAGATATCACATGTAGTGAAACTTATATAATTTACCAGTCCTTGCAGTAGTCTGAGTGAAGTATAGTCGTCCCTTGGTATTCATAGGGGTTTGGTTCCAGGACTGCTTTGGACACCAAAATTCTAGGATGTTCGAGTCCTCTATGTAAAATGGTATGGTACAGTTGGCTTTCTGTATCAGCTGTATTTGATTGAGTCTGTGGATGTGAAACTCGTGGACACAGATTATAATTATACTCACTACTTTTTTTGCCCTGATTCTGACAGTGAAAATTTGATTTTTTTGAAGAATCCTGAAGTTAGAAAAAGAATATCTTAAAAAGCTCAGCAATATTCTGTCAGGTCTAAATTAAAGAATTAATTAGTATTCTGCTTTATACATTAGCTTCATTAATTTGTTTACTATGAGCGCATCTTCAAGTGAGTGGCCTCCCTTGTGTATGTTGATGAATGAAGTGTGTGCTGGAATGCAAGGCATAGGTTTATACTAATACAGGCACTTTTGTTATACTGTTTAACTGACAGTTAAAGTTTTAGGAGGGAATTTTTTTTTATTCTCTCTTATTTTTATAACATTATCTTTCTCTGCTTCTCTTTTAGGCCAGTCTACTCAAGTATGGCAGAGAAATATTTTACCTATATACACACTTGCTTATATTATATATAAGTATTATTGATGTTATATACATTATATATATTTTATATATATATATATTCCATTCTTTACTGAAATAACCATAAATGCAGGTTCACTTTATTTGGCAATCTAATGACCCAAAGCAACATTCAAAATAAAGTTAAATCTAGGTAAATGCCCTTTCTCCCTAGTTTAATTGAAAAGATATCATTGAAACTCTTATGTAATGATATCATTCCAGTTGCTATGTAAAATTTTTCAAACCACCCAGACTGTGGGATGTATTATTCTTTGAATGTTATGGGTTGGGAAAAATTAAGCATAAGGCATTACAGCTGAGTTTCACTACACATTAATTATTTTAATTGACAATTTCTTAAATGAATATCTGATAAATCAGTCTTGCAATTCCTCATGCTTTATGGCATGCTTAACTCAATACAGACACTGTAGAATCACTATGCTGTGAGAGCTTAATACAAATTTGAGATCATTATAATTAAAGTCATACTCAAACCTCATGCTCAGTTCTAAGTCTTTTCATCTTTTTTGAATTTTCTTTGGAAGATACCTTGAATTTAATATTATAACAAGAATAGGCAGAATATATAATCAAGCCAAGCATCTTCAATACGTTGAGAAAAAATGTTTCGTCTCTAGGGTGCAACGTTAAAAACTGGCCTTAACTGCCATTCTGTATAAATAATCCTCATCCCTTAAAATTTTTTAAAGACATCAGTTCCCTCCTGGTCACTGCCATGAAGACAAAGAATGCCTTAATGATTCTATTAAGGTTATCATTAAAATAAAAGAAGATTTGGAGACATCAGCTATAAATCACTATAAAATGGCCTGTGGGTAACCCTTGACATAACTCACTTGAAATAAACCTGGGATGGAGTCATAGCCTTTGGTCAAGCCAGTAGGTGAGCTAAAGGTCTTTTCCAACCTGTGCTTCCTCACTAAATGAATGGAGAGCATTTGGATATATACATAAATTGACATATGTTTTATGTTGAAGCAAGTCCACTTAAATAACAGTATTGAGGATGTTTATGCATTTATTTGAAATATTTACTCTTTTGTAAAAAGAATGTAATTTAGTTATATGCTTATTTATAGCTATTTTGTTAAAATATTTCATGATTTGATATTATAAACTTTTTGCAAGAACCCAGATTAATATTACCTAAATTGAGCTCATAACAGCCCCTGTCATAATGTGGTATAAGAATTTCTTCAGAATTATGAAGAAATTGTAAGATTTCAGTTATTAGTCTGATTCCTCAAAGAAGTTATTGTTAACAACTTTTTCCCCATTGGCATTTAGCTGATAAAGATGCGACTCTGAAAACTTGCCTAGACTTACAGGCCAGTAACTTGGATTTAAGTCCCAAGCTTAATAAAGTTATGGCTGTTGGCAAATCTTTGAATAACTCTAACTTCAATTTCTTTGTCTGTGAAGTAAGATTGATAATGTCTCACACTCTTGCTGGGAGACTTAAAATAAAATAAGACAAAATACATGAGGATGTTTTTGTAACATAAAGTTTAGGTGTCAGGTTGTAAATTGAATAATATTAGAAAAGTAGGTTTAAAAATGAACAGATATAATAAAAGTATTCAACTTATTTTTAAAATTTATTAGTATTTAACTTGCTAAACTTTTATATGTTTTATAATATTTAACTGATTCTCCCTAAATATATATATATTAATAGTGTAAAGAATTATTAGTATTTATTTCTTTTTTGAAAACTCTCTCCCTTGATGACAAAATTGCATTATAAAGTCAGCATTTCTTTTGCAGTGAGGAGAAGTTCTTAGGTAAAGCTTGCATAATTTTGGTATTCCATTGGCATGTACTATGCCTTTTGTTTTATTTATTCTCTAACAGATTAATTATGAGAAAAAGAAAAAATACTTTGTCAATAACAACTGGAAAGTAATTGCTTTCGATGAGTATCTCAAAGAAGGGAAAATAATTATTTCTAGTAAAAAATCATCTAATCCACAATAGCAAATTTTATAGTACTTAATGTTCTAAAGGCTCATACCCTTGACACCTTTTTGTATTTTCAGACTCTTCAGAAAAAGGTGTCAGGATCAACAGAATAAGGAAATTATAACCTTTTGAAAAGTTTTGAAAATCTCATTTAACTTAAACACCTGACATCCAAAATCCACATCCTAGTCCTAGACTAATGAGTCTAACACATTGTGACAAAGTTTAAATAAAATGCAAACTTTTTTCAGAACTTTCATGACACTCTTTTGGATTAATCACAATAAAAAATAGTTGGCCTTTAAATAACATGGGTTTGTACTGCATGGGTCCACCCACATGAAGGGTTTTTCGTTTTGTTTTGTTTTGTTTTGTTTTGTTTTGTTTTGTTTCTTTAGCAAATATATTGGAAAAGTTTTTTGGAGATTTGTGACAATCTGAAAAAATTTGCACAAACTGCATACGTAGAAATAGAGAAAAAATAAGAAAAAGCTAGGTATGTGATGAATGCATAAAAATATGTGTATAACATGCAAATCTGTATTGATCATTTTTGTATGTTACTTGTAAGGCTTCCAGTCAACCTTAGGGTATTAGCACTTAAGTTTTGGAAGAGTCGAAGGTCATACTTAGATTTTCGATTGTGCAAGGGGGTCACTGCCCCAGACTTCTAAGTTGTTTGAGTTGTACAGTTAACTAACTGTATTAAAATTTTCTAGCAACTTACAAGGGTTTCCCTGTAGCTCAAATGGTAAAGAATCTTCCTGCAATGCAGGAGACCTGGGTTTGATCCCTGGGTCAGGAAGATCCTCTGGAAAAGGGAACGGCAATCCATTCCCTCCAGAGAAGGGAAAGGCAACTCACATAGCCTTGAACTGTTGTGTCATTCATTGTCTATATATTGCTTCACCAAATGGAATAAATTCCTTCTGCCCCATAGGGGATAATATCTAAAAAAGATGCTTGTGGGACAAATTATAGACGAAACCTATCACATGACAAAAAAAAAATGAGACCAGGGCAAATGGGACAACTCTTCTAAATCTATATTCAGAAAGGAAGATCACTAATATTACTCTCATGGGTGAAAATTAGTCTGGGTTAAAACAAATGGAAGTGAGAGAAATGAGTTTTGCATTTATGTTTTATTTTTACTTATTGGACTTTGTACCCCTTGTATTCAATGACTGCCCCTGAATGCGCTGAGTGAAGTGAAAAGAGTTGCAGTTTGGATGTACTGATCTAGTAAAGTTTCAAGTCCAGTCAACAGGAAACCTGTCACTAAGGAGTTCCTAACAATGATTCTGTTAGCTGACATCTCTGAGTAGAAACCAGTGGCTCCCGGAGATGTCAAGGCTTCAACCCTAAGGGGGAAAGCAAGAAGAAAAGGCAGAAATGTTTTGAAGACTGGGAAGAACTCTGCAGTGAAGAATTCATTTGAAAAGATTCAAATGTTGAAGGATGCCTCATGGTGGTACATATGCTCCTATTTTCTTATTCACTAGTCAAAATGATGTTCACAGCGCATGTAGATATAAAGAATAAAACACTTTATGAAAAATAACAATAGAAAGAAACAGAATTTAATGAGTCACTGAGTAATCGTAACTGTCCATTTTAATTAATATTTATTAGTTAATATTTAGTATTTCTCTATTCCAACTATATGTGGGTAAAAAAAGACAATATACTCATGCCTACCCAAGCAAGTTGTTCTGTAAGAAGTGTGAGTACTCAGCTAATCCATAAAAGTCCCTTTAAAGTCTAAAATCTTCTTAAACTACTTAAAATCTGATTATTTTGCCATCAACACTTCAGGAAAACAGCTAACACAATAAAATGAAACACAGTGGTATGATTGTTCTAGTCACTAATAACAAGTTGTTACGTTAGCCTTCCCTAACCTTTGCTTTGTCTCCTTCATCTTCAAATCTATCACACACACACACACACACACACACTCTTACACACAGAAACCCACACCTGTGCATGTCCATCTCCAAGATTCTGAGCCTTAGACAATTTGACCCTCTTTCAAGTCTTCCCAGAATACACTAATATGCTGATTAACTGTATTAAACATGAAGTGGTCAGTCATAGTGGGGTCTCCAGACTGCTGGGGATTTGAGCCCATTAGAACCTATACTTGCATGTGGGGGAACTAGAAATGAGATCTTTGATCTAATTAGCTAGAGTTCCTATTAAATGTCTTCTGTATGATTGTGCCTTCTATTTCTTCTCCCTTTTTCTCCTTGGTTGGCTGTTTAAAGCTGATCTATCTGTTTATAACCAGACCAAACTTCTCCCAGGACCTAGAAAAATTTCAGTCCCTAGATTGAATGCTTAGATATTTTTAAAGGAATGTTTTAGCCCTGTGAGGATCTTCTAAGTATTTCATTTTGTTTTATTTAAGATCGACACATTCTTTTCACATTTTTATGACTGTTTCCCCCTCTGAATAATAGGCCTCCATGTGATTATTTACCGCTCCTTCTCCAGTGGCTCAGTGGTGAAGATTTCACCTGCAGTGCAGGAGAGACAGGAGACATGGGTTCTATCCCTGAGTCAGGAAAATCCCCTGGAGAAGAAAATGGCAACTCAATCCAGTATTCTTGCCTAGAGAATCCCATGGACAGAGGAGCCTGGTGGGCTAGAGTCCATAGGGTTTCAAAGAGTCAGACACAACTAAACACACACACACATATGTGACCTCAGTGGGGCAGAGAGTCTATATTGTTCTGCTCTACTTTTTATATTAATTCCTTCTGTAGATTCAGGTGGAAAGGTTGGTTTTGTAATTCAGGTATAGGTTTGAAGTACCATTCCCAACATAGAGGTGGTAGAATTTGATCAGCTATGGCTTCCATTCCCTAAATTTTAATGTATGAATCTGAATTGCTCTGAGAGTTTTGCTGTGTGAATCCATGCCATCATTTGATAACTTTGCAGTTCTTCATTTTTTTCACACATCTCCAAGTGGAACTAACAGAAATGTAACAGTGACAAATACTCTCTAGTTATTAGTTTAAGGGCTGGTTAGTGGTGTCAGGAAAATGTTTAATTCTTCCTTTTCATGGAATGGTCAAGTCTTTAATTTCTCTAAGAGCATTTTTAAAAGCTATTGGAGATTTATATTTAGAGGTTAATAAGAGAGGAGCTGGTATGCTTATTAACATCATCTCATTGCTCTGTGCTTAAGCCTCTTGGTAGAAGAACTGTTAATCATTTTTAAAAAATAATAGCAATCAACCTGATGTAATAAACACCAAGAGATGAACTAACAATTATTATTAGGAACTTGAAGCTGTGTAGGGATACGAGGTTAACCAAGGTTAAATCTGAAACACCATACATTTTATACTCTTTCATATTATAACTGTTCTCATCAAATATTGTTGTTCACACTTGTATTCCTCCTGTTGCTCTTCTTTTCAAATAGTTCAAAAAATTTACTCGATGGTATCTCTGTGAGTGGGCTTTCATTTGGTATTGTGAGCTAAAGATTTTCCCATATGACATTCTTCTAAGTAATGTACAGAAACTGTTTCTACAGTTTATTTTTAGAAAGTTTTGAAACTAAAAAGTAGCAGTCAGAAAGTTAATCTAAAATAAAATTTAGGTAATCTAAAATTAAAATGATGATCATTGGATCATTGAAAAAAGAGAGTTCCAGAAAAACATCTACTTCTGCTTTATTGACTATAACAAAGCCTTTGACTGTGTGGATCACAATAAACTGGAAAATTCTGAAAGAGATGGGAATACCAGACCACCTGACCTTCCTCTTGAGAAATCTGTATGCAGGTCAGGAAGCAATAGTTAGAACTGGACATGGAACAACAGACTGGTTCCAAATCGGGAAAGGAGTATATCAAGGCTGCATATTGTCACCCTGCTTATTTAACTTATATGCAGAATATGTCATGAGAAATGCTGGGCTGGATGAAGCACAAGCTGGAGTCAAAGTTGCCAGGAGAAATATCAATAATCTCATATATGCAGATGACACCACCCTCATGTCAGAAAGCAAGGAAGAACTAAAGAGCCTCTTGATGAAAGTGAAAGAGGAGAGTGGAAAAGTTGGCTTAAAACTCAACATTCAAAAAACTAAGATCTTGGCATCTGGTCCCATCACTTCATGGGAAATAGATGGGGAACAATGGAAACAGTGACAGACTTTATTTTGGCGATTCCAAAATCACTGCGGATGGTGACCGCAGCCATGAAATAAAAGACACTTGCTCCTTGGAAGAAACCTATAACCAACCTAGACAGAATATAAAAAACAGAGACATTAATTTGCCAACAAAGGTTCATCTAGTCAAACGTATGGATTTTCTAGTAGTCATGTATAGATGTGAGAGTTGGACTATAAAAAAGGCTTAGCGCCAAAGAATTGATGGTTTTCAACTTGGTGTTGGAGAAGACTCTTGAGAGTCCCTTGGACTGCAAGGAGATCCAACCAATCTATCCTAAAGGAAATCAATCCTGAATATTCATTGGAAGGACTGATGCTGAAGCTGAAACTCTGATACTTTGGCCACCTGATACAAAGAACTGACTCACTGGAAAAGACCCTGATGCTGGGAAAGATTGAAGGCGGGAGGAGAACGGGACTACAGCAGATGAGATGGTTGGATGGCATCACTGACTCAATGGACATGAGTTTCAGTAAACTCCGGGAGTTGGTGATGGACAAGGAGGCCTGACATGCTGCAGTCCATAGGGTCACAAAGAGTTGGACACCACTGATCAACTGAACTGACTGAACTGAAAATTAAAATCTCAAAAGCTAAGTTATAAATGTTAAGGAGAAGGGACAGTAAATATTAAAAGAGAAGGAAAGAAAAAGGAGAAAAGAATGATGTCTAGTTCTTAAAATACATAAATGAAACTGAGGAAGATTCATCAGATGTAATTGCATATTATTGTTGAAGAATCAGACACAAGTATATTTTCAAGAGTCAAAATGAGGTCTAGGTAAAAAATGCTTTGGAATCATATGAGAACTTCACGTATATTAGCTACAATTTTCTCTTACAGAGGATGGATATGATATCACTACCTCACAAAATACCCCCAAATTTAGTGACTTTAGACAATAAACACTTACCTCAGCTGATTGCTATTGGTCATGAATTTGAGGGTAGCTCAGTTGGTTTGATCTAGCTAAGAGTGTCATGTGATTGCAGCCAAGGTGTCAACTGAGGTTAGTCATTTGAAACCTTGTCTGGTACTAGTATATCCACTGGGGTTACAGTCACTTGAAAACTTGACCTCTCCTGGTTATGTCCACTTCCGAAGTGGCTCACTCACATGCCTAACATATAAGTACTGGTTATTGGTGGGAGGCCTCAGTTCCTTGCCAGGTGGGTCTCTCCATGGGTTAAGTGTCCTCAAGACATGACCCTGGCTTCCACCTAAGGGTGATTTTGTCCCTGAAGACTCGTTTGACAGTGTATGGAGATATTTTTGGTCACACTGCAACTTTAGTTGAGGCACTAGAAACATCTACTGGTAGAGGCCAAGCATATTGCTAAACATTCTGCAATATACAGTCATTCACAACGAAGAATTACTCAGTCAAAAATTAATAGTGCTGAAGTTGAGAAACCCTGTCCCAAAGCAAGCAGTCAAGAAAGAGGAAGGTTGGAGCTGTGATGTCCTTTATGACCTAGCCTCAGGAGTCAAACTGTCATTTCTGCAATATCCTGTTGGTTATGTAGATCAGTCCTCTTCATTGTGGGAGGGGGATACATAGGAGCATAAATACTAGGAGGCAAGAATTATTGGGGGCCATCTTGGATGCTTTCTCCTCAGAAGGAAAGCTATGACAAAGCTAGACAGTGTGTTAAAAAGCAGAGACATCACTTTGCAGATAAAGATCCATGTAGTCAAAGCTATAGGTTTTCCATTGGTCTTGTACGGATATGACAGTTGGACCATAAAGAAGGCTGAGTACCAAAGAATTGATGCTTCTGAATTGTAGTGCTGGAGAAGACTCTTGAGAGTCCCTTGGACTGCTAGGAGATCAAACCAGTCAATCCTAAAGGAAATCTTTGCGACCCCATGGACTGTAGCCTACAAGGCCCCTCTGTCCATGCAGTTTTCCAGGCAGGAGTACTGGAGTGGATTGCCATTTCCTTCTCCATAAAGGAAATCAAGCCTGAATATTCATTGGAAGGACTGATGCTGAAGCTGAAGCACCAATACTTTGGCCACGTGATGCAAGGAACAGACTCTTTGGGGGGAAAAAAAAAAAAAACACTGATGCTGGGAAAGATAGAAAGCAGGAGGAGAAGGGAACAGCAGAGCATGAAATGGTTAGATATCATCACCAACTCAATGGACATGAATTTGAGCAAACTCCAGGAGATAGTAGAGGACAGAGGACCCTGGCGTGCTACCGTCCATGGGGTCACAAAGAGTTGGACACAAACTTAGTCACTGCACAACAACAAGAACATCTTGGAGGCTAGCTATCACAGAAAAACTGGGTGTGTAAAAAAATGGCATCTTTTTGGTTTAGGAATTTCAAAGAAGTTTTTTAATTAGAAAAAATATGTGAAATATTACTAATATTCCAGAAGCTACAATCTTTCCTCTCTGTTTTCAAATGTATGTGTAGGTGTATTTTTGGGTATAATTTACACTTTTGAGGCTTTAAATCAATAAGTCAGAAAACAAGGAAAATAAATCAAAGTATTTTCAGGGAAAGAACAGAGGACATTTTAAACAACAAATTAGATGATGAATACGATTGGAATACCTTTCAGTTAATTAAGGGCCAACAGTGTAAATGTAAACACAATGTGTAATTACCACATTAAATAAATGTCCCCCAACTACACTGCTAGCATCCACTTTTAAAAGAAGCAGGTGTACATTAAGCAAAAGTGTAAAATGGCAAAATGAGGAAGCCAAATGAGAAGCCAGAACATATTACCCTCAGCTAAATAACTTAAGACTTGAATTTAAATGGCAATAAAGTCTAATGATAGCATTAACACAGCAAAAGCATACCTATCAGAGAATTCGTGGAGTGCTCTCTCTCCTGCTAAAAAGGCATCTTGTAGTCTGGAAGTGCAATAGCAAGGGTATGTTCATGAAAAGGGCTTAAGAAATAAGATGCTGTCTAAGATGATAGCCTTGATTTTTAGGTACCAGGAAGTTACTAGTTAAATTTGGCATTGGAGTGGCCACCTGATCAGGATTCCTAATTCTTCACATGCTAAGAAAGATAATTTTAAGATTGTTAAAATTAGTTTTATATATTAACTTTAGTTGACTCTCTTCTTGCACATAAATGTAAACCTTTTCTCATCTAAATTCTCCATGAAGGAAAAAGGAGGGAAACACGTCTTTTGGAGATATCATATTTGTTTTGTTTTCATCTCTAGTGTTTACTGCTTTTTTCTGCTAAACTGTAAGGAGAAAATGCCTTACATGGGCACAAAAGGTGAAAGAGGGCTCTTAGAGTGAATAATAAAAATAGAAGAAAAAGATGAAGTAGACACAAGCTAAGGAAGAGAGGTGTGGCCACAGCGCACATTATGCATTTCAGTCTGTTATGTAGCTTCCATGCTTATTTTCATGTGATTATTTCATCAGAGGGAATAATAGCAGCATCATGATTAATTTTGCAATATGTTTCATGAATGCTTCTGTTCCTCCCCGTATGTTAGTACCACTACTTCCTTCACGTGAGTGTTGATGATAGATATGGGAACAATTTTCAAATTGTGCACAACAAGTAGTCTGATAGTATATATATACATATGTGTGTGTGTGTATATATATATATATATAAAATTTATATATATATAATATTTATATATATATAAAATCTTTGCATGGCTGTTAGAGAATCAAAGTATATTTATAAATGAAAGTGCTAGTCACTTAGTCATGCCTGATTTTTTGCAACTCCATGGACTGTAGCCCACCAGGCTCCTCTGTCCATGGAATTATCCAGGCAAAGATACTGGAGTGGGTAGCCATTCCCTTCTCCAGGGGATCTTCCCAACCCAGGGACCAAACCACACCTCCTACATTGCAAGCAGAGTCTTTAGGGTCTGAGAAACAAGGGAAGCCTCATTTATACAACATATTAAATCCATTGACAAACTGTCCTTAAAGAATTCATTTTAAATAAGACATAGTTTCACATACCTCTATACCTAGAGCTTGAATAAAAAGTAAGCACACCTTTTTACATCTTTATTACTGGACACACAAAGCAAAAGCCTCAAAGCCACATGTCTTGATGTCAAGTGATGTGCATTTTTTAATGCCCAGCATAAAATACCCATTGTTAAATAGTTGAAGTTCCATTTAATAAATAATGAATGAATGGATGGATGATTAGGTAAGTGTATATGGTCTTGTTCTTTGTCGTCAGAGTGCTTTACATTTGTTAACTACCAAAGAAATGTTTGATTTTCAATAACTACTTTAGGTAAATATTTAAGGAAGTGAAATTTGGAGACAAGTGTGAGACATGAATTACATCGTCAACTATATAATGAGAAGAGAAAGTAAATAAAGATGAAATTTTTATTCTGGAGATTATGTGCACATCCCCTTAATGGTGCTTCTTGTGGTCCAGGCTCCCCACAGGTTGGTAGAGATCTATGTTGTGAAGGACAAGAGTGCAAATAGGAAGAAAGGAGTAGACCTCTTTAGGATACTGGTATCCCTGTTCTCTAGTTCTCTATTAAAATTCCTTAGCAAAAATATGGCTCGGAGAAGGCAATGGCAACCCACTCCAGTACTCTTGCCTGGAAAATCCCATGGATGGAGGAGCCTGGAAGGCTGCAGTCCATGGGGTTGTGAAGTCAGACACGACTGAGCGACTTCCCTTTCACTTTTCACTTTCATGCATTGGAGAAGGAAATGGCAACCCACTCCAGTGTTCTTGCCTGGAGAATCCCAGGGACGGGGGAGCCTGGTGGGCTGCCGTCTCTGGGGTCGCACAGAGTCGGACACAACTGAAGCGACTTAGCAGCAGCAGCAAAAATATGAAGGAAGGCTCAGGAGTGTGGAGAGAGAAATAACCCTCCAAGGATTCTGGAGAATGATTGTTCTTTGATAAATTGTTTGATTTCTGTAGTGCATTTGGTCTTTGCACATTACAGAATTATGAGTATTATGCAGTTGTAATATAGTAGCATGTCTTTTTCTAGAACAGACTTTTTAAAAGCATTTTACAATTTTATTTGTTCCTTTATTTTGCCTGTGCTGAGTCTTCATTGCTGTGGGCTTTTCTGTAGTTGCAGTGAACAGAGGCTACTCTCTGCTTGCGGTGCACAGGCTTCTCTTTGTGGTGGCTTCTCTTGCTGCAGAGCATACTCTCTAGGGCATGTGGGCGTCTGTAGTTGCAGCATGCCGGCTCAGTAGTTGTACCTCATGGGCTCCAGAGAACAGGCACGATATCTCTAGTGCACAGGCTTAGTTGCTTCATGGCATATGGGATCTTCCTGGATTAGGGATTGAACCCTTGTCTCCTGTATTGGCAGGTGGGTTTTTTACCTCTAAGCCATAAGAGAAGACCCTAGAATAAACTTAAGGTTTGAAAACCAAATGAATATATATTACCTTTATATAGTTATTTTACAGTGTGTGTTAAGTTTCTAAGGAAATGGTTGCTGCATTAATGATCATAATTGATATTTCTTCGATGTGTCTAAGGCAATATATTTGTGTTAAGCTCTTTTCTTTATCTAATTTATAATTTATAGGTATGGGAGATTTTCATTGGCTGGGATACAAATTCATTAGAATCTCTGCAATATCTCTAGTACTGTAACCACAAGCTGATGTTAAGTGAAATGTTTGCTTTCAGACAACTCATAAGAGCTGTAAGTGGGCCATTCCTGAACTATATGTTTTTTGGATTGTCCTTGTTTTGCATTCTATCCTAGACAACTAAGATTTAATAATTCCTTATTCAGGGAATTTATAGTCATGAATAAGTTCCTAAAACTTGTATTTGGATGTACAAAACAGTATTCTCTTGCACGTTATTGTATGAATTGTTATATTTTCTGCCATATTATACATGAACACTTGGTATTTTTGACAAAGAATAGACTAATGTAACAAGTCTTTAGTATTACTGAGGGAAAGTTTTGGTGCTATATGGTGTAGTGAACAGAGAAGCATTTCAAAAATCACCAAAACAAGTTAACAACTTGTGCTTCAACTTTCAAACTATATATATAAAGTCCCAAATGTGTGTGTTAGTTCATTTTATTGCATGTATACTGAACTTTATGTGGTTTATTATGTGATAGAATTATATGGTTTAGGGCTGAATTCCAGAAATTATATTTCATCAGCATCTCTTTAAGTTTAAATTCGTCATGTAAATGAAAAGGGTATTGTATGTTGAGTCCAAAAACCTGGGTTTCATTAGACCTTTCTGAGCCTTCGTTTCCTTTCTGAAGTTATTAATCACCTCACAGTATTAAAGATTAAATAAATGATTTGAAATATTTATAGTGAATTGCATAACTATGTAGAATATTACCTTTAGTTAGTTAAAATGTGCTTACCTTAGCTACACATTTAAAAGCTTAAATGCTTGCCTTATAATTTCATGTACAAGTTTAGAACTATTCAACGCAATATAGCTAATAGTTCTTCTTAACTATTACTTTGTGTATAAATGATAAAAGTATGAAATATGCTATCTCCAAAACTTTCAACTGGCAACCACATTCAACAGTTGGACAAGTATTAATAATTAAAAGGAACTTGCTTTCCTCAGTGCCTCATGGTTTACTTTCATATAAATGCCATCTTTTCCAGTACTTTCCTAACCTTCAAAATAACTAACATTATTTCATATGTAAACTAATTATTTATAATATAAACATGTTTTATTTGTTAAGAATAATGGTTAATCATGTTATGTTTTCTTGTTTATCCTAAATGATAAGATATCACAAATGAAAAACAACATAGAAAAGCCTTACTTTTGGCGTTTATGGTGCATATTTGTAATTATTTGAATGCACATCGTAAATAGTCCACCTCCATTTTGTAGTTGTGGTTTTACAATTTTCATCTAGTCAAATAAAAAATAATTAATAGAAAATGGAAAACTACTGTAATTTTTGTATTCTTCATGAATAATGGGCATTTGGTATAATAGCTCAGTAGTAAATTATTTAAAAAACCAAATTGGGAAATAATATCATACAGTGAGTCAAAAATTATTTATATAGTTACCAGTATAAGGATCAGGCTTGTGGATTCTTATATACCACTAGTCTGGTCATACAATGAAGGAGAAGGAGAAGCAATTTTGAATGATATATCTATCAGCTTTGGAGCCGTCAACCTCTATTATGTCCTTGGGGCTTTGCACTTTTTGGCTTTCAGACATCTGAGCTGCCTTGAATGCAGGAGAATATTAAGATTCCAGCAGGCTTCTTGATGTCATCAGTGCTTTCGGTAGTTTTTTTAGTATGAGCTTATAATACTTAGTGCTTAAAGCTAAGCATATGACATTTCACCCCCTCAGCACCCATGTCTGCATCATCTTCACGAACACCCCTTCGCCCCAGTACACACACTCAGACTTGATTTCCCCTGTGCTCATAGATGTCTGTTTCCCCTCTGAGGATATGTTCCTTTCTTTCTGCACAATCAAGTGAAACAGCCACCTTTAATTTCTCCCAGTATCCCTTCCCTTGTGGCTCAGCTGGTAAAGAATCTGCCTGCAATGCAGAAGACCTGGGTTTGATCCCTGGGTTGGGAAGATCTCCTGGAGAAGGGAAACGCTACCCACTGCAGTATTCTGGCCTGGAGAATTCTATGGACTGTATAGTTCATGGGGTCGCAAAGAGCTGGACACAGCTGAGTGACTTTCACTTTCACTTTCATCCCCTCAAAACTTTTGCAAGAGCTGTGGGGTGATGCGGTCAAAAGAGGTTTTAGGCTACAATGAAAAAAGCCAGTTAGTTTCATGCAGACACTAGCAAGCAGGTACAACTTTTATAACGGAAAAAGTGCCTTGTGTATTTACAGTTGCATAATTGAAGCCACATCTCTTTCTGTCTCCTGCCTTGACAGGCAGGTTCTTTACAATTGGCACCACCTGGAAAGCCCCAGTAAATAGTTGATAAAACTCTGGTATGACAGGATTTTTAGGTTGGATAACAGAGAGAAAATCTGAATTCTGATCCATAGTGACCCATGGAATCTCAGCATCATTTAGGTTGTTATGCATATGCATGTCTTCATTTCACATTGTTAGCTTACAATAAGTTCTGATAACATTTTAAAGATTTGAGATACCATTATATATTTTTAATGTTACCCCCTTATATTGAGGAAGGTTTTTGGAGACTTTTGAAGCCTCATAAATAAAATTTTTAAATAATCTCCGTTTAACTATGTAAGGTTCAGTTCATTTCAGTCACTCAGTCGTGTCCAACTCTTTGCGACCCCATGAATAACAGCACGCCAGGCCTCCCTGTCCATCACCAACTCCCGGAGTTTGCCCAAACTCATGTCCATCGAGTCCGTGATGCCATCCAGCCATCTCATCCTCTGTCGTCCCCTTCTCCTCCTGCCCCCAATCCCTCCCAGCATCAGAGTCTTTTCCAATGAGTCAACTCTTCGCATGAGGCAGCCAAAGTATTGGGAGTTTCAGCTTCAACATCAGTCCTTCCAATGAACACCCAGGACTGATCTCCTTTAGGATGGGCTGGTTGGGTCTCCTTGCAGTCCAAGGGACTCTGAAGAGTCTTCTCCAACACCTCAGTTCAAAAGCATCAATTCTTGGGCGCTCAGCTTTCTTCACAGTCCGACTCTCACATCCATACATGACCACTGGAAAAACCATAGCCTTGACTAGACGGACCTTTGTTGGCAAAGTAGTATCTCTGCTTTTCAATATACTATCTAGGTTGGTCATAACTTTCCTTCCAAGGAGTAAGCATCTTTTAATTTCATGGCTGCAATCACCATCTGCAGTGATGTTGGAGCCCCAAAAATAAAGTCTGACACTGTTTCCACTGTTTTCCCATCTATTTGCCATGAAGTGATGGGACCGGATGCCATGATCCTCGTTTTCTGAATGTTAAGCTTTAAGCCAGCTTTTTCCCTCTCAAATGGTTGTATGCATCGGGATCACTTGGCAATGCTTGTTAACACATAGGCTGCTGCACCTGCCTCCAGAGTTTCCAGAATAGAGAATCTGCCTTGCTAGCAGGTTCCCAGGGGGTGCTGATGGTACTAGTTTAGAGATCACATGTTGAGAAGTTCTCATCCACACTGGAGTATAGGGAAAAAAGGCACAGTATTCTGGGGATCTGCCATCATGTATGAGGATTATGAGTGACTCACTCACTAAATGTTGAAAGATCTGGGAATGATTTTCGCTCTGTAGTTTTTAAAATATTTTGCTCAAAATTATATATTGAACCAGTCATAGAATTATTATACTTCCTTCCAAGAGTCTATGAATTCATATAAATACGGTATCATGGTCAATAATTTTTTATGCATCTGTCATGATCCTAGATTGCCACTTGAATTATCTCATGGATTTTCAAACAACTGTTATTTTCTCTGAAGAAGAAAATAGAATTGAAAAAAAAGTTGAAATATGATTTTCCCTAGCCTGTTCATGAGTTTCTTAAGTGAAGCTAACCATGGAATCGAATAATAGTAAATTGCTTTTAAAATATAAACTTGAAATATCATATCACGCCATTTTTGTAAAGTGATTTATTTCAATGTTTTGGGTAAATATATATATATCAAATTTTGTACACATCAATTAATATGTTTCCATGTCACCAGATCACACCATTTGATTCTAAATTGTTCTACTTTCAACAAGTTATCCTATTACTAGTAGATATTTTATGTTCTTGACTCATGGAGATGAAACTAAGTGGCAACCATATTTTTGTTCTACAATAATACATAGGTAAAATTGGAGATTATATAAATAGTAAAATACAAATGATACCATATTGCAATTTTAGAGCACAAAAAAGGAATAACTTTCTTAGTTTGCAATGAAAGAATAGTAATATAATGTCAAGGTAATCTGATTCTTTTATATTGTGATGGACATTTTAGTGATAATTATACCCATAAATTTTATATTTGAACTTACAAAAAAGCTGATGTAGAAAGGTGTAAAGTAGAATATTTTATAGAATAGAATGTAAACTATGTACACTTGACCTATTCAAGCAGAGAACAACTGGAAGTCACCATACATGCTGAGCTGGCCACATGCTGATCTTCATGCCACCATGTAATACACTGTAAGGAAAATCTGAATTTTTAAAAATGTAATGCTAAATGTTTAGAACAGTATTGCATATAAATAATATATGTTAATATAATGCTAATTATGTGTATTTTCATTTTTAGATCAAACCCTAAAGTGTTTCTGTGAAACCTAGGAAAAAAGATATTTTTTTAGGAAAGAAAGTTTCTTCTTTTTTTGTGTGTAATTTGGAGAACAGTTCTAATCAGAGGTACACACCATTTAACTCCTCCATCATGGAGGTTCTAGGTACACTGTCTAAGCACCAGGATCCAAATATGGTTGGGACTCAACACCTATTCTTTGCAGGTTGAAAAAAAAATCTACATTATAGTTTTATGCAAATTATGCACTGTCTCTCAATAAAAGTGAATAGTACAAATAATATCTTTGTTAAGAATATTTTTTACAGGTGGCATCAGTTACATGCTCTGGATAGTGGAGTGCATGTGAACTTTCTCTTATATAAAAGGTTTTTCATAATATGTAGTTGAAAGTGCCATTGTTGACACCTAACCAAACACTGTAATGTTCAAACCAAATGTTAAGATCACAGACTGGTAGTATTTGATGGGAAATGACAGGCATTATACCTATGTTTTTCTAGACATTTTTAATCAGACTTTCCTTATCACAGCTCATGTTCTAATGATCATTGCAGGATGAAGTGGCACAGCCACTGAACCTATCAGCTAAACCCAAGACCTCTGATGGCAAATCACCCACATCACCCACCTCTCCCCATATGCCAGCTCTGAGAATAAACAGTGGGGCAGGCCCCCTCAAAGCCTCTGTCCCAGCATCATTAGCTAGCCCTTCAGCCAGAGTTAGCACAATAGGTAAGTTCTGTTTCTTTTGTTCTTGTTGATTTTCTGTTTATGACAATTGAATGAAAGCATCTTTTAATGGCAGATCACGCATAGCCTCTACATGGCTTTAGTTCCAGAGGAGAATTTCAATATGATGAACTTCACAGGTCTGTTTTAAACATGAAATTGAAGTGTATAACTAAATTCCAAGTGCTAATGCCCCCCTGAAAATCTAATTGAATTGATTATGTTTGTTGATATGACTGATGTTCTTAAGTTTATGAAAAAGAGGCCTAACTGGCTAATCACAGAGAGCCTTGGTTCCAGATTGTTGTTGTTAGGTGACTTGCCTTTTGAGTCACTGAAATTTATTTCCATTTGTGTGATGTGTATGAAGTATACATGATGATGAAGTACATTCTGCCTGAATCATAGTCAGCCATCAGGATGTCAAGTTTTTCTTTTCGTTGTTGTTTTTTTTCAGTTCCATATTTCTTGAGATTTACTTCACTACACCAAAATATTATAAAAAGTTGGTCACTTCATTTCTTCACGATTGTCATGTCAGTAAACAAACACTGGAAAATGCTTCTATAAGCTTTTTAAAATTCCAGTAATTTTTATTTTAGTAACACATAAATTAGACTGTAAATACTTATTTCAACCCACATTTATTAACATTTATTATTTGCCTGCAGCTATGTGGAGTCTATCACAGATCAGCCCTCAAGGAGCCAGGGTCCAGTTAAGGTGGGGGGAATTATCTGTCTTATAGTTTAAATCAACTGTTGCAAGTGCTATTCTAGCACCCAGATAACAATCCAATAATCAAAAAGATGAAAGTATTAAATTCTATTTGGGAAGGATTAAGAATAGACTAATTCAAATGGAGCCTTAAAAAAGATGTATCCCTAGGTATTTTATTCTGTAAGATAGAACCCAGAGTAAAATATCATATTTTTGAGAAATACGCTGATTTGATTGGAATATAGAATGAGTGTGTAGTGGAAATTGATCAGAGTTAAAACTGAAAGGGGCAGATGGAGTCTGATGGGATGCTACCCTAAGAAATTTTTTACTTTTTCTTCAGACAGCAATTTGATCAGAATTTTAAGAAGAGTATTGACAGCAAAGATTAGAATCAGGGAAGTCACTGTTTTAGTGGAGGACAAGAGTAAGTTACGCAAGCTAGAAATAAACAACGATAAAACAAAGGAGAGAATAAGTTGAAGAGATATCATTAAAGACTAATTGATGTAACTTATCCACGGCTGCAGTCCATGAGGTCGCTGAGAGTCGGACACGACTGAGCGACTTCACTTTCACTTTTCACTTTCATGCATTGGAGAAGGAAATGGCAACCCACTCCAGTGTTCTTGCCTGGAGAATCCCAGGGACGGGGGAGCCTGGTGGGCTGCCGTCTATGGGGTCACACAGAGTCGGAACGACTGAAGCGACTTAGCAGCTGCAGCAGCATCCACAGTAAAATGGATCTGGTGAGGTTCAAGTTAGAGACCAAGAAGTGTGGGGTTTTGAATTGACAATATAGAAAGGATAGTGCTTCCCCACCCCCTGAACTGTGAAAGAGAGGACCAGCATGGACGTAGGTTGGGGCAAGACAAAAATAAGTGTTGAATTTGAAACTTCAGGCATCACTTTAGGTAGAGAAGTTCAGGAGGATGTTGTTAATTAGTAAATCTGGTATGTGAAAGGGGTGCTAGAATTTTAGACAAGGAAATTATTCCTTAATGAAGTTCTGGAAGCCATCAGAGCAAATAAGTTCACCAAAGAGTGAGTATAGTAAGAAAGGATGCGGGGTAAAAAGTCAGAGGTATTATATGATGTGTATAGTTGTCTCTTGTTGTTTAGTCACTACGTTGTGTGTGACTCTTTTGTGACCCCAGGAACTGTAGCCATGCAGGCTTGTCTGTCCATGGGATTTTCCAGGCAAGCATATTAGAGTGGGTTACCATTATCTTCTCAGGGGATCTTCCCTACCCAGGGATCAAACTCACATCCCATGCTTGGCAGGCAGATTCTATGCCACTGAGCCACGTGGGAAGCCCATAATTATCTCTTACTGTGTAACAAACCAACTTAAATTTCACCAGCTTAAAAACAACCAACATTCATTACCTTGTAGCTTCTAAGGGTCAGGATAGGGAAGCAGCTTAGGTGCTAGTTCTTAGGGTCTTTCTTATGGTTCCAGTCAAGGTGGAAGCCAGGGACCTGGACTTTACTGGGGATATAGGATCCTTTTCCAAGATGACTTACTCACATGGCTGTTGGCTGGAGACCTCAGTACTTTGCCATGTGGGTGTTTCTATAGAGCTGTTCATAGGATGACAACTAACTTTCCTCAGAGTGAGTGATCCAGGAAGGAGAACAAAGAGAAAGCCACAGTGCCTTTTATGATCTGGTCTCCAAAGTCACTCAGTCTGTTTTCCTTTATTCTTTTCATTATAGCAGAATCACTAAGTTCAGCCCAACTCAGAGAAAGGGGAATTAGGCCCCAACTCTAATCAATATCAAAGTCTATCTTTGGACATATTTCTAAAGTACCACATTTTTTTTTGTTTTTTTTTTGGCTTCCTTCATAGCTCAATCAGTAAAGAATCTGCCTATAAGGCAGGAGACCTGGGTTTGATCCCCAGGTCAGGAAGATCCTCTGGAAAAGGAAACAGCAACCCACTCCAGTATTCTTGCTGGGAGAATGCCATGGACAGAGGAGCCTGGGAAGCTACAGTCCATGGGGTTGCAAGAGTTGGACATAACTTAGCAACTAAACTACCACCACACTTTTTTTTTAAGAGGGAAACTGATAAAGAACAAGTGTGCATCTTAGAATAAAGATGATGAGAAAGCAGTGACCTGATTGTCTAGGACAAATTGAAATTTGAAAAAGGAAGGGGTTATTTGATGGTGTCACATTCTATAGAAGAATTAAAGAACATGAAGAAGAAAAGCCTTCAGATTTACCTGGAACTCATGGACAGGTAGACTGTAACAGACAGGCTTTGTAGAATGGTTTAGGAGACTTCCAATTACAAAGATTCAAAGCACATGAAGACAGAAAGTGCAATGGCTACATGAATCAGTCTTTTTGTAAGCTTGGTGTTGAGAGGTGATTATATTTTGAGAAGACTAAGTAGAGACAGGTTTTAGAATAGGAGATTATATGTGTATATATATAAACAAAGATGAATTTGAGACATTTTTAGATATGAAAGACTCCATGGGTGATGACAGATCGAGAAGAAATGAGACAGCATTAGCTTTGGAAAGAAGAAATGCCCCTTTTTTCTCGAAGACTGAGGAAATGAGGGGAGAAAAAGGGTAAAGTTACAAAGAAATTGTGAGATGGACAGAAAGAAAGCTGAAGGAGTATATTTCCAGTCCTTCCATCTCCACAACGTTCGCTTCCAGATTATTTGCCAAGAGCAAGTCAGTCAGGGCCAGTGGGGCGGCCGTAGAAGAGAAACAAAGAAAATGGAGGTTTTCAGAATTTGAAAATGGTTTGGGGCACATGTGTTCTTTTTTATCATTATGCACCATTCTGTTATGATCTCTCAGTTACTCTGCTCAACATCCAAAGTAGACACCAAGATAAGATTTGCTTTCATGTCCAAAGCATGTAAAAAGAAAAATATTTTATTTGGCAAAAAGGATTCACTTCCATAATAGACATGAAAGCTCATAAATATGACACTGTTGGTGTATGAGATACTTTTGTAATAGCCCCAGAACTGGAATCTTTAACTAAGGGAATAACTGATATATTTGCATTTTTTTTGTCATGTGAGAAGTTTTTATTTCAGCATTCTGAGGATTAAGTATGACAAAATATTTTAGAAAGGCAAGAATGTATTTAATGACATTTATCATCTGACTTTTTCCACTACTGAAACTTCTCCTATTTTCTTTCCCTGAGAAGGCCCTTCACCACATACATATCCCTCATATTTTCTGAGGATTTGATGCCACTACAATTTACTTTTCTCTTTTCAACAAATGCAGATGTTGAAAGCTGAAGCTGTAATGAGTAATAATGTAGTGGGATAAAAGCTGTGAGCATTAATGGTGTTGTAAAGGTCACCCCTAAAAGAAAAATTAATGTGTTATGCCCTTAATAAGCCAGGGAAAACTGTGGATCGAAAGATAAGTTATCGTTAATGACATGGGGCTCTTTGCTATATATCTATTAGCTACAAATAAAGAGTGTGAGTTTTTGAGGTTGGTGAGCAATATTACACTGCATCCTATAAGAATACTTTTGTATGATATGCAAATGATAGGCAGCACCATTGAAAGCTCCTTAAAAAGCATGAAAACTTCAGAAGAATGATGGATAATTTTAGAATCTTTTGACCAGATGTTATCTTTCCTCTACTGCCCTTTCCAACCTTTCCTGTATATAAGTATAACTTTCAACTTTTATCAAAGCATTTTAGTCTGTTTTCTCACTGTTTATTTTAAAATTATACACCTTTAACCAGGGCTTCCCTGGTGCCTCAGCACCAGTGCAGGAGATATGAGTTCGATCCCTGGGTCAGTAAGATCCTCTGGGGGAAGGGAATGGCAACCCTCTCCCGTATTCTTGCCTGGAGAATCCCATAGACAGAGGAGCCTTGAGGGGGCTGTATTCCATGGGGTTGCAAAAGAGTCAGACACAACAGAGCAACAAATATCCCTGTCACCTAGTCAGAAATTGTTATTTTCCAGGTAAGGAACCGCAGCTGAAAGAGGCTAAGCGTTTACCCAGGGATTCTGAGTAAGTCCCTGTCACAGTGAGGACAGTCCTGTGATTCTGTAGTTCTTACCGCTATTGGAATTGTAAGGAAACAAATGCACGTGACCACCTAGTAACTTACTCAAACCTCACAGCCAGTGGAGGTTGAGACCTTACAGTCATGGTCTCTGGGTTGCATGCCATCTTTTTTAGTTGTTTACCTGTTGGCAGCCTCTCTGCCTCAGATGTTCTTCTCAGTCATCTATTTATCCTTTCCTTCATTCATCCCATAAATGGGTATTGAATATTGCCTCTGTGCCATACATTTTGCTAAGTATGGAGGATAAGCAGATGAAAGTCTCAACTAAGGATTTAGATATCTCGAGTCTTTGTTCCATCATGTCTTCAGAAGATATTGGAACATATTATTCTTCCCCTTCATTGCTCAGAGGCATTAACGCATGAAGTGTAAAACTTTACTGACCAAATGTAGGAGACACACATTGATTCAGTAAAATGAAGGGCAATATTTTCAAGTCCAGTAATGTGATATTTATCTCTACAACTTGCTAATTTAAAATACAATGATGTGAATAAGCATCTTACCTGTAGATTTCATTAGTTTACATTTTTAATGAGAAAAAGCTTCTGTGAAGGTAGGTTATTGAACAAGAACACTGTAATCATTTCTTAGAAAGCTACTAGATTATCAGGAAGTTAAGGATATTATTCAGCATCTAACAATTAATATTTGCATAACACTTTACAGTTTAATTTCACATTTATTATCTAATTCTCACAAATTTTAATAGATGAAGAAATGGCTACATATCAGGGTACCAAAAATTTGATGTTGATAAGTGACCTCAGAAAACAGAAAAAGCTTAATATTTTTTGAATATTACTTGAAACACATGTTCCCTTACTTTTACTACAGCCAATAAGTTCTACATAAAATAATTAAATGCAGTAAATAAGAATTTGTATTACCCTGATAGTACACTTTAAAGCCATGAATTTTAAGAAACCCGTGTCGTATGGTTCGGGCTCCCATTTATATGATGAAGCAGATCATCAATGAACTTGGAATTACAAAGGAAGATACTTTCAACTTAGAAATATGCATTTATTCCTTCAACAAACTCTACCATGGGCCAAAGGAATAAAAGGCTGAAAGGAAAAAAAATTGCCCTCAAATAACTCATAGATTCGCATGAAAGACAAACTTAGGAAAACAAGAGACAACGTGACAGTAAAAGCATCTCCAAGCTTTTGCAGGAGCCTGGAGATGAGAAGTGCTAAGGGTGCCAAGGAGCATGTCTGGGGTATGTCAAGAAAATTCTTAAGAAGGCTTGACATTTGAGTAAATTCCCAAACACACCAGAAAGCGCCTATTTCAGTTTAAGAGGAAAGCTCGGGAGACAGAGGAGGGGGTGAAGAGGAAGGCTTGTCCTTGGAACAGGAAATAGTTCCATGCAGCTTAAGCACAGAGCTCTTGAGAAACCAGAAGGAAATGACGTGGGAAGGATAAGCAGGGTTGATATCATGAGACTATTAGGCCATTTTAAAGTGTTTGGAATTTATCCCAGAATGATGCTTTTGGGGGAACATTAGAGAGTTTCTTGTTCCAGGATATTTGGAATATGATACTATTGTTATCTCTGGAAGATTCACAGTTGCATTAATGTATTCAAGATTTGGGGAATACATGCCACAGAGAAATCTTTTAAACTTTAATTTAGGATTTCCCTTACTCTTTTGAACATGAAATTATTTTTTCACAGAATGTTCAGATCGTCAACTTAAGAAGTGCTCCTTTAAGCTCGGGGGTAGGAAAGTGAAAGTGAAAGTTGCTCAGTCATGTCTAATTATTTGCAAACCCATGGGCTGTAGCCCACTGGGCTCCTCTATCTATGGGGATTCCCCAGGCCAGGATACTGGAGTGGGTAGCCTTTCCCTTCTCCAGCGGATCTTCCCAACCCAGGGATCGAACCCAGGTCTCCCACACTGCCAGCGGATTCTTTACCATCTGAGTCACCAGGGAAGCCCAAGCATACTAGAGTGGGTAGCCTGTCCCTTCTCCAGCGGATCTTTCCAACCCAGGAATTGAACTGGGGTCCCCTGCATTGCAGGCAGATTCTTTAACAGCTGAGCTACCAGGAAAGCAAGAGTTGAGTTTTTAATTGGGTAAAGTGAAGTGATTCAAATTTCCTTTTTTGGAAGATATTGGACTGCTTCAGCTGGAAGCACAGTACGAGAGAGATTCAAGGGGTGTATGCTTAAAGAGAGAAAACAGTTAAGAGGTGAAAACATTAGCCCAAGTGAGATAGGAGGTGGCTTCAGCAAAAGCAGGATCCAGTGGGGATGGAGAAAAAGCACATTTGAGAGCTGAGGAGGAGGCATAACCCCAGACACTGGTTGTCTTGTTTTGTACACATGAACTGAAGGAGTTATCTTAGTTGGCTCCCAAGTGACTGGATGCGCAACTGGAAAGGGACATGGAATGTAGGAAGAACAGAGTGAGCTGGTGGGAAGATGATGAATTCCATGCTAGGCATGCTGCATGGGACAGTCCAGTAGAGAAGCTTGGTAGACAGACCTGTATGGCTGGCAATCAGGAAGGGTGTGAGACAGGCAGTAGACACTTCACAGTCTTTGGGATCATCCCTTGAGTCTTAGCAGCTTCCTTAAGACTAATTGCCATATATTGGTTTGGAAGGCTGTCACAAAAAATTACCATAAACTGGGTCTCACTATTTGGAAGCTAGAAAGAAATCCAGAGTCAGGGAATCAGCAGGCTTAGTTCCTCTGGAGGCACTGAGAGTGAATCTATTCCACACCTTTCCCAGCTCTAGGGCTCTAAAACCACTGCAGGTGATGACGGCAGCCATGGAATTAAAAGATGCTTGCTCCTTGGAAGAAAAACTGTGACAAACCTAGACAACATATTAAAAGCAGAGACATTAATTTGCCAACAAAGGTCCATCTAGTCAAAGTTATGTATTGTTCCAGTAGTCATGTATGGATGTAAGAGTTGGACCATGAAGAATGCTGAGCACCAAAGAATTTGATACTTTTGAATTTGTGTTGGAGAAGACTCTTGAGAGTCCCTTGGACTGCAAGGAGATCAAACCAGTCAATCCTAAAGGAAATCAGTCCTGAATATTCACTGGAAGGACTGATGCTGAAGCTGAAGCTCCAATTCTTTGGCCACCTGATGTGAAGAGTTGATTCATTGGAAAAGACCCTAATGCTGGGAAAGATTGAAGGAGGAGAAGGGGACGACAGAGGACAAGATGGTTAGATGGCATCACTGACTCAATGGACATGAGTTTGAGCAAACTCTGGGAGATGGTGATGGACAGGGAAGCCTGGCATGCTGCAGTCCATGGGGTCACGGAGTCAAACACCACTGAGCAACTGAACAACAACCCAGCTCCTAGAGGCTTCAGCAGTCCTTGGTGTTCCTTGACTAATAGATACATAGTTCCAGTGTCTGCCTCCATGCTCCTGTAACCTCCTTCCCTGAATCTGTATGTCAAATCTGTCCCTCCTTTCTCTTAGAAGAACAGAAATCATTGAATTTAAGGCCCATCATAAATCCAGCGTGATCTCACTTCAAGATCCTTAATTTACACATCTGCCGAGACTCAGTTTCCAGATAAGGATGCCATTCACCAATACCAGGGGTTAGAACACAGCCTATCTTTTTGAGAGACACAATTCAACCCATTACAAGTAGCTTGCTGTTTTTCCTTCTACCTTTTAACAGGCTCTTCCCTGTGGAACAGCCATTCATTCACTCTTTCTGTTTAGATTTTATCCCCTCTAGATTGGACTTTCCAGTTAGTCCCTTCTTTTGGCCCCTTAAAATATATAATATATGTGTATACACTCAGTCATGTCCAACTCTTTGCGACCCCATGGACTGTAGCCCACCAGGATCCTCTCTCCATGGGATTCTCCAGGCAAGAATACTGGAGTGGGTAGCCATTTCCTTCTCCAGGGGATCTTTCTAATGCAGGGATAGAACCCAGGTCTCCTGTATTGCAGGAGGATTCTTTACTACTGAGCCACCAGGGAAGCCCCAAAAATATATAATAGGGACCTTTTTACTTTTGAGAATTTTGTTGGTTATGGTTAAGAAGGAACTCCAAGGTATGAAAAATCAAACTGTTGTAAGTGTAACACAGTCACAGACTCTCACACCTTTCTTACATTAATGATTCCTAACCTGCATTTCCCAAATGTCATTTGACGTGCTAACTGGAAGCCATATTGGTCTTTGCCCTCCCATTTTCCTCATAAGAAGCTTACCAAACCTCTCCTAAACACTTATCCTTCCTTCTGATCCTGTCTTGAGTTGCACTTATTGCTCAAGTATATAATGAAGGCAGAATAAAATGTATCAAGTGATCATTCGGGGTCTTTTGAACTCTAATGGGTGACTCCCATTTCACTGAACCTTGGTACCAACAACAAAGGATATCCCCTCACAGATTTTATCATAGTGGTCAAAGCTGTGCAACAGGACTGCTAAGGATGAGCATATAGTGAACAATGAAAGAGGAAAAAAATAGAAGAACGTTTTTCTACTGCCTCCTCAAGTGTACTAAATGTTATCTACTCCACGTGTTATTTCATTTGATTCTTCCATTAGCCTTATGTTCATTTTACAGTTGAGAGAAATGGAAACTCAGTGAAATTAAGTGTTATAATTTGGCAAATATCATACTTCCTAAGAAGTAGAAGCCTGGATCCATGTGAATCCAATGCTCAAGTTTTACCTGTTTCACTATGCCATTCTGTAACTAAACTGACAGTTACTGAATAACTTTCATGGACCATTTATTTATGCTAATAGACCATATTAACTCATTTAATCTTCACAAAGCCATATTATCTAGTGAGGTTATTCCATTTAACCAGTGAGGCCATTGAGATTTTAGAAAGGTAAAACAATGTGTACAGTTTGTATGCAGCAAGTAAGTAATAAGGTTCAGTTTTATCCAACTCCAAAGCACAAATTATTTTCTGGTGATTGAAATCCTGGACCAAATTTAAGGAGCAGATGAAGAAAGATCTCAGGCAAGGATGTGAGGATGGAGTAATTGAGCTAAGGATCCAGTGCTGTGATGAGAAACAGGGAAGGAAAGAGTTTCAGTAACAAGGGGATTGCCAGTGCTCTTTCTGCCATGAATGGAAGGTGTCCCTTGGGTTTGGCATCTGAAAGAGCAAGGGCAGTGGAAACAAGACTATAGTGAGATAGTGAAGGGAGGTAGGAATGAGAGAATATGCTATGATTCTTGAGAAATTTGGTTTGGAGGAAAAAGAAACATGATTGGAAAGAGAGGGCAACACAAAGTTGAGAGAATTTATTTGCTTGTTTCAGAAGGAAAGGCTTAGGTACTTGCAAGTGGAGGTGGTAGCAATAGTAGAGAAGTCCAAGTGGATGATGGAAATGTGAAAGAGAGTAAGCAGTAGAGAGGTGTAGAAATCTAGAGTGTGAGTTTAGGGGATTTGCCTTGATTTTTCATTGAAACAGAAGGAGGCAATGGGTACAACTGGTGATAGATTTGAAGCTGGCCTGGGATAGGAGTCTGGGTGGGGCATGAAGGTGAGAGTTCAGCCTTGTTGGTCTTCCAGAGTTAGCGATGAGGTCTTTTACTGAGAGAAGAAACCAGCAAGACTGGGAAGTAGGTGACTGTGATGAGAACAAAAGATAAAGAATCAGCAAACAATCCTATTATGATTCAGCTCTGTAATATATAAACAACTTTTTGGTTTAACACAGGAGATACACGTTAGAATTTCATGTAGCATTTTAACTAAAGCTCAAGTCTCTGAAAGCAAGAATATTTCTTTTAAAGTGAACACCTGTATTTACCTGCACAACCACACACACCTCACACTGGAAATAGCTGTTGCAGAACATATGTATGTTTGTCAGTTATGCACCCCCAAAATAATTGTCATCCTTTCTGCATATATATTAATAATTTCTCCTGTACAATGTTATCTTGGCAGTGCCTAAAAAGCATAAAGAATTCATACTTTGACTCAGTGCCATGTCCTGAACCATTTCCAATATGTTTGTACTCTGGAGAAGCTAAATAGATTACAAAAAATGCATGGTACCATGGTAGCAGGCCATACATAAGCAAGGTTTGTAAAAGTAAAGTGTTAGTCGCTCAGTCATGTCTGACTCTGTGTAACCCAATCAACTGTAGCCCACTAGGCTCTTCTGTCTATGGAATTCTCCAGGTGAGAATTCTGGAGTAAGTTGCCATTCCCTTTCCATGGGGGTCTTTCCAACCCAGAGATCGATCTCAGGTCTCCAGCACTGCAGGCAGATTCTTTACCATCTGAGCAAGGGTTTAGAGGATAGGGAAATCAGGCTGACCTTCTTAAGATCTTTTGCTAAAGGAACATATTCCAAAAACATCCCTGTCACATAAGGGCAGCATTTCATTCTCGAGTAGTGTTTGTGAACACAATGAGTTAGAGATAATATTTAAGTATCAAGTCAGGATGCTGAGGATGCTAGAAGGTTAAAAATGACCATAAGTTAAAGTACATGTTAACCCTAAAGGCTAATCTGACCTAGATCTAACTAGTTGTTGTTTATTCATATTGTATTTGTAATGAGCAAGGATGTGTTGTTTTTCTTAATATGTTCCAATGAATTGAGCTCAGAAAAGCAAAATAGATAGTATCTCAAGGCTCCCCTTTCTGTTGCCTACCCTGGAACTTCTCTTTCTGCCTCAAGATCAGAGGGCAATGCTCAGTCTGTGCATAATAAAGGGAAAAAGACATGCCACATTTAGAAGCCTTCCAGCACCAAAGCACTGTGCTAATCTGACATCAGCTTCTTCAACAGAAATGTTTAAGCAGCACGAAAGTATTCTAGGTTTTTTTGGCAATCAGCAGATCAGATAGAAGAGTCTAGTAATATAACGAGGATGTGTAATCTGACATGATTAGACAAGGCTCTTTAGTACCAGAACATTCATAATTGAGACAAAGAACGAGTATTAATAACACTTTCCTAACACTGCAGTTAGCCATTTTATATTTCCTTTCTTTAATCTTAGTGTTTTTCAACAAATCAGGGGATTTAATAGCGTGTTTTGGCAGATTAGAGGATTTATGGCCCAGATGTTTTTTGTTCTAAAAATGGATTAGGGTGTAAAGTTTGCTGGAATCCATGGAACATGTTGAGGCAAGCCGGTCATTTTATGTGTGATTAGTGCCTGCCTTCTGTCTCACAGTCCCTCCATCTGTCACAATTCACCAATGGATCTGGTTAGATTTAGCCTCATGTCACAAACAAGTCCCTTTTCTGGGCAATTTCATATTATAGATTCAGTTTATGCCATTTTATGCCCTAGTTAAAAGATAGGGACAGTGAAAGATGATATATTAGCTCTCCTTTCAATATTTGCAAAATGATCCCTTTCCCTCAACTATTCTACCCTAAAATCATGCAGATTATCAGCAGAGTGTGCATCAAATTAAATGACCAGTGTTAAAATAAAAAAATTAGCCTTTCTCCTTATACCTGTTATTCTTTAAAAGACATAGCTTGGCCTTTTTTATTTTTTTAAAAACTATGGATTGTGAAGTTGCAGACACAACTTGGTCATTTGACCATCCTATTAAGAGTGTGAATTAAATGTGATTATAGTTACCCAGTAGCCACCATTTCTTATCCAACAGTTACAGGGGCTCAGTTACATTTTGCGCTTGAAATTTAGCCTCTTCACCACCGCAAGTTTGTATCTGTCACAAGCCACTGCCACCTATGGTTTATTTCACCATGGATGGATGCAAGGGGGAGAATGCTCTTCTTCCAGAGTCTGTTAATAATGATTTGTTCCTTCTGTATATGACAAACCTAATAGTGTCATCAGTTCATTTCAGTTCAGTCGCTCAGTCGTGTCCGACTCCTTGCGACCCCATGAATCGCGGCACGCCAGGCCTCCCTGTCCATCACCAATTCCCGGAGTTTACCCAAACCCACGTCCATCGAGTCGGTGATGCCATCCAGCCATCTCATCCTCTGTCGTCCCCTTTTCCTCCTGCCCCCAATCCCTCCCAACATCAGAGTCTTTTCCAGTGAGTCAATTCTTTGCATGAGGTGGTCATACTCAAACTCTAAATTGACATTTCTAATACTATGAGTATCAGTAAATAACAGTGATAATTATCAATACTTGTATCTTCTGGTAACATTCAAATAATCCTCAAAGGGAAAAAAAATGAAAGATAGGTTGTATTTTTGCACTACAACATACTCAGGTGACTAAAAAAGTTTATTTAAAGATTATGTTTTAAACATCTTTTCAAACATGTGGAACCAGCTATATTTCACTTAAATATTACGTTTTGGTAACAGATGTTTGGCACCATGTTGATGTAATTGTGTGAATCAGTCATCATCAATTATTCATTCATTCATTCATCTCAGACTGATTCCATTGAAAAAATTAGTATATGCCAGACACTAGCCACTCCAAAAAAGAAGTGATTTTTATGGTGGAAGGTTAACCCATCTATACATTTGTGCAAAACATATCCTTCATTCTGTTACATCTTCAGGTTATTTAAATGACCATGATGCTGTCACCAAGGCAATCCAAGAAGCTCGGCAGATGAAGGAGCAGCTCCGGCGGGAACAGCAGGTGCTTGACGGGAAGGTGGCTGTTGTGAATAGTCTAGGTCTCAATAACTGCCGGACAGAAAAGGTGAGTTCCTAAAATAATGGTTGGCTTTCCAAAAATACTTAAATTGCTTGAATGTCTTCTTTATCATTTTCTTTTCTCACCATCCTCAGAATGACTGTTCTCCCTCCTTCTTGCCCTTGATCGGTACAGAATTCTTCATGCCCATCCTAATCAAAACCATCTGGAAATGTGAAGGGTTGTAATTCTCTTCTATCCATCTGAACCTTATTGACAATTACTATCCTCTCTTCTGCCATCACTTTGTATTAAAATAAAGTGGCATTTGAAATATCTGGGTCTAAGTGAAAGTTTTGCTTTACAGAGATGCTCAACTTGTATTTGGGGATGAGCTGGATTTGAAAATGCTGAATCTTCTTTAATCAGCATAAGCTTGGATGATACCCATGCTCGAGGTCTAAGTATCTAAGAGCCTGAGCTTGTCATAATATGTTTCCAGCATGAAGCACTGTCACGTTGTAGGTGACTGCACAATTGGAAATTTTGACTTGATTATAAAACAAAGTTTTTTTCTTTAAAATGGGAACAGTATTAGTATACCTATTATTATACTTAAGCCCAGTGAAACTTCTGAATTTATCTACGCTATAATAATTTCAAACTATTTTGCCTAAGCTACATTGTATTTCATTCAGAAAAAATAATATGTTACTATAGAAGGTTTGAAGTGATTATACTTCCTTTGGTCATATTGGTATTTTTAAATCAAATTTTAAAGTGTCATTGAATCCCCTTTTTCTCAAAATCCAGTAGCTAAATACAGTATATAAGAGAAAAAATAATCAGCTACTTAGTAATAACTCAAGGAAGCTTATGAGTCAAACGGCATCATCCAGAATGGACAGGTTGCTCATTTGGATAACTTTCCGGTTTCCCAGGTTTTCTATGGAATTTTACATATAATCTCTTAGTGAAAGTGAAAATGTCACTCAGTCATGTCCGACTCTTTGCCACCCCATGGACTATAGCCCTCCAGGCTCCTCTGTCCATGGGATTCTCCAGGCAAGAATACTGGAGTGGGTTGTCATTCCCTTCTCCAGCGAATCTTCCCAATCCAGGGATATAGAAGCTAGCAATTTGCATAGTGAAGGTGTGATCCTGCCCCAAGTGTACTTTATCTGGGCTACAGTAATTTCAAACTATTTTGTCTAAGCTACACTGTATTTTATTCAAAAGAAGTAATATGTTATATTACTGTAGAATGCTTGAAGTTATGTACTTCTGTACTTCTGATCTGACCATGGGTTAGAAAGATGGAGACATGATTTCAGTTCTGTTGTTCCTAGAGGGGAGAGCCAAGCATGGTCAAGTGTTCCTCCCTGGCAGTCTCACATCCTAAGAAGAGCAACACTGGTGCAGCTCGAAGGACACAAAAATTTTCTAGCTAAGCACCAGAAGGGAAGGGGGAAAACAAAGTGACAACTCAAAGAAGGAATGATAGCAAGCATAAAGGAATTTATATTCAAATACTTAAACATTCTTGAAAGGATGCTTGAGCAGAAATTCCTTTTCTCTGCACCCCATGTAGAAATGAGTTTAACACTCAGCCAGATGCTAATGCAAAGTGACTCAAGCTATTCCTTGCAAGCATAGCTAAATTGCCGTTATTTGTTAAGCGCATTGAATTCAGCTGTGGATACAGCAGTTGGTTGCATTCAGCCAGCATCTGTACCCTTTTTTTTTTTTTTAATCCTCCAAAGCAGAGACAACTCTACCTATCTCCCCCCTCTCCTCCCCTGTGCTGGCTGGGAATTGTCAAGTGACAACCGACCAAATCCTTTTGGACAGGAAGCCTTCATCCAGAGTTCTATATACTTGCAAAACAGGCCTTGTGGTTGGATCAGGGAACCCATTAAAAGCACTTTGATGGTATGGAAATTCATCTTCATGAAGCTCCTAGGCCCCTAAGCAGCATGCTGTTTAGCTGTGGTTACAGATCAGTCATTCACATCGGAGGGCAATAATTGTGCTGACGGCTTGTAAGGCAATGGAAGTACATAAAATAATCCTGGGCCTTCCACCATGGCACTGCGAGTTAATCTTCTCTAATACAGATCAGCTGTTGTTCTAACACATGACTTCATGCCGGCTCCAGTGACTCTGCTCAGCCTTTTGATTAAGTAACAGGAGTGGAACCATCTGCATTCATTTTATTCCATAGTGTTCATTGTTCAGGACCTTATTTCCACTTCGTCTTCTACTTCCACAATCAGACTTTGTTTTATTTCTCTGGTCAGCATCTCCTATTTGAGCTGCATGAGTGACTTGCCTCTGTTGAAAACTACTCCTTTCAATTTTCCTTTCTCTTTTACAGAATTATAGTGACTTAAAAAAATTATTTTTGAAGTAATACCTGCCAGAATCTGTTAGCCAATTAAGATATCTTCATCCTCAAGAAGTTTATGCTCCTGAATCTCTTCACCATGCCCTTTCAATGCAATTGAGTTACATCTTCAATTATGATCTTATATTTTTATGGATTTTTAAGTGAAAATCTAAAAAAATGAAATTGCATCATGTAACTGTAAAATATGAAAATGTAAAAATCCATTATTGCAGTAGTCTGGCAAACACTTGTAATGTGTAAGTAAACCTTTTCAGCTGGAGAATTCAAATTAGTTCATCCCTTGACACTTGAGACTGAAGCTCTCTTAGAAGCAGGAATTACTGTGGTTGCCTTTTCCTGTTGAACTGGCTTAGCTGACATTTGTACCAAATTAATGATCAATCTATGTCTTGCAACTCATGGGAATGAAATAACGTCAAATTTATATCTTTTAATTAGTCATTATTCAACATTAGGACCCATATGTATCAGGGACAGCACTGCTATGTACTTGTATTGAGAACAAGAAAATATGTTCTCTGCCTATTACGGAGCTTACAGTTTAGATCAAATTATGATTTTGATTGTTAATCATGGCATATTTATGTGGGTAAATTCCTACAGGAACTGAATTAAGACCCTGTGTTGCTGAGCATATCAAATCAGTTATATACTGACTCAACAAAAGTAGCTGCTTGTTTTTCCACGTGAAGCAGCATCAGTAGACATACGGTGTCCTCAGTTTTTAATCCCTACCTTTTTAATAGATTGTTATAATCGTCCAACTTTATCCATGGCCAAAGTATATAGTTAGATCATAGTTGGCTTGAAATTTTGCCTCACAGATCCTAACAAAAGGAATAAAGGCTATATATATATATATATATATATATATATATATATATAAATTCTTCTTCCCCTCCTAAAAGGATGACATTTTTTCTCTTTAACAATCCTCCCAACTTCCTAAACCCTGAAAGTATATGACATAAATGTAAGAAGTGGGGAAGAAGGAGAGAGAAAGATAGAAGGAGCTGGCATGACCCAAGATCCAAATAATTGGAAACCTATAGCAGAGTTCTGTTTTCTAGGGTATACAAGTCTTAGACATGTTAACTCTTCTTCACATTTCAAATGACCAACATGCTTGTCTTAACTAGAATGTCTTAATTCTGAAAAGCTGTAATTGGGCAGTGAAAACAATTAGAGGTGTGAAGAGAGGGACAAATGTTTTCCAGTCATATGTACCAAAACACATAATGAAAGTCGTTTGTACTGAAACACATTTTAATTGAAGACTTCTAAGAGATTTTTCATTTCTTTACTTTTCTTGGAAGTGTTTCAACATACCCAAGAACTGTGTATGTCAGGTTTCTTGGAAACTCTGGGACACAGTGTTATTTATAATTGTCATCTCTGGTTAATTATAGCCTGATTGTATATTCAAATAATGTTATCTTTTAGCACTCAGCTCAGTTACAGATTAGTGTTATGGATGACTAACTCATCTTCTCAGGTAGGAAGACTCAGAAGACCCTCATATATACATTTGTTTTATAAAAACCACCTACTTGCATTTTTAACACCCAAATGGCACAGCTTTGACCAGCTTCGTATTCAGGTTCTGACCTTGTGTTTGAAGGTATCCTTGTCTGTGTGTACTCAGTCACTTAGACACGTCTGACTCTTGGCAGCCCTATGGACTGTTGCCTACCAGGCTCCTCTGTCCATGGGATTTTCCAGGCAAGAACACTGGAGTGGGTTGCCATTTCCTCCTCCAGGGGATCTTCCCGACCCAGGGATTGAACCTGTATCTCCTACATCTCCTGCACAGGGAGGTAGGTTCTTTACCCCTGAGCCCTCTGGCACGCACTGAAATGTGGAACACATCAGAGCTTTCTTTTATCACTTCCCTCACTCCCATTGTAGTTGTCCTAGAAAGATGATGGCCTATGCTATAATATCTGTTAGAAAAGCTTTTTGTGACAAGTATCAGGATATCTAACTACTGTAACTTCAACAAATAATGCTTAGTTTGGAGCACATAATGAAGTTCAGGAGTAAGAGGCTGGTAGCTTTAGTTCATCAGCTCAGTAATATCAGAGTTGAAATCATGATTATCTAGGTTGTTCCCTTAGTGTCACAAAATTTTGATGCACCTACAACTATCCCTTGAAGGCATGCAGACTCAGAAGTTATTTTCTCTTCACTAAAGCTCCTTCTTCATTCACAGAGGGATATTTCACTTCACCCTTCATGCTGACTTCTGTAGATGTCTCATTTGGGGAGAGCTGGGTTATTTGCACATTACTGGTCAAGGAAGAGAGATCTCAAGATTATTTTCCAGGACTGAATTAGAGACCTTATTTTATCCTTCCTGAAATCAAAGGATAGCTTTTTTTTTTTTTTTAAAGAAAGGCTGACTGCCACATATAGCACCTCATTTGGGTGTGTCTGGAGTCATGGAAGCTTGAATAGCCTACTCTCTTCTCGAGGGGACCTTGAGAGCTTGTTTGGAGGTTCTAGCAGGGAAGAACAGCTTCTCGTGTACCCCTGACTGAGGAAACACCCTCCCTTATTGTGGAAGATCATCCTCTTCCACCAAGCTTGCAGCTCCAAGAGGGATGCACATGGAGCCATGAGGCAGAAAGGGAATACCTGTTTAGCCAGCCAGATAGCCAGTCAACCCTGAAGACCAGTGGGGTGACAGAGGTTACAGCCAGATCACCCTCACATCTAAGGGATATCTTAAGATCAAAGATTATATTGGTGGGGACCAAAAGCAAGACCAGAATGGCTTTGTTGTTGTTGTTTAGTTGCTAAGCTGTGTCCAACTCTTTGCAACCTCATGGACTACAGTCAGGCTAGGCTTCTCTGTCCTTCACTATCTCCCTGAGTTTGCTCACACTCATATTCATTAAGTTAGTGGTGCTATCTAACTATCTCACACTCTGCTGCCCCTTTTTCCTTTTGCCTTCATTCTTCCCCAGCCAGTAAGTTGGCTCTTCACATCAGGTGGTCAAAATATTGGAGCTTCAGCTTCGGTATCAGTCTTTCCAATGAATATTCAGGCTTGATTTCCTTAGGATTGACTGGTTTGAACTCCTTGCTGTCCAGGGAACACTCAGGAGTCTTCTCCAGCACCACAATTCAGAAGCATCAATTCTTCAGCACTCAGCGTTCATTATGGTCCAACTCTCACATCCATATATGACTACAGGAAAAACCATTGCTTTGACTATATGAACCTTTGTCGGCAAAGAGACATCTCTGCTTTTTAATGCACTGTCTAGATTTGTCATAGATTTCCTTCCAAGGAGCAGGCATCTCTGCTATTGGGTAGGAAAATGTCATTGTCAGCCATAGCTACATTATAGAAATGATAATCGAGGTTCTCAAATATTTTCATTATAAAGCTGGTTTGTTTTGGTTACATTTGATGTCATCTATCTACCTACCTTTGTGCCTCTCTGTTACATGCCCAGGGCCTTATACCTTGTCTGTGTTTTCAGAAGGAATTAAATTTCATACAGGCATGCATACAAAAAAACATTGCTTGGAGCCAGGTTAAGTCAGTGAGTGTATATTCATTCACATAGTTTCTACATATTATGGCCAACTTCTGTATGACTTCTTATATATAAAATAGATGTCACTCACAAAAATAAACATACAAATATGTCTTAGGGTAGAGATTTATGCATCAAACATTAATTGCCTGAAGTGTGCATGAAATCTAAACACCTGTACATGCTATGCATTAATCATTAATTGCAAGTAAGAATATCTGGAAAAGTGTCTTACTTTTCCTTCTGAGATTCAGTGAAAATTCTTGGCAGATTTCTACAGAATAAGATGAAAATTTAGTGAATAGGTGTATATTTTATAATGATTTACCCAATAATGAAATCAATTTCTCTATTTGGTGTCAGTCACATAAGAAGCCTTACCACATACAGCATGGATGGACTTGTAAACAAAAGTTAATATTTTTACTCTGGCAAGTTTGAAACTCTTCCATTACAACCTCCACGTTTCTGCCATTGTCAACCCTATTCTTTCCCTTTAACAGAGTGCCGAACACGAAATGACAGTGACCAATGTTGACTTAATGTGGATGTTTAATAATGAAAAAAAAAGTGTGTCAGTCCCAGCATTAGTTACAAATGGCAGTAAGTGTATCAGATGGCAGCCCTGTAATAATTTTACATCCATCATTCTTTCCTGATGCTTCGCTAGCCAGCTGATGGATGGGCCAACAGTGTTAACTCTTCAGAAACTGACACAGTGTATCTAGTTGAGCATTATCTAACACATGCTCCTGCTCTTAGATAAGGAGAAGGCATGTGAGGAATTGTGAATTACAGGTTTGCTTTGAAAAAGAGTATGGAGGAGCTCATGCCTTTGTATTCATGGCAGGCATTACAATTAATTAATGATTTATGGATGGCTTTTCAAGATGTTGCCTTTAGCTAAAATGAATTAGAGAAGTCAAATTAGAGCTAGACATTTCAGTGCTAAGAGGAAAAACTCCCATGAAGGAGGAAGCCATGTTAGGGAAATCGTTCAGGAGGGAATGAGATAGATCAAATGAGATAGATCATTGCAACAGTGGGACAAAATAGAAGGTTTTTCTTGGGGTGCGCATGGGTGTTTGTCAAGATGTCCCTTGACTTTCAAACCTTCTGATTAGAATTTACTTGGGAACAAACTAAACACAAATGATTAAGATTCTGTCTTTATAAAAATAAGAGTATATATTATTTTTATCTCTACATGTAATTATTTATTTGGTAACTTTAATTAAAAGATACATGAAATCTGAAATTGAATATTTGCCTTTTTATTATTGGATTCTCTCTAAATATGTATGTAAAATGGATAGAGAACTGCTTTCTAGGCAACTCATTATTAGAAAATCTAGACCAGCTTTTTATATGCAAGTTGGCATTTGATCCTTAGGTTTTCTTTTCTTTTGTTTTTCTTTCATAAAACCTTCTTAATTCTGAGTGTCTTAGCTACGGAACACTTCTTATGGGACAGGAGGGGAGAGGAAAACCCCTTGGTGAATATTATCAGCACAGAGCAGCCAGTTTTCACAGACCATGACAAAAAGGCAAATAGGTATTATGTCATCACCCATCCATCACTCTATATGTCAGCCTTTCAATAATTCCAATCGACATTCTCGACAGGCTGATGCAAGTTAAAGGGGCTGTTTGTTTCTAGAAATTGAGTATAGGCTGTCTATAGCCTTTTGTTCCAGATGGTTTTCTTCTGTGTCTTTTCATTTCTTTCTTTTTCTTTCTTTTCTTTTTGGGGGTATTTAATTGAAATACATGCCGAGTTTGCAGACTGCAAAGATCAGAGCTGTTTTCGTCCAGCAGTGGTAACTATGCATTAAACATTTTGATTTGTTTGAGCTTGAAGTTTAGTCCTTTTTTGCCATTTGCTTCATGGAGTTTGTGTATATTTACAGCCTCTGCATTTAATGGCCACATGCCTTATTTTCACAGATGGCCAGTGGAAGACTTTTTCTTTCTCTTAGTATAGCCTGCTTTCAGTTTTGCTACATTTGTCACAGTGCCACTACTTGCAGCTAGCAAGTGCCCACGCTTGGTGGGGAGCAATTATGGTGTGAGTTTTTAAGGAGCTTTTTAAAGGTTTTTTTTTTTTCCAGTAAACTTTTTATGGTTTAATTTTCAAGCCTAGAAAAGCTGTGCATGTTTTCAAACAGAGAGTCTTGTGTTCTTTACATCATTCTGGTAGAGGGGTTAGTGCAGGATGGTCCAATAAAAAGAGACACACAGGGCATGCCAAATTGGGCTTTCAGATAGACACCCACAGGCCTCTCTGATGATTGAAATTGTCTATTCATTTAAGGATATGAGGATAAGCTCACGATAGGATTCCTGAAAAAAGCACATTTGAAAACACTGTGTGGAGATAATCTAGATATTTTTAAAGTACATTTCCATGTTGCACAGATAAAAGACCAGAAGAAGAATAAACAATCATTATGCCAAGATGACGGGGTTGTAAATTTACATGTATGTATGCACATTTCTGATTTTTTTCAATTTTCTAAGTAAAATAAGAATCACTTTTATTGTTGGACCAGAAATGTTATTTTTAAAGACCTGGTCTACTAAGAATGGCCTTTCCTTCCCTTCTCCCTTTCTCCCTTTCTTAGCCTCAAGATTAAATAGTTGTCTTTAAGACAGTTCAATATTAGGCACTGAACTAATCAAAGAACCATTTGTTTTTCAGTTATTCTCATACTTAATAGATATATTGTGTTTTCTTGTTGTTTATTTCAAATAACATTAACAATATGGATTTTAAATTATGAGGAAAATATTCTGAGTTTAGCATTTATTTCAAAGGGTCCCACTGAGTCTTTCCACTTGCACCTTTTCTTTTACAAATGAGAAAGACTTGTTTATGAGTATACGAGTAATAAAGGAGTAATAATGGCTACTGATAGATTTAGTTTGCATCTTACCTTTTTCCAATTGCTTTCACATTAAATTTCAGTTTAGTACCATAGTGTAAACAGAACAGTATTCATATCTTTGTTTTAAAAATTAAAAAAAAAAAACTTGAGATGTGAGATTATTATAGGAGTTCAAGTGGTAGATCAGTTTTTAAACCAAGGTCCTCTGGTTTAAATTTCAGTCTCTTTTCTAATGGACCATGCAGAAGACATACAAGAAAGTAAGCCAGTGCCTGTTTGATTAGCTTGTACCCCAGCGTTGGCCATGTGTATCATTTAGTACATTTTTGAGGATTTATCACACACAAAAAATCCATAGCTTCTGTCTGTATCTTTTCTTCATTTCTTTGTTTTCCCTGTTTCTGTTCCCTTTCTAGGTCTCCCTTTTTTCACTACACACAGCCCCCTTCTTTTGAGAATGAGCCAGAAAACAGAAAGAATATGTTCAATCTTATTTATTTTGCTTCTCATAGCAGCACTCATAAAACATGTGAAGTTTTGGCTGTTCATTAAAATGAGATTTTAAATATCTATCCTATTGTTAAGTTTTTCTCTAAAACTACCATGGATAATTGAAAAGTGAACTATAACCCTGTTATGCCTGTTTCTGTTTGTCAGACCCGGTATTTCGGAACCACACCATTTCTCTTTAAAATAGTCTAATTATATTTATTTAACTGAAGTAACTCCTGGCTGCTGAGGCTACATTCATAAGAAGGCAGACAGTTTTACAACTTTATTCTGTGAAATGGAAAAATGAAAAAGTTCTATACGATTCTGTAGCTCAGTAACTGAGTTACCCATTGTTTATAGAACAATTATCATCAGACCTCATTCCAGCCTTGTGTTTACATCTATGCAGCCCTCCCACCTACCAGACATCCTGTGTAGGTTGTGAATTCTGTTTTTCTTTATTGGCCTCCTATTTTTCTCACATTAACCCTTCAGATCTGACTCGATGTGCGTAGTATCTGTATCTACCATAGTTTGAAATAAACTCTTTTGTTTAGACTTTGGCTGACTTCCGACACTTGAAACCCAGGTCTTAGTTTTATCCTCTCCTGCCTTCTTTCCACATGTACAAACCATAATCACCCCTGGGACACGTAAGCAACGTCCAGTATTTTACCATGATATTATTCATATGACCCTCTTTGTGAATTATATGCTTCTTACGGATTCCTTTGAGTTTGCTTTTGTGTGCGTTACACCTCCACACTCAGTGAGTGCTTCCTCTACATGGCACTAATGTTGAATTTGGACAGAAGACTGTGTCCTTCACCATGTACCTAAATATGTAAATCTGAGTATTGTTGGACAGTCCCTTCACAAAACTTATTTCAGTAATCATATCTTTTTTAGCTTTTGTTTCATAATTTGAAGTTCAGTTCCATTCAGTTGCTCAGTTGTGTCCGACTCTTTGCGACCCCATGAATCGCAGCACACCAGGCCTCCCTGTCCATCACCAACTTCCGGAGTTCACTCAGATTCACGTCCATCGAGTCAGTGATGCCATCTAGCCATCTCATCCTCTATCGTCCCCTTCTCCTCCTGCCCCCAATCCCTCCCAGCATCAGAGTATTTTCCAATGAGTCAACTCTTTGCATGAAGTGGCCAAAGTACTGGAGTTTCAGCTTTAGCATCATTCCTTCCAAAGAAATCCCAGGGCTGATCTCCTTCAGAATGGACTGGTTGGATCTCTCAAGAGTCTTCTCCAACACCACAGTTCAAAAGCATCAATTCTACGGCACTCAGCCTTCTTCACAGTCCCAACTCTCACATCCATACATGACTATCGGAAAACCCGTACCCTTGACTCGACAGACCTTAGTCAACAAAGTAATGTCTCTGCTTTTGAATATGCTATCTAGGTTGGTCATAACTTTTCTTCCAGGGAGTAAGCGTCTTTTAATTTCATGGCTGCAATTACCATCTGCAGTGATTTTGGAGCCCCCCAAAATAAAGTCTGACACTGTTTCCACGACACTGTTTCCACTGTTTCCCCATCTATTTCCCATGAAGTGATGGGACCGGATGCCATGATCTTCGTTTTCTGAATGTTGAGCTTTAAGCCAGCTTTTTCACTCTCTTTCACTTTCATCAAGAGGCTTTTTAATTCCTCTTCACTTTCTGCCATAAGGGTGGTGTCATCTGCATATCTGAGGTGATTGATATTTCTCCTTGCAGTCTTGATTCCAGCTTGTGTTTCTTCCAGTCCAGCGCTTCTCATGATGTACTCTGCATATAAGTTAAATAAGCAGGGTCACAATATACAGCCTTGACGAACTCCTTTCCCTATTTGGAACCAGTCTGTTCAATGTCTAGTTCTAACTGTTGCTTCCTGACCTGCATAGAGATTTCTCAAGAGGCAGGTCAGGTGGTCTGGTATGCCCATCTCTTTCAGAATTTTCCACAGTGTATTGTGATCCACACAGTCAAAGGCTTTGGCATAGTCAATAAAGCAGAAATAGATGTTTCTCTGGAACTCTCTTGCTTTCAGCAGATATTGGCAATTTGATCTCTGGTTCCTCTGCCTTTTCTAAAACCAGCTTGAACATCAGGAAGTTCACAGTTCACGTATTGCTGAAGCCTGGCTTGGAGAATTTTGAGCATTACTCTACTAGCATGTGAGATGAGTGCAATTGTGCGGTTGTTTGAGCATTTCTTGGCATTGCCTTTCTTTAGGATTGGAATGAAAACTGACCTTTTCCAGTCCTGTGGCCACTGCTGAGTTTTCCAAATTTGCTGGCATATTGAGTGCAGCACTTTCACAGCATTATCTTTCAGGATTTGAAACAGCTCTACTGGAATTCCATCACCTCCACTAGCTTTGTTCATAGTGATGCTTTCTAAGGCCCACTTGACTTCACATTCCAGGATGTCTGCCTCTAGGTGTGGGATCACACCAGTGATTATCCAGGTCATGAAAATCTTTTTTGTATAGTTCTTCTGTGTATTCTTGCCACCTCTTCTTAATATCTTCTTCTGTTAGGTCCATACCATTTCTGTCCTTTATCGAGCCCATCTTTGCATGAAATATTCCCTTGGTATCTCTAATTTTCTTGAAGAGATCTCTAGTCTTTCCCATTCTGTTGTTTTCCTCTATTTCTTTGCATTGATCGCTGAAGAAGGCTTTCTTATTTCTTCTTGCTATTCTCTGGAACTCTGCATTCAGATGCTTATATCTTTCCTTTTTTCCTTTGCTTTTCACTTCTCTTTTTTTCACAGCTGTTTGTAAGGCCTCCACAGACTGCCATTTTGCTTTTTTGCATTTCTTTTCCATGGGGATGGTCTTGATCCCTGTCTCCTGTACAATGTCACGAACCTCATTCCATAGTTCATCAGGCACTCTACCTATCAGATCTAGGCCCTTAAATCTATTTCTCACTTCTACTGTATAATCATAAGGGATTTGATTTAGGTCATACCTGAATAGTCTAGCTGTTTTCCCTACTTTCTTCAATTTGAGTCTAAATTTGGTAATAAGGAGTTCATGATCTGAGCCACAGTCAGCTCCTGGTCTTGTTTTTGCTGACTGTATAGAGCTTCTCCATCTTTGGCTGCAAAGAATATAATCAATCTGATTTCGGTGTTGACCATCTGGTGATGTCCATGTGTAGAATCTTCTCTTGTGTTGTTGGAAGAGGGTGTTTGCTATGACCAGTGCATTTTCTTGGCAAAACTCTATTAGTCTTTGCCCTGCTTCGTTCCACATTCCAAGGCCAAATTTGCCTGTTATTCCAGGTGTTTCTTGACTTCTACTTTTGCATTCCAGTCCCCTAGCATGAAAAGGACATCTTTTTTAGGTGTCAGTTCTAAAAGGTCTGTGGGTCTTCGTAAAACGATCAACTTCAGTTTCTTCAGTGTTACTGGTTGGGTCATAGACTTGGATTACTGTGATATTGAATGGTTTGCCTTGGAGACGAACAGAGATCATTCTGTCATTTTTGAGATTGCATCCAAGTACTGCAGTTTGGACTCTTTTGTTGACCATGATGGCTACTCCGGTTCTTCTGAGGGATTTCTGCCCGCAGTAGTAGATATAATGGTCATCTGAGTTAAATTCACACATTCCAGTCCATTTTAATTCACTGATTCCTAGAATGTCGACGTTCACTCTTACCGTCTATTGTCTGTGAATCAAGGCAAACTTCCAATTTGCCTTGATTCATGGACCTGACATTCCAGATTTCTATGCAATATTGCCCCTTACTGCATCGGACCTTGCTTCTATCACCAGTCACATCCACAACTGGGTATTGTTTTTGCTTTGGCTCCATCCGTTCATTCTCTCTGGAGTTATTTCTCCACTGATCTCCAGTAGCATATTGGGCACCTACTGACCTGGGGAGTTCTTCTTTTGGTATCCTATCATTTTGCCTTTTCATATTGTTCATGGGGTTCTCAAGGCAAGAATACTGAAGTGGTTTGCCATTCCCTTCTCCAGTGGACCACATTCTGTCAGACCTCTCCACCATGACCCACCCGTCTTGGGTTGCCCCACACGCATAGCTTAGTTTCATTGAGTTAGACAAGGCTGTGGTCCTAGTGTGATATGATTGACTTAGATTTCTGTGAGTATGGTTTCAGTGTGTCTGCGCTCTGATGCCCTCTTGCAACACCTACCATCTTACTTGGGTTTCTCTTACCTTGGGCGTGGAGTATCTCTTCACGGCTGCTCCAGCAAAGTGCAGCCACTGCTCTTTACCTTGGATGAGGGGTATCTCCTCTCTGCTGCCCTTCCTGACCTTCAGTGTGAGATGGCTCCTCTAGGCCCTCCTGCGCCTGCGCTAATTGCTCAGTCATGTCCGACTCTTTACGACCCCATGGACTGTAGCCTACCAGGCTTCTCTGTCCATCGTATTTTCCAGGCAATAGTACTGGAGTGGATTTCCATTTCCTTCTTCAGGGGATCTTCCCAACCCAGGGCTTGAACCCGGGTCTCCCACATTGTAGACAGACGCTTTACCGTGTGAGCCACCAGGTAAGTCTTAACCATAATTTGAAGTATCTTCCTTGAATTTAAGAAAATGACTATAGCATTCTCAACTATAAATGGAGTGCCTTTACATTTTGAAACTAATTAACAGCTTCTGAGGAAATTATCATCATGGATAGAGAAACATGTATATCTTTATATATTTGTCAAAATATTTTAGTTTTGTTTGAGCAATTCCAGTCAAGTGGAACATAGAATTGAAAGAAAGTGAAAAGGCCCTTAAATGCAACCTATTATCTGATGTTGAATTGCCAGGCAGGCAGTCATATGGCCAATACTTGAAAACCTCCAGGGAGGTGAAAATTTCTGCATCCTAAGACAGCCCACTCAGGGAATAGACATCTTTTTTTAATATAACTCTTTCTTCAGTGGTTCATATGCTTTCACTTGGTAACTTACAACCATTGGTCAGTATTCTATTGCTTTATTATATATGGCCAAATCCTGTCTCTTTTTCACAAACAACAGGTCTTGGTTCTTCATAAACCTGGAGTTTCTTAAGATATGTAAAGACAGAGATTGTTGATCTCCTCTTCAACTCTTTTTTGTAAGGCCCTATGAACTTTCTCCATGAAGACAACAACTATATTGATAGGAACATAACCCAAAGCTGAGCTGAATTCCAAAACACTATGGCCATGAGCTTCCCTAGTCTGTTTTCCAATTTTTGTAGAAAAATAAATTAGACCATTACAACATAGTTTTTCTTAGTAAATTTGTATTAGCTTCTTGTCACCACCGCCTCTACAAAGGGCCCTGAATGAATCTATAACAATCAGCTCTGTCTTTTCCAGAACATACATTAAGTGCTCAGGTCATTGTTCCTCAATTTTTCTCTTTATTCATGAAAATCAGAATTAGTTCTTTATATTCAACTTTCTAATATTTCTCCCACTTTACAATCAATTCTTTAAAAATTATAAATAGGGATTCATCGATTTTACCCACAAGTCATTTTTCTGTCTTGGAAATGTATTCATTCAGATTAAGATTTGAATTCACAGAAGCTGTGTATTTCCTTCAAAACAATTCCGCCTACCTTCAACTTCATAATACTTCTTAAGAAAACTTGATCTGCCAATACAATTCACTTTGATCAGATTTCCTGATGAAACTAAGTTTCTATGAAATTCAGCAAGGATTATACTTTAAGGTACATATCATGAAGCTGGCTTCCAAAGTTCACAAAATGAAATTAAATTGTGGAAACAAAATTTGGGTTCTAATTTATTATTTTCTTCACAATAGGAATCTCTGAATTTGGAAGGGAAAAAATCAGGATTAGATAAGGCTTTTTTTTTAGATGACTAAACCAAGAGATATTTATAGACCTTTCCTATCCCTTAGTTCATATATTCATATGATTCTCTGATTGAGAAAATGAATGGAAAAAATATTCCTAAGGAATACCAAAGTGTCAGAGTACCGAAGTGTCTGTGAAATTCACACTTGACCAGAATAAAATAAGTGAAAAATTTCTTCAGATTGCATTTTTGTTGGTGTTGGACGAAAGTGTGTGTGTGTGCATGTGTGTTGTACATTATTTGTTGTAAAGCTTTTACAACAAAGCTTTCTCTTCCATTTGTGCAGTTATATTACATGGGTGGATGCTTTTTTTTTTTTTTAGAAAATGGCAATCTCAGTAAACAAGGGTGAAACTGAGAGATGGAGGGTTGTCTTAGGCACGTTCATTGTTTCTTTATATCCTACTTAAGCCGATGAAAAAAAATCTCCAACTGATAAATCGTTATGACACTATAAATAATCTTTCATCTTCTTTGGTGGTCTCTGAGGTTCACATAATTGGAGGGTTAAAAACCTTTTTGTTCCTTTCTTCTTCCCATGCCATTAGTATAGAAGGAGATCATAAAAAAGGGCAGCCAGAAGGGGTTTAACTGTTACTGAGTCAACATTTGACAGTCACACTCTATTCTGTCATTTCATGCATGTGCTTTTTATGACTTTTATAGCTCTGTGGGCTTTATTTCAGGGATGTTCATTATGATAGCTGATCCACAGCCCATCTCTTTGTGTTTGTTTGTGTGATGGTAAGCACAGCTCATCACTTATAAATCCCAATTTCAAGGAGTCATAGAGGAAGCATCTACTCATGTACTGTTTAGGCTTAGGACAGTAAGGAAGTATATCTACTTCCTGTAAAGCACAATTTGTGTGGGTTTCTTTTGTTTTGTTTTGACTGCTCCATGAAATATCAACAAGGATGTGCATTTGAGCCTTTACAAACACAGTAAATTTTTAGTTGTTTTCTATGTAAGCTGAAGAAATAGAATAGGAGTACTTTTCAATTTAAATAATACTAGTCTTATATCACACCTGAGTAATAAATGGAAAATATAAAAGATTAAATATATTGTCAGGGATGATGCACAGGAGAAGAAAAATCCCAACAACTTTTAGAGTTGTTACAAGCATCTCTATTTTAACGCATATTTGTCCACTATGGTCATGGACAATAAAAGATCATAATCATAGCAGGATACTTAATATGCATATTGAAATAACTATTCCTGTAATTCTTATATTCTAGGAAGAATATTTTTCTTTTCCACTTCTCTCATTTAATTTTTCTGTAATGTTAAAAGTGTATCTTCTTCATTTTTTAAACTTAATAAGTACCTATCATATATTAAAACCCCATTTTACAAATTAGGACCCTGAAACTCAGTGAGGTTAATTGTCTTAAGTAATATGGCTAATGTGTATGACAGAGTTTAGTTATCTCATGTTCCTGATCCCAAAGTCATTATTTTCTATATAGGTTATTGTCTATATTTTTAAATATGTCCTTTAACCATTGATCTGTAGCCTTTTGCCATTTGGAATATTGTTGGCCTAAAAAGCACTGATCTTTAATGATCACTTCTAATCAACTAATTACCCACATCTCTTTAGCTGTTTCTTGGCTCTCCTTGTTGATTCCCACCATAGCCTGGTGTCATGGACAAACAGTGCGTGTGCTGTTTTCCATTATTCAAGTTATTGGATAAGCCATAGAACCTGAGACCAGCTGCCAGTTCCCTAAGAGAATATTAACACATTAATAATGGTTCTTTGAATTTGAGTTTTAGAGTTATTCATCTGACCCCAAGAAACTATATTGTCTAAAACTTTCTTTTCTTCTGTAGATAAGATAAAATTCACTTGAATGTTTGTCCAAGTCAACATAGGATCAGAAATTTTTTTTCTAGTAAAAACAGACTTTACCTAAAGTTTCTCCTTGATCTTAGTAAACTCACAAAGTTGTATAAGGTTTGATTAGCCAGAGAGGACTCGTCTTTCCAAAGGAACTCTAGTTGTTATCCAATAGGAAGTTTTTATCCAAGAGATAAAGCATATGGATCATCTTGCTTGGTCATTATTTGCAAATCCTCAGGACTGTTTCATGTTGACATCTATGTAGTCATTAATCTGTTTACACCCTGTATTCTGATATTCCTCAGGGCTGTTCAGAATTTTGGCTAGTAATGCTTTAAATTTGCTTTTTCTTGTTGTTGTTCACTTTATTTCTAATAGGAAAAAAGTTAAAGAGAGAAGATGAATGAATCTTGTAAGTTTCAGGGCAGTGTTTGAATAGCATTGAGAGGGCAGTTTAAAGAAGAAGTGCTGTACTGATTTGTGTTCCAGAATCCTGCTCTTAAGAGTGGGGGTATGTGGGGGTATGTAGGGGTATTTTTCTGTACAAATTCTTGACTAATGTGCTCTTTATCAGCCAGTGGAATTAAGAGTATAATTGGTAAAATTGTCACCTCTACATATCAATGTATTTTTCTATTTTCACAAAAGCATTTTCTTTGCTATTTCTTATTTTCAGCAACTTTCCATTTACCAGCTCTCTACCTGATATATACTGCCCTCATTTTGATTCAGCTGCCTCTATTTCAGTGCAGTTCAGTTTTCAGTCAGTCATGTCCAACTCTCTGCAACCCATGAAATGCAGCATGCCAGGTTTCCCCGCCTATCACCCACTCCTGGAGCTTGCTCAAACTCATGTCCATCAAGTCAGTGATGCCATCCAACTATCTCATCCTCTGCCATCCTCTTCTCCTGCCTTTAATCTTTCCAAACACCTGGGTCTTTTCCAGTGAGGCAGCTCTTTGCATCAAGTGGCCAAAGTATTGGAGTTTTAGCTTTAACATCAGTCCTTCCAATGAATATTCAGGGCTGATTTCCTTTAGGATGGACTGAATGGATCTCCTTGCAGTCCAAGGGACTCTCAAGAGTCTTCTCCAACACCACAGTTCAAAAGTATCAATTCTTCGGCGCTCAGTTTCTTTATAATACAACTCTCACAGCCATACACAACTACTGGAAAAACAATAGCTTTGACTATGCAGACCTTTGTTGGCAAAGTAATGTCTCTGCTTTTTACTGTGCTGTCTAGATTGGTCATAGCTTTTCTTCCAGGAAGCAGGCATCTTTTTATTTCATGGCTGCAGTCACCATGAAACCAGCAGTGGTTTTGGAGCCCAAGAAAATAAAGTCCGTCACTGTTTCCATTGTTTCCCTTCTATTTGCCCTGAAGTCATGGGACAGGATGCCATGATGTTCGTTTTTTGAATGTTGAGTTTTAAGCCAGCTTTTTCACTCTCCTCTTTCACTTACATCAAGAGGTTCTTTAGTTCTTCTTTGCTTTCTGCCATAAGGGTGGTGTCATCTGTGTATTGATATTTCTCTGCATATGAACAGCATGAAAAGGCAAAAAGATATGACACTGAAATATGAAGTCCAGTGCTGTAAAGAACAATATTGTATGAATCAAGATAAATTGGAGGTGGTCAAACAGGAGATGGCAACAGTGAACATCAACATTTTAGGAATCAGTGAATTAAAATGGACTGAAATGGGCCAATTTAACTCAGATGGCCATTATATCTACTCCTGTGGGCAAGAATCCCTTAGAAGAAATGGAGTAGCCCTCATAGTCAATGAAAGAGTCCAAAATGGAGTTCTTGGGTGTAGTCTCAAAAACGAAAGAATGACCTCTGTTCGTTTCCACGGCAGTAATCCAAGTAATCCAAGGCTATGCTCTGACCGGTAATGCTGAAGAAGCTGAAGTTGAATGGTTCTATAAAGACCTACAAGAACTTCTAGAACTAACACCAAAAAAAGATGTCCTTTTCTTTATAGGGGATTGGAATGCAAAAATAGGAAGTCAAGAGATACCTGGAGTAATAGGCAAGTTTGGCCTTGGAGTACAAAATGAAGCAGGGCAAAGGCTAATAGAGTTTTGCCAAGAGAATGCATTGGAATAGCAAACCCTCTACCAACAACACAAGAGAAGACTCTACACATGGACATCACCAGATGGTCAATACCAAAATCAGACTGATTGTATTCTTTGCAGCCAAAGATTGAGAAGCTCTATAGGGTCAGCCAAAACAAGACTGGGAGCTGACTGTGGCCCAGATAGTGAACTCCTTATTGCCAAATTCAGGCCTAAATTGAACTAGGGAAAACTGGGAGCTGACTGGCCCAGATAGTGAACTCCTTATTGCCAAATTCAGGCCTAAACTGAACTAGGGAAAACCACTAGACCATTGAGATATGACCTAAGCAAATCCCTTATGATTATGATTATACAGTAGAAGTGACAAATAGATTCAAGGGATTAGATCTGATGGACAGAGTGCCTGAAGAACTATGGATGGAGGTTCGTGACATTGTACAGGAGGCAGTGATCAAGAACACCCCCAAGAAAAAGAAATGCATAAGGGCAAAATAGTTGTCTCAGGAGGCCTTACAGATAGCTGAGAAAAGAAGAGAAGTGAAAGGCAAATGAGAAAAGCAAAAATATACCCATTTGAATCCAGAATTCCAAAGAATAAAAAGGAGAGATAAGAAAGCCTTCCTCAGTGATCAATGCAAAGAAATTGAGGGAAACAATAAAATGGGAAAGACTAGAGATCTCTTCAAAAAAATTAGAGATACCAAGGGAATATTTAATGCAAAGATGGGCACAATGAAGGACAGAAATGGTATGGACCTAACAGAAGAAGAAGATATTAAGAAGAGGTGGCAAGAATTCACAGAAGAGCTATACAAAAAAGATCTTCATGATCCAGATAACCACAAGGGTGTGATCACCCACCTAAAGCCAGACATCCTGAACTGCAAAGTCAAGTGGGCCTTAGGAAGCTTCACTAAGAAAAAAACCTAGTGGAGGTGATGGAATTCCATTTGAGCTATTTCAAATCCTAAAAGATGATGCCGTGAAAGTACTGCACTGGATATGCCAGCAAATTTGGAAAATGCAGCAGTGGCCACAAAACTGGAAATGGTCAGTTTTCATTCCAATGCCAAAGAATGCTCAAACTACTGCACAATTGCACTCATCTCACACGCTAACAAAGTAATGCTCACAATTCTCCAAGCCAGGCTTCAGTAATACATGAACCATGAACTTCCAGATGTTCAAGCTGGATTTAGAAAAGGCAGAGGAACCAGAGATCAAATTTCCAACATCCATTGGATCATCGGAAAAGCAAGCAAGTTCCAGAAAAATATCTACTTCTGCTTTATTGACTATGCTATAGCCTTTGACTATGTGGATCACAAAAAACTGTGGAAAATTCTATGGAAAATTCTATGGGAATGCCTGCTGAGAAAACTGTGTGCAGGTCAGGAAGCAACACTTAGAACTGAACATGGAACAACAGACTGGTTCCAAATTGGGAAACGATTACATCAAGGCTGTATATTGTCACTCTGCTTATTTAACTTATATGCAGAGTATATCATGAGAAATGCTGGGCTGAATGAAGCACAAGCTGGAATCAAGATGCCTGGGGAAAATATCAATAATCTCAGATACACAGATGACACTACCTTTATGGCAGAAAGTAAAGAAGAACTAAACAGCTTCTTGATAAAAGTGAAAGAGGAGAGTGAAAAAGCCGGCTTAAAACTCCACATTCAAAAAGTGAACATCATTGCATCCTGTCCCATCATTTCATGGCAAATAGATGGAGAAACAATGGAAACAGTGACACTTGATTTTCTTGGGCTCCAAAACCGCTGCAGATGGTGACTTTAGCCATGAAATAAAAACATGCTTGCTTCCTGGAAGGAAAGCTATGACCAACCTAGATAGCATATTAAAAAACAGAGATGTTACTTTGCTGACAAAGGTCAGTCTAGTCAAGGCTATGATTTTTCCAGTAGTCACGTATGGATGTGAGAGTTGTACTTTAAAGAAAGCTGCTGCTGCTGCTGCTGCTAAGTCGCTTCAGTCATGTCCAACTCTGTGCGACCCCATAGACGGCAGCCTACCAGGCTCCGCCCCTGGGATTCTCCGAGTGCTGTAGAATTGATGCTTTTGAACTGTGGTGTTGAAGATTTCCAAGAGTCCCTTGGACTGCAAGGAGATTCATCCAGTCAGTCCTAAAGGAGATCAGCCCTAAATTTTCATTGGAAGGACTGATGTTAAAGCTGAAACTCCAATACTTTGGCCACCTGATGCGAAGAACTGACTCATGGAAAAGACCCTGATGCCTGGAAAGACTGAAGGCAGGAGGAAAGGGGATGACAGAGGATGAAATGGTTGGATGGCATCACTGACTTGATGGACATGAGTTTGAGCAAGCTCCAGGAGTGGGTGATGGACCAGCAAGCCTGATGTGCTGCAGTCATGGGGATGTAAAGAGCCAGACATGACTGAGCAACTGAACTGAACCCTGCATATAAGTTAAATAAGCAGAGTGACAATATACAGCCTTAATGTACTCCTTTCCCAATTTGGAAGCAGTCTGTTTTTCCGTGTTCGGTTCTAACTGTTGCTTCTTGACTTGCATACAGACTTCTCAGGAGGCAAGTAAGGTGGTCTTGTATTCTCATATCTTCAAAAATTTAGAATGGATTAATTTCATTATGATAACTTTGGGAATCACCTTTATCCGTAATATTCATACATTTGAAAAGGAACTCTTTAACCTAAGTTTCAGAATCAAATACTTGAGTTTTAGTCATGACGGTGCACAGGTGGTCTCTTTGGGAAGGGGATGGCCAGGGATGTATGGGATTAGACAAAATGAAATGAAAAGAATCTTCCCAGTGTACCAGCATCTGTGCTTTATATCATTTGGCTGATTCTCCTACTATATTCCTGAATAGATTGAATTTAAAGTTTTGAAGACTATTCTTATATCCAGGTCATTCTTTTGGCAATTACCAGGAATCTTCTTTATACAAAGATACCTGTATACAGAAGAACTAAATATGAACTTTTACAGCAGGATCAATTTTTGTCTGGAATTGTATAGCTAATTATTTACAATAACCACTGTATTATATATATTATATATATATGTATATGTATACACACATACATATACACACATACATATATACACATACATGTATATATACACATACCATATATTTATCATGTAACCATTCATGTGTTTTATGATATACCCCCTTACCTTAATTCTTCTGTCTTCTGAATCTGTTGTCAGTGAGAGTTTTTAAATTGTCTCAATGTTACCATTTTGATTTACATGCTATTAAAGGTCAGTTTCCATTCCAACCCTAAAGAAAGGCAATGTCAAAGAATGCTGAAACTACCACACAATTGCACTCATCTCACATGCTAGTAAAGTAATGCTCAAAAATTCTCCAAGCCAGGCTTCAACAATACGTGAACCATGAATTTCCAGATGTTCAAGCTGGTTTTAGAAAAGGCAGAGGAACCAGAGATCAAATTGCCAACATCTGCTGGATCATCAAAAAAGCAGGAGAGTTCCAGAAAAACATCTATTTCTGCTTTATTGACTATGCCAAAGCCTTTGACTGTGTGGATCACAATACACTGTGGAAAATTCTGAAAAAGATGGGAATATCTGACCACCTGACCTGCCTCTTGAGAAACCTGTATGCAGGTCAGGAAGCAACAGTTAGAACTGGACATGGAACAACAGACTGGTTCCAAATAGGAAAAGGAGTGTGTCAGGCTGTATATTGTCATCCTGCTTATTTAACTTATAAACAGACTACATCATGAGAAACGCTGGGCTGGAAGAAGCACAAGCTGGAATCAAGATTGCCAGGAGAAATATCAATAACCTCAGATATGCAGATGACACCACCCTGATGGCAGAAAGTGAAGAAGAACTAAAAACCTCTTAATGAAAGTGAAAGAGGAGAGTGAAAAAGTTGGCTTAAAGCTCAACATTCAGAAAACGAAGATCATGGCATCTGGTCCCATCACTTCATGGCAAATAGATGAGGAAACAGTGGAAACAGTGTCAGACTTTATTTTGGGGGGCTCCAAAATCACTGCAGATGGTGATTGCAGCCATGAAATTAAAAGACGCTTACTCCTTGGAAGGAAAGTTATCACCAACCTAGATAGCATATTCAAAAGCAGAGACATTACTTTGCCAACAAAGGTCCACAGTCAAGGCTATGGTTTTTCCAGTAGTCATGTATGGATGTGAGAGTTGGACTGTGAAGACAGCTGAGCACTGAAGAATTGATGCTTTTGAACTTGGTGTTTGAGAAGACTCTTGAGAGTCCCTTAAACTGCAAGAAGGTCTAACCAGTCCATCCTAAAGGAGATTAGTCCTGGATATTCATTGGAAGGACTGATGCTGAAGCTGAAACTCCAATACTTTGGCCACCTCATGCGAAGAGTTGACTCATTGGAAAAGACCCTGATGCTGGGAGAGATTGGGGGCAGGAGGAGAAGGGGACGACTGAGGATGAGATGGCTGGATGGCATCACCGACTCGATGGACATGAGTTTGAGTGAACTCCGGGAGCTGGTGATGGACAGGGAGGCCTGGCGTGTTGCAGTTCATGGGGTCACAAAGAGTCGGACACGACTGAGTGACTGAACTGAACTGATAAGGTGTTTTAGTTAAAGTTACACCACATCTTCTTCAATTCCTCCAGTCACCTCTCCTTTTCCCTATTAACGTGTCTGAGAATTAGCTTAAATGACTATGCAAAAGGTCACAAAAGAAGTACAGCTTACTGTGTTTACTTCCACTGTCTCCTACTGACATCCTCTTAAGTATCAAATTCCACTTTGGAGTAACTAATGAATCATTTTATTATACTCTGTGCTTTAGAGGTAGATGATTCAGTTCAGTTCAGTTCAGTCACTCAGTCATGTCCGACTCTTTGCGACCCCATGAACTGCAGCACGCCAGCCTCCTGGTCTATCGCCAACTCCCAGAGTTCACTCAAACTCATGTCCATCGAGTCGGTGATGCCATCCAGTCATCTCATCCTCAGTCGTCCCCTTCTCCTCCTGCCCCCAATCTCTCCCAGCATCAGAGTCTTTTCCAATGAGTCAACTCTTCGCATGAGGTGACCAAAGTATTGGAGTTTCAGCTTCAGCATCAGTCCTTCCAAAGAACACCCAGGACTGATCTCCTTTAGAATGGACTGGTTGGATCTCCTTGCAGTCCAAGGGACTCTCAAGAGTCTTCTCCAACACCACAGTTCAAAAGCATCAATTCTTCGGCACTCATCTGTCTTCACAGTCCAACTCTCACATCCGTACATGACTACTGGAAAAACCATAGCCTTGACTAGACAGACCTTTGTTGGCAAAGTAATGTCTCTGCTTTTTAATATGCTGCTGCTGCTGCTGCTGCTGCTGCTGCTAAGTCGCTTCAGTCGTGTCGACTCTGTGCGACCCCATAGACGGCAGCCCACCAGGCTCCCCTGTCCCTGGGATTCTCCAGGCAAGAATACTGGAGTGGGTTGCCATTTCCTTCTCCAATGAATGAAAGTGAAAAGTGAAAGTGAAGTCGCTCAGTCATGTCCAACTCTTTGCGACCCCCTGAACTGCAGCCCACCAAGCTCCTCCGTCCATGGGATTTTCCAGGCGAGAGTACTGGAGTGGGGTGGTTACATACTGTAAAAACTACTTGTGACTTTCTAGCTTGTCCTTTACTAATTTTAGTAAATTAGTCCTTTAGCTTGGCCTTTACTACTTTGCTCCTTGGTAAGATGGTGCAAGATCCATACAGCTGAATGCCGAATCTTTAGAGTCACTTAACATTTCATTCTTTTTTTTTTTACTCCGACTGCCTCATTTTGCTGTTTCTTTTTGGAAGACTGTACTTCAGAATGAAGGCACTGTGCTACGTATGTAGCATTATTGCCCTATACACTTTAAAATCGAAACCTGAGAGGCAATCCATGCCCAGTACATTCCTCAAAGATAGTAAAGTCTTCATTGACCCAGGGACTCTAAATCATGCTGATGGAATGTGGTTTGTTCTTTTTTTCTTTTTTAATGTAACTGTCTTCTATTTTAGCAGCTACATTTACTATAAAGATAGCCTGTTAAGCTGGTGTCCTTGGTGCTCCTGGGCTTGGCTGAATATATACAGCAGACTCTCAGCAAAAAAAATTCAGAACATACAAAGCAGCTGAAATTACCATTTTCATCTCCAAAACAAATTGGGCAAGGCTGTATGTTTTTAAATATATAATTTATTTCAATGTCAGTAGTATATAATCTTATAGAACTAAAGTTGATATAAACTCTTTTGTTTCCAGTTCCCCTATTGTGTTTTATATCAATTGACAATTTAAGATATTTTGTCTATTAAATCATGTATCCAGCTTTGATGAACAGAGACATGGATTCCAAAGCCACTAAATTAAGAGAATTTTTCATCTAGTATAGTTGTACTACTGTCAGAGATTTTGTAGATATAAAGTACGTACTGTGTGAAGAATTTCAATATCCTGTTGGTTCTTGATAGAAGCATTCGTTGAGTCCCTTCCCTGTAATAATTATCTTAAATAGTTGATTATTTTCTGTGAACATTTTATTGTGTCATTTTATAGCTGTTCTGCAGTAAATGTGATTCATTTGTGTAATTCATGACTGTATTCCTGAGAAAATGAAGTGCATAATTAAAAAGAAACCTGGGCAAATTTTATGAAATCCAATAGGTGCTTTTCTGAAAGCTGTTCTGGAACCATATCGCCCTCAGATCAATGATGGAGAGTGCTAGAGAAAGTTGTAAACCTTTTATTGTATGCTTTTCTGTGCTTAAAAATCACCCAATTACTTAACTTGGAAATAGTTTAAAAATCTCATGTGGTTTAGATTAAGCATTATATTTTTCTTGAAAATAATTTACTTTGTGATGCCATGTTCTCATGAATTCAAATCAAGCACTACATGCTTTCAAATGACTTGATGTCTTTGCAGATCTAATTTTGGTATATTTGTTATCTCAAATAATTCGCCAATTCAATATTTTGGCTTAGCAATCCAAATCAAATTGTGGTCCAAGTAGCAGGCACTCACATCAAATGTACAGAGACTTGACAAGCAATTAGCAATGAATATTTAAACGTCTTCATTACCCTTACATGAGAGATGCAGATGGCATTTAGGGAGATGGCAACCAGAGGACACTACTGTGAATTACGTTTCTATCATTTGGTCACCTGACTATTGGAAGACTTTCTCTGGGCCCCATGCCACTTCTATACTTCTACTGTCTGGCTAAAAATAAAGTAGGCATTCCAAATGCTGTAAAAACAGGTTGCTTCCATGAAATTTCTATGCACATTTTGTGATTTTGGAAGGTTGTCTCCAAGGATCCCAGCATACATCCGTGTGGCTTAGCAAACCCAAATGCCAAGACTGTATAAGGGGATTCTGCAAATCAGAGTTCCTTCAAAATTCCTACTGATTGTTGACTTCAGTTACCTCAGTATAACGTGCTGAATGTGCAAAGGTGAATAAATCAACATCTCATCGCTTCCTGAAGCAAATGTACTCAAAGAGGGGAAAAAAATAAGTTTTAGAGTTGTTACAAACATGGCCCATATATGGCCCAAAGGGGGGAAAAAAAAGTCTTTGAATAATTATAATTTCCAGACTCAAATCTCATTATAAATTTCTTTTTTAAGGAAAAAACAACACTGGAGAGTCTGACTCAGCAACTGGCAGTCAAACAGAATGAAGAAGGAAAATTTAGCCATGCCATGATGGATTTCAATATGAGTGGAGATTCTGATGGTTTGTGAAAGTTTTCATATCTATTCCAGTAGTGTGCAGAAGTATCTGTTTAATGCCAATTAAAACTACTAAAAATTATACCAGACAGCTGCCTCATACCTGATCATTACACTAAGAGTTCACATGTTCTCCTCAGCACACTGTGTGAGATAACATCTATTACAGATAAAAGAGATTGGCCCTTAGGAATCTGTAGTCGTTTTTTCCAAGACCACAGAGCTGTAAGTGCCAAAGGGCAGGTGTAGGATTCAAGATGGTGTGATTATAAAGTGCATGCTGTCAATCATCATTTCCCCTCTCACTTTCATATTTCTTACACCTGAAACAAACTTTTCAGAAATCTGTTATCCCTAAGCTCATTTTAAAGTTTTCATTTGTCAAAGCCTGACCAGAATACAGAGCTCAGAGGACATTTTCAGGATAGTTTCTTGCATTTGGGATCCTTTCCCTCTTAATGCTATCTACCATACAGTCAAGTGTCCTGCCTACACTCTGTAACACATCTAGAATTCAAACTGTGCAGCCTCACGCTTCCCACATGTGTCTCGAGCCTTTTGTTGTCTGTATCATCTCTGAATGTTCTAAACATCCACAGGGACAGCTAAATAAATTGATGCTCTAATTCTAATAGCACAGCAAAGAGGGGAAAGAGTGCTTTCTCTCTTCTACTTAGCGCCGACTGGTAACCCCTCTCCCAGATCAGGTGGCATACATGCATTTTAAGAGCATGATCTTCAATTTTGTTACTACAGCAGAAGATCCCTATATAAAGAAAAGACTGCCCCAGTTCCAACCAGTGAGAAGGTAAGGGACTAGCCAAGCTTGAGCATTTGACCAATTATTCTGTTGAGGCCAAATTTGAATGAATTGGATATCTTTAAAAAGTCTGTGTTTTTCTAGCCTGTTGGATCCAAACATTCCCTTCCATCTTCTACTCTGCTTAGCTAAGATAAACCTGATCTAAGTACTTGCAAAGCACTTGTTTAGCTTTAATGAAGTCACATAATGTTCATTTTAAGGCTTACGTTTCTGTAAGGTGTAAGAACAAGAAAAGGCAGATGTGCAGATGATCATTTGCTTGCTATAAACCCATTTTAGAAAGATGCCACCATATACTGGCACTCATTTTTGTCAGTAAAACAACACTTACTGGTAATAACACATTTCATAAATTTTAAGTTGTATTAGCATGATAAAATATACCCATGGTACTCAGCATTAAAACATCAAAATGTTTGTTGCTGTTATGTGTTAAATTCAGTCATGCTTATATGCAAAATATTTTCCAGTCTTCATCAGACCAAAGAGTATATTATGAAAGAGAAATAATGAGAAACTCCAAATATGCTGTGTTTTCTGTTTGCTGCTGTCGAGGTCTTCAAGTCTGGGTCATTTTGGTTAATTCCTATTCCTTCAGATTAAGACAGGCAAAGGACTATGAAGGAAGAGAAAAAGCAGAATCAGTGCTTTTGTTGATTATACAAATTCTCAGAAACCCCCAAATATTGAAATTTTTACCGGCTACCAGAATATATCTCTTTCATATTTAATAATGATAACCCTGGAAAACTTAGTGCCAGAGATCTACATTTTGCTTCTTCTTGTTTTCTTTGCCTAAATTCAAGTATCTCAGGAAGCAGTTTAATCTGCTGAAGCCATTCTACAAAATTGGATAAAGCGTAGAGGACTGATTGAAGCTCCTAAAGGTTCAGGTGTCACTCCTGGTTGTGTTTCATCCTGAGTCTCCCTGATTGAAATGTACTTATCAATGGATCTCTTTGGATAAATTAGATGTTGGGGGAAAATTCAGGGAAATGAGCATACTATCTTTTTCACCTTATATATGTAACTGTGGACATCCTAAGAAACCATTGTAATGTAACTATTCACTTGTTCTTTTTCCACCATTTTTATACATCTTTTGAGAAGCAGACTAACATTGCTGCATTAGCATATTTCATGCATTTATTAGCACATAATTTCAAAGAAAAGCCAAACACAATACAGGAGATATCTGTATTGTATTTTAACCTCAAATATCTATTTAGCAGTGTTTTTATTTGTATAGCCTCAGAGGGAGTAAAAGGACATGAGTAGGCTATGTTCTGACAGTCTCCAGGTAACAGAGATACTTCTTTACCCATAGTCACCCACTCTGCTGAATAGATTGGTGTCTCACAATTTTGTGAGCTTTTTGACGTAATATTTCTACACTACCAGCATGCCTGTTGACCTAACCCAACTATCTTTGCAGTTTGCATCGAATATTTTTCTTGTGATAGTTTCTTGTGTGGTCTTGAAAGTGAACAGTGTACAGTCCTTTGAAAGAAAGGAAAAATACATTAGAAATGAATTTAAAAATACAAATATATTTGGCACCACAAGGCTTATCACAAAAAACTTCATAAACAAGCATCTGACTCAAGAACTGGAAGTACCGTTATCAGATGTGCTTTTAATTTTCAGATATTTTAATAGACTGTAAAACAATAATGCAAGGAAGGGATTGCCAAAAGTTTTAACACTAATGTGAAGCAATGTTCCCTGTTTTTAGGAAGTGCTGGAGTCTCAGAATCAAGAATTTATAGAGAATCCAGGGGGCGTGGTAGCAATGAACCCCACATAAAACGTCCAATGAATGCCTTCATGGTGTGGGCTAAAGATGAACGAAGGAAAATCCTTCAAGCCTTTCCTGACATGCACAACTCCAACATCAGCAAGATACTGGGTAAGAAGAGTATTAAGGGTTCAGTGATGTGTGAAATACAGGTACAGTTTTGTTCTCAGCATTTGCTGAAAGAGATTGGGTTTGGAAGCTAAACAGCTCATGTTTTCTACATATCTAAAAAAGAAGTACCCTTATTGAGCCTTTTCTTCTGACTATGAAGCATTCCACATTCATCAGGAAATAATGCCCAAATTCTGTGTGTTTCTATACTGTTAAGTCGCTTCAGTCATGTTCGACTCTGTGAGACCCCATAGATGGCAGCCTACCAGGCTCCTCCGTCCCTGGGATTCTCCAGGCAAGAACACTGGAGTGGGTTGCCATTGCCTTCTCCAATGCATGAAAGTGAAAAGTGAAAGTGAAGTCACTCAGTCGTGTCCGACTCTTCACAACCCATGGCCTGCAGCCCACCAGGCTCCTCCATCCATGGGATTTTCCAGGCAAGAGTACTGGAGTGGGGTGCCATCACCTTCTATACTGGTTGTTGCAATATTTTCTCTTCTTTAAAAATCTAAAAAATATTTGTACTAAGACTAAGGGAAAGGGTTCTTTTCGTACAAGACTCTCCGTATTGGTATTGATATTATTTTCCTTTGTAAACACCATAGAATTCATCATGTCATTGGGGCAGGAGTGAAGGAGGAAATGATGTCTGTTCTAATACTATAATTGAAAATCAGTTTAGGCTGTCAGCACACAATTTGTTGGGTGCGCATTATTTAGTTTTTACTTTTGGTAACCTTACATGTATTTTCAGTATCATTTAAAAAGGGACTTTTCCTACTATTGCAACTTTTACCTTAACAGATGACAAAATACATACATAGACACTGAAGCACACAACAAAACTGGGTGAGAGGAAAGAGTACTGATTATAATGAGACCTATTAGATACCAGTTTAAGTCTCAGAAGGATGGGAAGATTCCATTTCTTTGGTGTAGTTCTCGTGACATCATCATCATCGTCATCTTCACCACCTTTATCTTCAAGAGCATAGTGTGTAGGTTCTGGACAACCTAAGCAAATTTTTATTATTCTTTGAATTCTAAGAGCTAAATAATAAAAAATAGAAGAGGAACACTGTATCAGCACATTTTGTCTTTGACAAATAAGTAGCAAAATTTGTCAAAGTTATTAAAGCATTGTTAAAATCCATGCAGCTCATGCAGTGTGCCTTTTGATTCTTTACATTAAGGAATCGATCATCTGAAAGTTACTAAACATGTGATGTGTTTTTATGATCCCATATTTTCCAACAATGGTAATAGATGCTTCCCAGTCCACAATGTACATTTGTAACGAAGCAAAAAGAAACAAAAATCATTTACTGCTTAAACTTGTGACTCAGTTTTTATCAAAATGATTTTGAGATCTTTAGATGAAGCTTATCTCAAAATATATGAACATGTGAAGCTTTATGTGTACATAAACATGAATATATTTATGCATAAATATGTATCCATCTATAATAAAAAACTGGAACTGAACAAAAGGAAATGGATATGTTTCTGCAGCTCTACTATCGCTCATCTATTTTTCTTGTTATGACTATATATTCTACCTTCCATATGAATTTTTTCATTAAAAAAAACCGTATCTGTTTCATTTGAAAAAACTATAAAACAATGAAATACTTTATGTAAGCTTATCTCATATTTTAATACATCAGTTATAATCATATTAGCAATTCCCAAATTTCAAAAAAAAAAATAAAAACTAAGACTATTTAACCTGTGTGTATATCATTCAATTTATGTGCCTGAATACTAAAAAAATAATAATGACTGATTAAAACCTTACTCCAGACATAACAGGAATATCATTTTGAATGACATGAAATAATTTAGGAAATAGAGCAAAAGTCTTCATGGGAAAGAGATGTCTGGCTAAAAGAATTCCTTTCTGATTTGAAGGAGAAAATATTAGAATGACTATATGATCATATGACTATATGATCATATCATAATAGGCTGCATGAAACAGAATGCTGCCTAATTTAATTAAGATTTTTCAATGAAATCGTGCTAATTAAATATATAGCAGAAAAAAATCCACTAAGGTCTTGGGCTTCAATATTTAGCCATAGCTTCAAACAAATAAATGATCTTCAAATATCCACAAGATCATTCTGAATGGCTCATTTCATATAAAAGTATAAAGAAAGCTTGATGTTTTCCTTTTTACTGATTGTTTTGGATAACAGCCTCCGACAGCATGCCGCTAATTCATTCTGCTTAAAACAGGCGCTTGAGCTGGGTTGACATTTTACGTAGTCTCTGGGGATCCTAGTTGACATTTTAAAGGGCTTCTAAGCATTTTATAATACCCTAAAATCTGGTTTTAATAAGCCATTCTGCTGAAATTGTTAACATAAGGAATCACCTTTTACTGTTTGGCACTAGATCAGGAATGGGGGACATCTTTTTCTGATTAGATATACAGTAGTTGGAGGAAAATGTGCAAATTCATTACAGACCCCGTGGAGATGACACTGTTGCTCAGCTCGAACCCTTCATTTTTATTGTATTGCCAGGTTTAGAAAGGGAAAGAGCACTTTTAAGATTGATTTTTTTTTTCATTTTGAACGTCAGAAATTTTTGATTGAATCTTCCTATATGTCATCAGGAGGAATACCTAAATGTACTTGATTCTTTTTTCATTGTCAAACGCTAGTCTTTTGAAAACAACAGGTGACTTACTTCTTGTACATGGTCAGAGTGAGGAACCAGCCACACCCAAATCAAGGAGATGTTTTCATCTTATGAAGGTATCCAAAACGCTATCCTCCCATTTTCATCTGCTGTGTTTAGGGGGTTGCATTACTGTTACAAACAATGGTGGTTGTACCTGCAAAGCCACTGAAACCAAAACCAAACTTGTCATTTGATTAACTTTATTCAGAAGCTATTCTTAAAAAATGGAAACTGCATTTGCCACAAAACTGAACCACTGTACTGATGAGTCATAAAATAGAGTAGTTAGCTTAAGCATTAACTGGGTCAAAATGGTCCTTTAATTCTTAATTTTGAAAAGACATGTAATAGTGAGATGGCCCTATTTTTTTAAACATAGTTTAGAATTCAATGATACTTCCAGAGAATTTATATTGTCCAGTGTCAAATATTTTGATTCCAGTTCATACAGAGTTAAAAACCAACTTATTTGAGAATTTATGCATCTTTTACTTTTTCCTGTGCATGTTAGCCAGAACAATGATAAGTTCCTCTACTCCCTATTCCCACTGCAAGATCTTGACCATTTCATTCTTCCTCCCTAGGCTATTCTTCTCTTTCTATCCCTATAGGAGTCATTTTTGCAGCAGTGCCTTCCTGACCTATAGAATCCTAATCCCATCTCCTTATGATATGTTCTCATAGCTTCCTGTACTTTCCACAATTGTAACTGAAATTATACATTTGGCAATGACATATTTAATCTATTTCCCCTTAGCTGGAATATAAGCTCCAAGAAAATAGGTTATCATAATGACTCATCACAGCATACAGTTAATACAGCATCATGCATATAGTAGGAAATCTTAAAAATAGCTCTTACCTTCCAAGGCATATTACTATGAGGCATAAACATTCCCTTTCCTTAGAGAAAATTTCTTTTTTGGTCTAACAGAACATTTAAACTTAGGGAAGAACCTTTGGCAATTCCTATCCTAACTGAGAACGCTAGTTCTTTCATTCTACTGGTGATATTTTAAGTCAATTATTCCTTGAGCCACTGTTCGATTTATCTTGTTATTCAGTAAGTTATTCTGGTAAGTTCACTTTTCCACACCCTGTTCTGAGGTTAAAAATTCTGGTATACATACTTACAAGACAATCCACAAGAAGAATTGATCCCGTTCAATAGTATTATAGCTTTATTTGTGTTTATATTTGCCCTAAGAGCAGCATGATTTCCAAGTGCCTCTAGGAAATAATGTTAGATAATAAAGAGTGTGAGCATGTACCTACAAATGATATGACCTGAGCAGCTGACTAAATGTTGGACACTGCATTTAAACACAAACTTGAGAAAGGAATCGAAAAATAAACTCTGATATTTGAACTGTAACCTGAGTTCCTGTTATAAATACAATGAAATCATATTGGCTTTCTAGGTTGGAAAAAATTTGTTTATAAATCTTTGTAATATTTACATGGATATACCCACCCAGGCAACATCTGTTCCAACAGGAAACAATTTCAAGGGAAGAGAAGTCCCTTTCTCTTCATTTCTTTAATAAATATAACAGCCCAACAGTTAGAACTGGACATGGAAAAACAGACTGGATACAAATAGGAAAAGGAGTACATCAAGGCTGTATACTGTCACCCTGCTTATTTAACTTATATGCAGAGTACATCATGAGAAACACTGGGCTGGAAGAAGCACAAGCTGGAATCAAGACTGCCGGGAGAAATATCAATAACCTCAGATATGCAGATGACACCACCCTTATGACAGAAAGTAAAGAGGAACTAAAAAGCCTTTTGATGAAAGTGAAAGCTGCTACTGCTGCTAAGTCACTTCAGTTGTGTCCGACTCTGTGCGACCCCATAGATGGCAACCCACTGGGCTCCTCTGTCTCTGGGATTCTCCAGGCAAGAATACTGGAGTGGGTCACCATTTCCTTCTCCAGTTCATGAAAGTGAAAAGCAAAAGTGAAGTCGCTAAGTTGTGCCCGACTCTTAGCGACACCATGGACTGCAGCCTACCCGGCTCCTCCGTCCATGGGATTTTCCAGGCAAGAAGTACTGGAGTGGGGTGCCATTGCCTTCTCCAGAAAGTGAAAGAGGAGAGTGAAAAAGTTGGCTTAAAGCGCAACATTCAGAAAACTAAAATCATGGCATCTGGACCCATCACTTCATGGCAAATAGATGGGGAAACAGTGGAAACAGTGTCAGACTTTATTTTGGGGGGCTCCAAAATCACTGCAGATGGTGGTTGCAGCCATGATATTAAAAGACACTTACTCCTTGGAAGGAAAGTTATGACCAACCTAGATAGCATATTCAAAAGCAGAGACATTGCCAAGAAAGGTCCGTCTAGTCAAGGCTATGGTTTTTCCAGTGGTCATGTATGGATGTGAGAGTTGTACTGTGAAGAAAGCTGAGCACCAAAGAATTGATGTTTTTGAACTGTGGTGTTGGAGAAGACTCTTGAGAGTCCCTTGGATTGCAAGGAGATCCAACCAGTCCATTCTAAAGGAGATCAGTCTTGGGTGTTCATAAATACTTTGGCCACCTCATGCAAAGAGTTGACTCATTGGAAAGGACTCTGATGCTGGGAGGGATTGGGGGCAGGAAGAGAAGGGGACGACAGAGGATGAGATGGCTGGAAGGCATCACTAACTCGATGGACATGAGTTTGAGTGAACTCCGGGAGTTGGTGATGGACAGGGAGGCCTGGCGTGCTGTGATTCTTGGGGTCCCAAAGAGTTAGACACGACTGAGAGACTGAACTGAACTGAACTGAACAACCCATATTAAGGAATTCTCAACATTTGTAGGAAGGAACAGTTCATTAGTGAGCTATTTGAGATGTGTTATGGTTGAATGATGAATTCATTTGAAAGATTTAAGAACTTGCTTAGATGGCTTTGTAAGGCAGGTAAAGGCAGCAGTACCAGTACCTATTAGGCTAATTCCGGTTATTTTTTTTCTTTGTGCATTTGGGTAGAGTTTTGGGCTTCCCTGGTGGCCATAGTGGTAAAGAATCTGCCTACCAATGCGGGAGACACAAGAGACACGGGTTAAATCCCAGATCAGGAAGATTCCCTGAAGGCAGGCATGGAAGCCCGAGGTATTCTTGTCTGGAGAATCCCATGGACAGAGAATCCTGGCAGACTACAGTTCATAGAGTCACAAACAGTTGTACACAACTGAACGGGCTTAGCACACACGCATGAACTGATTACTTGCAGATAAACATCCACAAATAAATTACTACTACTATTTCTGTTACCTCTACACATAGCCATACTGATAGAAGCAAAACTTTAAATCACATCTGTATTGTGAATAAGCATAAGCCATTTTTAATTAAGCTTCAAACTTCAAAAATCAGTTGTTTTTCGCAATGCTCGTTGAATCCAAACCAAAATTAAAAGTGAAAGGAAAGGGAAAACCAATTTGGACTAACATTACTAATACATTATCACAGGAAGTGACAGTTGTATATATTCTTGAAAATAATTTTTTAAGAGAAAAATATTACTGTAAGTTTTGCTTTCTGGCTTAAAAATATTTGATAGATCCTATGTAGTAGGTAGATATAAGTATGTAAAGACACATGTTGTACCACACTTTTGATTTGTCAAACCTGAATCAGTAATCTTCAATTTAATAGTTGTGTGAGCTTTGGTAAGTTACTTCATCCATTTGAACTTCAGTTTTTTTCATCTGTGGAAATGGGTATAAATGCTGTCTGCTAGTGAGATTGTGGTGAAAGGTAAAAATGCAAAAACTTACATAAAAGTTTTTAGCAAGGTATCTAATGCACAGTTGTTAACCCAGGGCATGTTCACTAATTATTTTTTATAATTAAATTTTTAATAAAATGAATTTTTAACTGTAATCAAGTTAGCATACTTAAACATTTGGCGGAGAATAAGCCGTACGTGTAATATATGTTAGAAGGACTTCCCAGGTGGCTTAGTGGTAAAGAATCCACCTGCCAATGCAGGAGACTCCAGTTCAGTCACTGTGTCAGGAAGATTCCCTGGAGAAGGAAATGGCAGCCCATGCCAGTCTTCTTGCCTAGGAAATCCCATGGACAGAGGAGCCTGGTCTTTGTAGCCTGGCTACAGTCTATGAGGTCACAAAGGAGTCAGACAGGACTTTGCAACTAAACAACAACGTGTTAGAAGCCTTTGTAGTAAGTAATAAACTCCTACATAAAAATATTCAATAGCTAGACAGTTACCTTCATATTGAAAATACATAATGAGTCTTTGCCTAACTTTTCAGTTCATAGTTGAATTACATCATGATCTAATGTAGAAATGAAGATATCGCCATTAAATCTACTGTGAGCTTTTAAGTATATAAGGTACAAGTTTGACTAAGTTGTTAATTCAAGGCAAAAAAATATATATATTGCTTAATGTCTGTATCTTTGAGTACACAGTTTCCTTGCCACAGACACCAACAGCTCAGTCAAAGCTCACTAATCCTAACCTTTTTATATATTTCTGGGATATGGCCAACATTTTTACTTTAGATTTTCATATTCTCAATTATACTTTGTTAGGATCCTCAGCCACTGTGAAAATGGGAACTTTAACCTTGTTTCCCATAGGATCTCGCTGGAAAGCTATGACAAACCTAGAGAAACAGCCATACTACGAGGAGCAAGCCCGTCTCAGCAAGCAGCACCTGGAGAAGTACCCTGACTACAAGTACAAGCCCAGGCCGAAGCGCACCTGCCTGGTGGATGGCAAAAAGCTGCGCATTGGGGAATACAAGGCCATCATGCGAAACCGGCGGCAGGAAATGCGGCAGTACTTCAATGTTGGGTAAGGAGCTTCCGGTCCGGTTCTTTTCCCGTAGGGAACCCTTCCAGTTACTCTTAAGGGGTTGGGAAGTGTATTTGTTTAGCTGCAAAGCAGCATTTTGAGAAAGAACCTGGCACAGTGTATTTTGTGTGACTAAGCTGTTCCCCTTATAATATGGAGGAAGAACATTTCAAGTGAGCTCACTCCAGGCTCCTAGAACAATGGCTCTGACCAGAGCTTTGTTAAAAGGCTGGTTTGAAAATAAAATGAGAGTAAAGCATTTTGAAACTTCCTATTAAAAACGTAGACGTCTTACTGGTTTTCTTTTTTCTTTTTCTTGCTACTTTTCATTACTTCCAAGGCCTCACAGTGTAGATTCCTTAGCAACTAACAATTTAATTGGGATAATATGATATAAAAATGAATCGAAAGACTTGTTTCTGAATATAGAGGGGTCTCTGGGCTCTCAAGGCACATACCTGGCCTTAGAAAAAAGATCACATAAAGTAAGGATTCTGTTTAGGGCATAACAAGGTTGTGAGTGGACAAGTTTCCTTCTGAATTAAGGGGGCCTCCCTCAGTATGGGGACTTCCCTGGTGGCTCAGACGGTAAAGCATCTGTCTACAATGCAGGAGACCCGGGTTCAGTCCCTGGGTCAGGAAGATCCTCTGGAGAAGGAAATGGCACCCCACTCCAGTACTGTTGCCTGGAAAATCCCATGGACAGAGGAGCCTGGTAGGCTACAGTCCATGGGGTTGCAAAGAGTTGGACACGACTGAGCGACTTCACTCACTCACTCAGTATGGGGCTTCCCAGGTAGCTCAATGGTAAAAAATCTGCCTGCAATGCAGGAAATGCAAGAGATAGAGGTTCCATCCCTGGTTTGGGAAGATTCCCCTGGAGTAGGCAGTGGCGGCCCACCCCAGTGTTCTTGCCTGGAAATTTTCATGGACAGAAGAGCCTGGTGGGCTACAATCCATGGGGTTGCAAAAGAATGGGACACAACTGAGCACCCGCTCAGTATATCTTACCCTGCTCCCTATGGCAAGGCCAAAAACCACACTGCATTGGCAGAATTTTCTCAAAAAACACAGAAATAAAGTTTTCATATTTGGAACAGTAAGATCCTGTGAGCTCTGAAAATGGCAAGAAGATACTTAAAAAAAAAAAGAAAGAAAGAAAGAAAAGTTTTTCAAATATCTCCTGTCCCCTCTATTTCCATGAATGGGTCTGCTTGATCAGTCCAAAAGGTCTGTGATTTATATCTCAGTGCCTGACTCTTCATGTGGAGCTCAAAACCCAGCCCTCTTTGGGGAAAGAGTAAACATGAATGAATGAAAGAAGACATAAATGAACATCATCTGTTAAATCCTTCTTACTGAGACCAATTACAGGATCTGTGGATCCCAATGTAATATGAAAGTGCAAAGTGAAAGTGAAGTCGCTCAGTCATGTCTGACTCTTTGTGACCCCATGGCCTGTAGCCTACCAGGCTTCTCAGTCCATGGGATTTTCCAGGCAAGAATACTGGAGTGGATTACCATTTCCTTCTCCAGGAGATCTTCCCAACCCAGGGATTGAACCTGAGTCTCCCACGTTGTAGGCAGAGGCTTTATAGTCTGAGCCACCAGGGAAGTTCCCCAAGTCCTTGTTAAAAAGTTTTTAAGGAATTTCAAGATAGTGACGACAGAACTCTAAACCAAGTGTGGGATTTTTATAAGCCCCGGATACTGTACAGCTGCAGAGGTGGTGCACCCACAAGGCCAGCCCAGGCTTCTACCCCCCTGCTGATCTCCCCATTTCAGGGATGAAGTAGACCATGTGCTAGTGTTCACTTCTAGTGGGTTCTGGGCAATAAATTTTTATGTTGAGAGCTCAAGTACTTCAGGATTTTTCCATTAAAACTGCATTATCTTTAGGTTTAATCTTTTAAAAATTGTTTCAACATGTTACAGTGAAGGAAAAATTAACTTTGTGTCAAGGACTTGAGTTCTGTTTATTAATCTTTCTGAACCTCAGTTTCTTTTCAGAAATTAAAAAAGTAACAGTCATTTTGAGACTCAAATGGGCAACACGTGAAAGTGCCTTGTAATCTATAAAGTGTTATATAAAAGTAAGGTACTTGGACCACCGTAGGATACCATTTTCAAACATCAGGCAGTAGTGTGAAAATCAAGACCTTCGACTTGGTCAAGCCAAGCAAATTCATTATAGAATAAGGCCTGCATCCAACCCTGCGCTCACTCATTCAGGAATTTTTGGGAATTCCTCTCTAACAGGCAACAAGCACAGATCCCCATCGCGACGGCTGGCGTCGTGTACCCAGGAGCCATCGCCATGGCTGGGATGCCCTCCCCTCACCTGCCCTCGGAGCACTCCAGCGTGTCCAGCAGCCCGGAGCCCGGCATGCCTGTTATCCAGAGCACGTATGGTGTGAAAGGAGAGGAGCCACACATCAAAGAGGAGATCCAGGCTGAGGACATCAACGGAGAAATTTATGATGAGTACGACGAGGAAGAGGATGATCCGGATGTAGATTATGGGAGTGACAGTGAAAACCATATTGCCGGACAAGCCAACTGATAAGGGTCAAAAGATTGTTGTGACCTTAGGACTTAAAGAAGCCCTAGCTGGTTCATCCTTACCAGTGGCCAAGCACATTAACTTTCTCATACACTGACTGTTACTTTAACTGTTAGTCTTAACTAGTTGGGACATCAGCTGACTAATAGACCTCAGCCTCAAAAGGCTTGGAAAGGAGATAAAAATACAACAAGCAGACAACAATATCAACAACAAGAGATTGAAATAAGCTATGGGTAAAATAATGCCAGTAATTCAGCTGCTACATCCAAGCACTGAAGTCTTACCCGTCAACTTTTTTTTTTAATAAACTTTATGGCTGTTTGTTCTACAATGTTCTAGAAATTCTCACTCAGGTACACAGTGCCAACAAGTGGCTTGTGAATGTGTTTTGTTGTTTTGTGCTACAATTTTTAAAAGAAATAAGTTTTGTTTTGTTTTTCGGGGTTTCTGGGTTTTTTCCTTTTCTTTTCTTTCCTTTGGTTTTTTTTTTGTTTGTTTGTTTGTTTTTGTTTTGTTTTGGTAATGCACCTGACAGAAAAAAAAAGAAAGATGACTTTCTCTTTCATTCTCTCCACCTTCTCCATCTCTATACTTTAAAGATGGAAGTCTGTGCATGGGGGGGGGGGCGGGAAGAGGGAAAAAGAGCCTGTTTTTAACTTCCTTGGTATCCACCACAAAATAAGCAATCATTTTCTTTAGAGGACTTTCCTTATCTGTTGCATACCACACTACATCTTTGAGTAAGTGCCAAATTTGTACTGAAGTGTTGACCCAGTTGATTTTTTTTCCCTTTCCTTTTTCCTGTTCCTTCTTAAATTAGGACAGTGTTATATCTTAGACAATCCCTTGAAAAACCTGAAATACCAGCAGCTGGTGAGATTTGACTTTTTTTTCTTTAATGGAAACTGTAGGTGCTGTTCTCAGGTGAAAAGAGAGAGAGAGACATAAGAAATTTAGAGAAAAAAATATTTTCTAATCTTGGATTTTTGTGTGTATGTATGTGTGTGATTATGGTACTAATAGGAATAATGTTGGATCATTGTGAGTTAAACCCACATCTGGGGATGAAATCCCACATCCTTCTAAATGACTGGTCTGGAAGCATCCTTGACCTTGACTTTGCACTTCAAATGGCAACCAATATAGGGCTCAGAAATTATATTTTTAAATTTCTAATATGATTATTATTGGATGGATCAGGTGGCCCTGTGTAGTAGAGGGGTGCGTGTGTAACGTGGAAGCCGAATTCTCCCAGATGTTCCACTAACATTTGCTACTTAACGATTTCTGTTTTGTTTTTCCTTTTGGTAACTTCGAGCAAAACAGTCGTTTCCTTTGAATATATTTGCCCATTTTCTAGAAATATAGGATTAGCTTATTTCTTCAACATTCCATCCTTTCCTGATCAAGAAATGGAACTGATGATTTTATAAGGTATTCTTAATCCCTCCATGAAATGAGATGGAGGCCATTTGCATTTCAGAATTGTGGGCCAGGTACATTTCATGCCATAAAAAGCAGGATTTGTTCAGAAGTCATTGCAACGCTTGCCACTGCTCTACTCTTGCTATAAGATGTATCCTCTTAAGTCCAGTTTCTGATTCCAGCAGAGTGTATGCACAGAGCAACAACTGATGGTGAAAGGACTGCTTAGTTAGACTTTACTAGCCAAGTGCCAAGGCAGTTGTAGGGCTTGTTCACATAAATGGGAAGTCATCTAAAGTGAATCAGCGCTGCTCATGCTGAAGCATTAGACAATAAATACTCCAACCAGTAGATTGGATGTGCTATGGTTTTCACTCCAGTCATTTTCCTATCCCACCCTCCCCAAACCTGACCCTTAAGTTTGATTTTTACATATAAATAAGAAAAAAAGTCCCTTTTTATTTTTCTCTCTCTCGAAAGACTTGCTCTGGGGTTTTGCTTGGAGGAGCTAATCATACCCTGCATGTCAGAGACTTTGTTTTGTTTGTTTTTCTGTTTGTTTTTGATGACTGTATTTTCATTTGAACTGCCTCTTTTTGCTAGTGTTGTAATGATGATGATGATGATAAAATAATAATAATAATAATAGTAATAATAATAATGGTCAGCTGTTCCCAGATTAGTAAGTTATGTATAATTTATTTCTCCCTTTCTATTTTATTCTCCTCTTATTTGGAAGTGCAGTCAATAAGTTGTTAGATATTTAAAACAAATTTCCATCTCCAACGTGTGTGTGTATATATATACATATATATATACATACACATGTGTGTATATGTGTGTATGTATACACACACACACACACACACACACATATTCACTCACACTGTTTCGTTTCTCCTTCCATAAGTTTTCTCCTTTTTAAAAATTTGGCCCCAACAAACGTCAAGTTCTGGTGTTTTAATACATACAAGTGAATTACTAAGAGGGTCGTGTTCAATCTTAATTAACTTATGCTCTCTTCACTCATTTTATTTAATTGCCACAGTCATCTAGAGCCAATTTTGTTTTTGTTTGTTTTGTTTTGTTTTTAAGCACTCTGGATAAGAAAAACTAGACACTTGTTTTTATATCATTACTATGTACAATGTGAAAACAGATTTTTAAAAATTTGTTGTCTTTGTTAACAAATTCTTTCTGACTCATGTGCGTTCACCTCTCACTTTTGCTGGATACTTATTTCCCACCATGTTAAAAAGATGCTTTGTTTTCATTTCATGACTTTGGGCTACAAGAATACTTTGTTTTAACTCCAGGTAGGTGCCTCAGAGGGCATTCATGACCGACACCAGTTCTAACACACTTACCAGTGAATTGACAAAACACTTTTGTTTAGTCTTTTTTTGTTTGTTTTTTTTTAATCTTGTTTTATTTGAAGAGGAAAATGAAATTGTTAATGGTGACCTTTAACAGCTGAAATTCAAGAGTTGATTTTAATGTTACATAGTTAGGTTTATGTCAGAGAGATGAAAATGTGCATGGGTTGAAACAAAGAGCAAGTTCATAGCTTTGCATTCTGTTCTTTTGTTTTGATGTCCAATTCACTGAGGGTCACAATTGTTTTGCCTTAACTTTCCCCAAAAGAAAACAACAAAATCATGTTAATGTTTAAAATGCTTTGAAGTCATTTGATAAAAGGTGCTATGAATGGCAAAGTATTGGGTTAGCACATTGCCTCTGGGGCATTTGATTGGTTTATAAGTTTTGTAAAAGATCCAAAAACGTGTATTCTTTTTCTGTGCCCCATAATGACCAAAAAAGACAAGGAAGAGGGAATGCGAGTAAGAGCAAACTCAAATGAACATAAAGTCTTCCTTCTCTTTCATTCCGTACCTACCTGTTCACTTTTCACATACCACCCCCCACCCCAGTCTCTCTCTTTCTCTCTCTCTCCGCACACACACACACACACACACACACACACACACACACACACAC